>NC_089823.1:241471758-241807258 GCF_035046505.1 Tiliqua scincoides | reverse complement strand
AGAATGGTGGGGCTGTGGGGCTGGCAGTCAGTGGCAAGGCTCACCCTGAGGCCAAGCCACAGCAGCACAGATGGTCTCTCACCACAACACTAAGACATAGCAGAAGAAGCCACTCACAAGCCAGGGGGCTACACCCTGACAACTGCCTCCCCTTCACCATGGCCTCCTCCCCTCCCCTCCCCTCTGCTTGGGGAAAGAAGGGGACTCCTCGGGGCAGCAGGAGCCTGTCCAGCTGTGGCTGGTGCCCCTGGGAAAATCATTCTGCGGTTTCACATTTGGCAAGGTCCAATTCCAGCCCTAGCAGGACCCCGGAGTGCTGAGGCAAGAAGGCTGCCTCCCTCGAGGCCAAGCGCCCAGCCCTTCCCAGCATACGTCTGCCCCAAGCAGCACACATTGGCAGCAGGGGCAAAAGTATCAGGCCAGGGTTCAACTGCCTCACTTCAGACTTCCTTGCAGCAGCACAGGAAGAGGAAGCACCCAGAGCATATAGGGAGAAGTTTGCCCCACAACTTACCACCTGCAGCAGATGGGGTTCTACAGAAGCCTGGAGGCAGCGGGGGCACGCAGGAGCCATACACTGCTGCGGGCACTCTTGTCTTCCCAGAGGGACACCACCCTCACCCATCCCACAAACACCCCCCTGCACACCAGCTTCCCTCCCCATACCATAGCGGCACCCCAAGCAGGGAGAGTTCACGAGACCAAAGGACCCTCCTTTGTCACTGTCATTTAATGTTAATCAAGGCAGAGGACATTTGATCACAGATGCTTCCCAAATGTGGGACAGCCCCCCCATGCCGCTGCACCCAACCCCCTTCCCCCCCACCTTCACAGACATTTTCATCCATGTCCAGGGACAGCCCTGAGCGCCTTCAACACATCCCGAAAACACCTCTGCACAACTCCCTCGAGAGGCCATTTGTGCGAAAGAAAAGAAGGACTCCAAGAGCAGGTCAGCAGGAGACCAACGAGGTCTCCACACAGCCCTGTCCCAATAAGGAGCAGGTTGGCCAGCCAGGCTGCCCAGCCCTGCTGGCAACTCGTGCGTGTGCGTTACTGACGTTACGAGGACGGCGCTGCTGCAGAGAGCACCTGGCACGCACAGCTGGGAGTGGGTGGGCAGGCACCCTCTGGAGCCAGCACGCTGGAAAGGAGGCAAGAGGGTGGAAGGGAAGGAACTCCGCAGTCTCCAGCGGAAAGGACGCTGGTGTCCTGGTGGGGTGACCCGTTCCTGTAACTACAGAGGCTGGCTGCAAGCAGGCAGGGCAGGCTCCCCCAAAGCTACCGCCCCTTGGCCAGTCAGCGTGCCAGACAGGATCTCTAGTGCAAAGCTTCTCCTCAGCCCCGGAGTCCCTGGGCCACAAGCCCACAGGCTGGAGTGTGCAACGCACAGACACAGTGGCAGCAAGAATGATCCTGTGAGCAAGCAGCAGCTACCCTGGGCTCCGTGCTTCCTGGTCCACAGGCCCCCTGAAAGGAGTGTGCAAACAGCAGGCACAGGCAAGACCCCCCCCCCCGGCCCCCATCTCAGGGCCAGGCAGCAGACTCTTCAGATCCTGCTTCTCCCTCCCTGTACTGCAGCCGTAGGCCGGTGGCAGGCAGAGCGTTTGTCGGTGGAAGGAGCCAGGAGCAGTTGGCCTGTGGCAGCTGCCGTCAGGGGAGGCCATCTCCAAGAGCAGCGTGGCCAGAGGCGACGGGCCCAGAAGAGGCGGTTCCTCTGAGCAGCCCTTAAAGCAAAGACCTGTGGCTGCCTGAAGAGAAGCGGGATGGGATGGATGGCAGAAAGGGAACAGAAACACATGGAAATAAATAGTGCTAAGCTGGGTCCCTCTGAAACACACAACGAACGCCTGTTTGCGGGACACACCATGCAAGGGTTAAATTATGCTCCAAAGTATAAACTAACTAACGTAACAGCTGAGGCCTAAGAACACAGTACTCTGAAACCAACTCACCAAGTGACTACTGGGGAAGGAGGGGTACAGCGCAACCCTGAACGTGAGTTCCCTTCCTGGCGGTGACAGGAGGCACCCTCCCCCCGCCCCGACCCACCCCCATCAATAGACATAGAGGCGGTCCGAGATGGCCGCCGGCATGTGTGTCATGACCTGCATGCGCAGCCACCAGTAGTAGTCCATGGGGTGGTAGCGAGTGTAGGGCGAAGTGGAAGTCAGGGCGTGCGTGATGCTCTCGATGACAGGGGAGGTGTCGGAGGACCCACTGCTGCAGTAGGACTCCATCTTGGCGATCTGCTCATCAAAGTACTTCCTGCCGTAGTCCCGGCGCACAATCTCAGGCAGCTCGTCCCACATCTTGTCGGCAATGGCCTTGATGCGCTCCGGGCTATACAGACTGGTGCCGGCGATGAAGTTCCCGGGCTCCACGATGCAGACCTTCACGTCGTGGGGGCGCATCTCGTAGCGCAGGCAGTCAGAGAAGGCCTCCACCCCAAACTTGGTGATGCAGTAGGGTGAGCGGGCAGGGTTGGCCATGCGCCCCATCATGCTGCTGATGTTCACCACACGACCTGGCGGTGGGGACACAACAAGGAGGTGGGGTCACCGGGGCAAGGAGCGGGCAGGGGCCCCCCATCTACTCCTGTGCCCAGAGTCCACGGGGCAAGCTCCCCACCCTGCAGGGCAGTCACACCTACTCACCTTTGGCTCGGCGGATGAGAGGCAGGAAGGCCTTGGTGGTGCGGATGGTCCCCCACAGGTTCACCTCTGCCACCTCCTTGTAGGTGTCCATGCTGGTGAACTCCACCTCTCCAAAGGTGGAGATGCCGGCGTTGTTGACCAGGCCCCAGAGTCCTGCAGGACGGAACCGGGGGGGGGAGGAGTCAGCACTTTAGTGCCCCTCTGCCCTCGGGCTGTGGAGTGGAATCCTTGTGCTGAGGCTGCTCTGAAGTGGGGTCCAGGTGGAGTCAGCTGCTGCTGCTCTAGCCCCCTCGCTTGCCCCAAAGACAACCTCCCGCCTACACTACCCAGCCTCAGCCTGCGGCCAGCTGGTGCTGCAGGCCTGGAGCTGTGTGGCAAAGGGTGCAGTCTGACCCTCCCCCTCACCCCACAGACCAGGCAGGCATGGGGTGGAAGCAATGACTCCAAAGGAAGCAGCTAGGGTCCAGCTCCCCTCTGGAACAGCTGGCACAGCAGAGCCATCCATGGACCTTACACGAGGGAGTGGGGTCAACGTGCTGAGTATCAACTGGGGGGCAGAGAAGCAGAGCAACTCCATTACATGCTGGTACACAACGGGGAATCGGGAAGAAGGCGCTGCAATGATGGCTGTGCAGAACAGATTAGTTTCCAGAAAGGGAGGGAGGGAGGGGCACAGATGCCTAAGGAAGCACCGGATCTGGGGACTACTTAGAGGGGAGTGCAGGCAGGAGAGGTGGGGGGGCAAGACTGACAAGGAGTCAGATCTGGGCCCAGGGAGAAGATTGCAAAGGGGGGAGACAGAGCAGAAGAGTGTGGAGGCAGAGGAGCCAAGAGGAGAGTGTTGCAGCAGCCGCGATGCAAGAGGGCAGACCCCAAACTGCAGTTTCTTCCAAGGGGGAAACAAGGGCCATATTCTGGCAACATTGTCAAAGGAGGCGGGGCAGCATTTGGCAATGAGCTAACACCGGAAAACAAAGATGGTGGGGGACATTCCAAGTCAAGTGAGGAGCCCCGAACCAACAACAGGTAGAGGTGCAAGGACCAGGAACAGCAGACCCTGTTGCAAGCCATGACAGCCCCAGCTGCACTGCCTCCCACAGGATCAGACAGGCTCCTCTCCCGCCCATGTGGTCTGTGCTCCTACCTGCCAAGAGACCCACCCTAGACCTGAGTCGGCCAGGAAGGTGCTGTGTCCCCTACTGTATGTGGGCCTGGTCTTTTCCCTGCAACAGCCACCAACCTATTCCTTTTCCACCACAGAGCTCTCTATAGGGATGTGTGTTGAGAAACGCCATATGCCTACACGCACATGCCCCAGCAGCAGAGGAGGGCCCCTCATGCACCTCTTGGAGACAACCCCAGCCCACCGTTGCCTATCCTGACATCAATGGGCTTGTCTTTAAGGTGCTGCAGGTCTCTGTTGCTTCTGTCGGAAGGGGTTGGCTGCCCCTCCCCACTCCAGGGGGTGACAATTACAGGGAGGATTCAGAAGGACAGGAGAGAGATGGGGAAACATTTGGGCCAAAGAGTCCAGCAGGCAGCTGCTGAGGTGGAGCTGGAAGGAGGGAGGCCGAGTCTCTGAGCGGCACTGAGCGCCGTCACGGGCTTCAAGGAGGTCACTGGGCCAGCAAGTGGTGAGCGACAAGAGCAGCGGGCTGCAAGGGACAGACAGCGGGAAAGGCCTCGCGCCGTCACACTCGGGACACCCAGGCCCACCTACCAGTCTGCGGGTCCTTCAGGGTGGAAGAAATATAGTCCACGGCACGATTCACATCCTCACTGTCACAGACGTTGAGCTGCACGGCTCTCATGCGGTCACTCTTCATGTTATCCAGGTCCTTGGAGCCCCCTCGCCCCTGGTCCTGGAAAGAGCAGGCACTCTCTCACCCCCAAGAGGCAGCCATGAGCCACCCCAGCGCCCCACCCACCGGGACGCTTCATCCACGAAAGGCACCTTTCCCCCCATCTTTTTCAGGACTGACTACTCTGGCATATTCCAAATTATGAGGTAACTGCATTTTATCCATGATTTCCCAAATTCAAGCTGGTGCAGCACAGAGGCAAAGGGAGTAGCCTTCGAAGCTGGACTTCCTGACTTCAAACTTGGCCTTCAGCAAGCCGCCCCCTCCACTCAGTATGCCCCCTCTGCAAGGTGGGGGGAGCCAGACTCACTCACACTGTGGGGGGGGTGGCAAACTCCACACCCTGTGCAGAGAGGGGCCAGGGAAGAGAACCAGCGTCAAGCCAGGCCGCAACTCAGTGTGAAAAGCTGAAAAAGAAGGCGGTGGCCCCATTCACTGGTGTGCTTTCCAGGGAAGGGCTCACAGACAGCCAAGCACTCAGGAGAGGCACCTCCCGTTCGGGAGGGGAGGGAATGCCTTTCCCAAGAGCACAGCTGCCAGCCTCAGGTGGCTCTTCTCCAAGGATGCCTTTCACAAGACTTGCAAAACACGAAACCAGTGGGCTCCACCCTCCTTCAGGGCTCCGCTTCCACCTCCAATCAACAGCCAGAATCAATGGCCTGATCCACTAAAACCCACGTGATTGGCTAGCTGAGGTTGTCTTCCCTTGGCTAACAGGTCCAGGCACTGCAGGTGGAAGAGCCCCCCCCCCCATGGCCGGCAGAGGGGTGCCCAGCCAGGCATGGCCAGCAGAAGGGGGAACCCTGCTCCTCAGCAGCCCAGGGTCAGGCTCCACCAGGGCCTTCAGGCGGGGGGGGGGGAAGAGATGGATTCCAAGAGGAGTCCTCAGCAGGAAGCACAAAAGGCCCTGAGGAAACCCTGAGCTTTTCACACTAGAACTAGAACCAGTGGGTACAAACTGCAAGAGAGATTTCGATTAGACAGCTGGAAGAGATTCCTCACAGTCAGGGAACACGGCGGTTTGGCAGTGGCACAGACTGCCGGGAGAGGTGCTGGACTCTCCCTCACTGGGGATATTCAAGCAGAGGCTCGACAAGCACCTGTTGGAGATGCTCTCAGAGGATTTCCTGCCTGAGGCAGGGGTTAGACTAGATGACCTATTAGGCCCCTTCCAACTCTATGATTCTATGAAACAACTCTCCAAAGGGGGCCTCCAACAGTACCCCATTTCAGAAGCTGCCTTCTTGTGCAGCCCTAGGAGGCCTCACGGAGGAGGGGCGAGCTCCCCATCTTCCTAAGTGCTGCCCCTCCTCCTGCCTCATGCAAGTCACTGGGGCAAGCACATGCCACGGACTTGTGGGGAGGAAAGGAAAGCTCATAACAAAGACAACATGGGAGTGAGGATGGGGGCCTCTCCTGAAGACAGGGAGCAGAGAGGTTACAGCCCCCCAAAAGCCCCGCGTCTCTGTGCTCCACCTGCCTGAATGGGGCCAGGGAGCAAAGAGCAGCCTCTCCGTATCCCTGCCCTCAACGCCCCCTTACTGCAGAGTGGGCAGGGTGGGCAGGAAGAGAGGCGTTCAGAGGCACCTTCGCTGGGTGGGTGAAGAGGCCTCAGCTGCGCTCTCAAGAGCCACCCCCACCCCCACCGGATCCCTGCTCCTCACAAGCATTAGGGGCAGTTGTGCTCCCCCAGCTCCCCTTCGACCACATGGTCTCTGCGCCCAGAAAAGCTCCAGCTCAGGGACAGGAAATGCAGCGAGGCACCCTTCCCTTGCCATGACCTCTGCCGCAGACCAGTCTCCGTGCACTACTTTGCTTCGAAAGGCCTGGTGGCAGGGGGCTTGGGCTGGGCACACAAGGGCGCTGGGAGCTGCAGGCACAGAAAATAGGCACCTTGGCAGCTCTGAGAAGCAGCGCCAAGGAGTGCCTCTGACTGACAGACGGAGCACTGGTCAGCTGCAACGCCGGACACACCCAGGCTTAGCTCCACCCAGCAGGGTCCAAAGCTCACCTTCCTTGCCACAGCCAGGGCTTTCACCTAGAGGCGTGTTCGAGGCACTCACAGCCCTGTTGCTGTCCCCTCCCTTCCTGGGCTGCCTGCCCCATGACTCAGGAAGGGGAGCAGAGGCAGGTGAGAAGCACAGCAGCTCAGCGCCATCCTGGCAGGGGGCTCCGATGCCTGCAGAGCTCCAGCCAAGACTCACAGGGAAAGGCTGGAGCATGACAAGCCCTCCCAAGCACCCCCCCATCCTTACTTATTCATTTAAGGGATTTATACCCCGCCTTTCCACCCCATTTAAGGCCCCTCAGGATGGTTACATCCTTACCTTCAGCAGGCAGCCAGCATAGACAATGAAGCCCTTCTCATGCAGGTGCTTGGCCAGAGCAAACCCAAAGCCCGAGTCACAGCCCGTGATGAGGACGGGGCGCTCCCCAATCTGGAAGGAAGCGGCACAGGACAGAGGCGCTGGGGTAGGAGGCGGCACTCACCCTCACCCCAGGGGCCGCAGCAGGCCCTGCCCTCCCCATCAGTCTCTCCCACTGCTTCTCAGCTGTGCTTCCCTCTTCTCGTCCCCAGTTTGGGTAGCACCAAGTCCTACTCCTGCAATCAGTCCATACACTGCGCAAACAGGCCAGACTGACTGAGGCAGTGCCATCCACACACCTTGGAATGGGACGACCAGTCCCCAAGGTGCTTACAATCTCAATTCCGACAATGAGAAACAGCAGGGGAAGGACAAAAGTGGAGACAGCAGACGGCATGCACCTATTTTGGGTACAGGCATGAGTTCAGCAGCAGGCAGGACATGAAGGCCTGGGGTCAAAGCCGTCACAGAAACAGGGAGCCTTTAAGCAGGGATCAGGAGACTCCGTAGGAGGTCCCGGGGAACAGTTCCAAGCACGCAAGGGCAGAGGGGCCTGGGGCGCTAGCAGGAGCAAAGGCCATGAGCAGGAGACGGAGAGGGACAAAGCCATGGAGAGCCTCGGTGGTCCGCCAACTATCACCAACTCTCCTCTTCATCCACCCCCAGTTGGGGACCCATCTAGCACTGCAGAGGCTTCTGTGATGTCTCAGCACCCTAGAGAGCCACTCCCAAGCCTTCTGGAAGCACCTCTGCAGTCTTGCAGAACAGACATTTGGTACAGCAGATGGGTCAGTTGGTATGTCTGCATGTCTGGGTCTGGCTTTGACAAGAGACCCTGCTGAACAGCCCCCCCTCCCAGCCGGAACTGGCATGCGACAGCTGACTGGCCACCCAAGCCCCACATGATCAGGGCAAGGGCAGGCAGACATCCGGGGGAGGGGTGTACACCATCCAATTAGCTGGCCCTGTGATATCATCCACCTCTTGGTGGTCACGCAACTGGCTGATCAACCGGATGCCTGTCACACGCCCCCAAGAAGGACAGAGCCCTTCCTCCTTGCCCCAGTGCAAGGAGCAGACTGCCTCTGGAGAGGGAGTTCTGGTGGATGTGGACGGCCTTTCTCATCCCAACATGTATGCAGCCTCTTCTGGACATCGCTTCATCTTTATGGCAAAGAGGGCACAGAAGGTCCTTCTGAGGGCACTCTCACCTCTTCCACTTCTGTTCCGTAGGACCGCCGGCTCCTTAGGGCCGAGAGAGAGAAGACAAGCTCAGAAGGGGGCCTGAAAGAGAGACCACAAGTGCCTGAGGGAGGGAAGAGCCTCTGGGAGACCTGAGCTCTGCCCTGCAAGCCTGCCTCAGTGGCAACCAGGCCACATCCCCCACTAACCACCATGGGTGTCCCAGTGATCTTCCCAACCACTCCCCACGCCCCCGCAGGACTACTAAAGGTCCCCCAGGGTGGAAGGACAGTGTCGCTGCAGAGGACAAGGGTCACAGGCTGCCGCTAGGAAGAAATCAGAGATGCCAGAGCGTTGACAAGCAGGAGGCTGGTGAAGGACCTCCAGATCTGCTGCGCAGGCCCTGCAGGTGAGCCAGACTCGGTGGCGGGAGGGGGGCTCTGCTGGGCAGGAAGAGGGCTGCTGTGGAGCTGTCCAGGGCAGCAGCCCCCTGTGTCCAGCTCTTTTCTTTTTCAGATTGTGAGCCCTTTTGGGACAGGGAGCCATTATTTATTTTATTTTTTCTGTAAACCACTTTGTGAACTTTTTGTTGAAAAGCGGTATATAAATACTGTTAATAATAAATAACAATAATAATTTTCTCCTTCCCCCATCAAGCACTGCCAGGAGGGCTCATCCAGGGATTCTCCTGCACCTGCCACAGGAAGCGGAATTCTGCCAATGCAAGCCACCAGGTGGAGCTGCTGACCACTGGTTGCTCTCCCATCCCCACCCTGGCCAATCAGACCCCTTGCAGGGGAAGAGGAAGTAGGTTTTGTGGGAGCCCCCCCCCCCGGCACCCTACTCCAACCACGGGCTGTCCCAGGAGCTCCTTTCTCCTGTGACTGCAATGAGAAGTAGGACCAAGGCTGTGGAGAGAAGCCTTTGCCCACCCAGCAGCAGCAGCAGGCCCCGGCAGGAACGCAAAGAGCCCCAGAACCAGGCCAGCTCTGTTCCCTGGACCCATTCCCAGTCCTTGCTCCCCACAGCAAGGGTCCCCCCTTTTCACCTGGCCTCTCTGCAGTGCTCTACACAAAGGTGCTTGTGCCTGAGCAGCAACAGAGCAGGACCCCTGGAGGGCCCATGCTGAGCTAGTCAGGTGGCCAAAAGAGGCCAACACTCGGTCTTTGGGTGACAATGCACTGCCAAGGCACTTGTGGTCCTGCCGCCTGCCTGCCAGGCCCACTCCTGCCGTGAGGCCAGGCCCATGTGCTCTGCCATGCAGAACACCCTCAGCACTGGCAGCCTCCCAGATCCCCCAGATCCTTCCAACGCCACCCTTGTAGAAGCAACACCAAGGAGTCGCAGACCAACAGATAGATCTGCTCTCTCCAAGATGGGTGGTACAGAGCACCAGGACAGGGGGGCCACTTCCCCCAAGGGTCCCAGCAGCCCCTCCTCCTACACAGAAGCACTTCTCAATCAGTCAGGAGCAGCTGCTCCAAAGCCTGCCCAGAACCCCTGCCCTGTTGTCCAGCCCCCCCAACTCAAATCCACAAGGCCAGTCCTTTGAGATGGACCACCACTCTTTGGGGAGCTTGGTGGGTGCCTGCATCCCCATTCTGCAGAGGCTCAGCAGCTCTCACAGCAGCCACCTGCCTCCCACGTCTTTGCCGCATGCAACAGTCCAGGACGCTCATGGGTGGGGCAGCTAAATCCAGAAGCTGGCACTGGGGAGACCAGAGGCACTTAGAGGGAGCCGACCAAGGCTGAAGGGGGTGACACCTTCTGTGTTCGGCAAGATGAGGCAAGGGTGGCAAACAGCCCACCCCCGGGGGCAGCATCAGGGCCAGAATGCCCTTTCCCGGGGACCTGAGCATCTTGTATTTAAAAAAAAGAAACACGTATCCAGACATTCCTGCTGGTCAGAGACTGGCAGCTGCCCAATCTGGGCAGAGAATTTGGATTTCGAACTACGCTGCCAGTCTGGCCCTGCAGATGGGAGTCCATGCCCTGCACTCTGGCTAGCTAGAGGCATCAGCCCCACTTGGCCCTGGAGACAACTCCCCAGTGAGTCTCTAGCAAACACTCCCCCCCCCCCGGGCAGGAAACCAGCCTTGTGCACGCCCAGCAGAAGAGTGCCTGCAAAACCCCTGCTGGAGTACCTACCGAAGGCCGGCTGCTGCATCCTTGAGGTGAGGAGTTCTCGCAGCCACCAGCCGGGCGAAAGGCCGGGAGACCCGGGTCGCAGCCAGGAGGATCGCCATCACCAAGCGTCTCAAGGGTCAGTGTCTTCCTGGTCCTGGGCTCTGGAAAAGAGGTCAGAGGCAGCTCTCCTTTATTTGCTCCCAGTTTTTATGGCCGGCTGACTCCGACTCCTTCCCCATAAAACAGGGTGCAACGAAGGCTGCTCCTGCCCCCCCCACTGCCCATCCAGATAAGAGAACAAGCTCTAGCAGCCTCTGGCCTACATGCAGGGAGGGCCACCTCAGGCCCAGTAGTGGGGTGGGTGTCCTAGTGCCTCCTTCTGCACTGAACCACCCCAAGCGTGTGGCTTTTCAGGCTTGCCCAAGTGCAGCTCTCAGTGCTCAGGCACCTTTTATTTGGAACGTCACCTTCCCAGGGTGCTCCTGAAGTTTGCCATGGGAATAGGCAGGCAACTCAAACAGCCTCTCATCTGACGGGACCCTTCTTTAAACAGGAAACATGGGGGGAGGACAGCAAGGCAGAACAGCAGAATGTTCCTACCTGCCAGGATAGTGGGGGGGGCACCACAGGAGCCACCCTGGGCATGAGAGTCTGCCTCAGAGTCCTGCTGCAGAGGGGAGGGGGCCCTTCTGCCCTGCCCATGGGCTTCCCCAGCAAGGCCACTACTGGAGATGGAATGCTGGACTGGATGGGCCAGCAGGGCGGTCTTACAACTCCAGCTAGGGCTGTGCAAAACCTGGAGAGCTCCACCAAGCAGGGCAGGCAAATACCAAGTTGAATACGCAGGCAGCCTGGCCTGGCAGAAGGCAGTGTGGCCTGGTTGGCCCACGCCCATTCGAGGCACCTGAAGGAAGCTGTGCACCTACGCACTGCAGGTTACTAGCCGCCAAAGGAGCCTGTGAAGAGAAAGTGCAGGGCAGGTGACAGACGGGTGCTTAACGTGACCGCTTCTGTTAGCGGTCATGCCTCTGGCTGCCCAGGAAATCCCCCCCAGCCTGACTAGGGGTCCTCCCCAGTCCTCAGCCCCACATACCCAGTCTCAGAACAGTGGAGCTCTGGACAGCCTTCCCCTATAGTACCAACAGAAGAGGCACCGAAGGATGACGGTCAATGATGGGTGCAGCCCAGTCAGCCCCATAAGGCGCACTGCTTCCAGCATGTGCCAACTCTCACTCCAGGACTGGGGAGGGGCAGATCTATGCCCACAGGAACTGATCAGCTCCTTGCTAAACAGGCGTGGGGCACTTGCCCAGACCTCAGTGTCACAACACAGGCAGCCATGGTGACGGGTGGATGAAAAGTGACTCGTCTAGGGCAGCGGCAAAGAGCAGCGCTGCCCATGCACCCTGGGATCCCCCTCGCACCCACTGAAATTGGGGCAACATGAGAGGGAGCCATCAGAGAGGAGGAAGGGAGCCCATTCCGTCTGCTGAAGATGGTGATGGCCCCAAGAGCAAGCCACTGCTGGTCAGCCACACAAGCAGGAAGTATGATCCTACAGGCCTGCAGTCTCCACCACTGAGCCCCCCCTTGTCTCTTCCACTGGCGTTCCATTTGGGGCATGGGCAGACTTTGCTGGAAGGAAGGCAGCTGGGTGAGGGGTCACTGATGCAGGCTGTAAAACCTGAGTGCTGTAAAACTTGAGATTGCTTTGTGGCCACTTACGAGCCCACAACGGTGGTGGTGGCAGCAGGGCTGACACATGGCAGTTTGGAGAAGGCTGTGGGGGTGGCCCACCAGGCTGCTGGAACTCGCAGGGAGGACAGCAGGGGCCTGCGGGGCCTGGTCGCTCGGCAAGGGCTCTGGCAAGAAGCTCCCACTGCTCCCCAGCCCTGCCTGCCTCTCCCAGGCCCCTCAGAAGGCGTTGCCCAGCGTGCTGCTGCTGCCCTGCCCTGCCCACCCCGCAGAGCCTCCGCTTTCAACACAGGGTCCCACGGTGGGCTCGGCCCAGTCCGGAGCGCCCAGCACAGCGGGGGCCGCCTCAGCCTCCCTGCGCCACAGCCGCCGGGTGCCCGGTGCCCCCACCTGCCAGGCAGGCCGACCGAAGGCCCCGGGGACACAGCGGGCAGCAGCCGCGGGTGCGTACGGGTGGGCCGCTCCTCCGCAGCCCCGGGGCCTCTCTCGGCCTGGGCTGGCACCCCCTGCCAGGAAGCGGCCGGCCTGGCCAGGAGGGGGGAGCCGGGTGCCCAGCCGGGGCGGGGGCGGGGCCTGGCACCGCCTGGCGGGAGGAGGCTCGGGCCAGGCCCTGCGCTCCTTCCCGGCTGCAGCGGAGGCGGCGCAGGGCCGAGCGGCGTCCTTGCCTCCGGCTCTGCGGGCGGCGTGGCAGGCGGGCGCCGGAGGTGGCGACCCGGCCAGGGAGCCCGGGCGGGCCGGCGGGCAACCGTTGCCGGGCCTGGAATGCCAGTCTGCCCGCCTGCCGCCCCTTGCGGGCTGCCGCGGCAGGCCTCTCCTCGCCCGCCCCCACAGCCCGCGGCGACGCCGGCGCGTCCGCTTCCCGCCGACCGCGGAGCCGCGTGGCCCGCCGACGGGGGCGCGCAGGGCCGAGAGATCTCCAGCCGGGGGCGCTGCAGGGGCCTCGTCGCTCCCTCGGGCGGGGCGCCGCGCGTGTCTTTCCCGCCGCGCCACCCACCTGCCCGCCCGCCCGCCCGCCCGGCGGGGATGCTGCGCGGCCGGTAACCTTGGAGCGGGCCGGCGGGCGCGATGGCGGCTGCTGCTGCTGCTGGCTGGGCCGTCCGCGTCGCCGGCGCCGCCTCCTCCTCCGCCTCTCCTGCTGCTCGGAAGGGCTCGTCGGGCTCCAGCCCCCGGCGGAAGGAGGGAGCCGACCTCACTTCCCCGCCTCCCTCCGTCGCGGCCGCCCTGCTGTGCGAGGGCAGCGCCGCTCCGCCCCGCGACCTCGCCAGGCTCCAAGGCGGAGGCGGCAGAAGGAGCCGCGGGCCGAGCGACCTCGCGCTGCCTGCCGGAAGGAGCCGCTCGCGGGACGGGCGGGGGCTTCGGAGCGGAGGCGGCGCCGCGGCCCTGGCGGCTGCCCGCGCCGGCTCGCCGGAGGCCCCGGGCGCCTGCTGGAAGAGGCCGCGGCTCCGGCTGGGCGTCGTGGGGGCTGCTGTCCGGCCGGGCCCGCGTCTCCTGCCCTGCAGCGTCTCCCGCTGGAGGGCCGGGAAGACCCGCCCCCTGCAGAGACACGGGCGGGCCCGGGCTGCAGGCTGACCAGCTGCCGGGGCTCCGTCGCAGCCACGGCCCTAATCAGGCAGCGCCTCTGCGGAAGGCCGCGCCGGGCCCACGAGCGCGGAGCCCGACCCAGCTCCACAACTGCGAGGCTCAGCCGGAGCTCCCCGAGCAGAAGGGCCGGAAAGAGGCCGAGCCGCGGGAGGGGAAGCCTTCTCCGGCGTCTGGGCCGGGGCCGCGCTGCTCCAGGCAGATCTGAGCGGGGCCCGCGTGGGAGGGAGCAGGTCTGTCCTCGGGTGCCCCGGAGGCAGCGCCAGGACGCACGGGCTGAAATTACTGCCAGGAAGAGCCCCGGCCCGGACAAGCTTGGTGGCAGTGGAACCGCCTGCCTGGAAGGGGGCTCTCCGTTGGGGGTCTGGAAGCAGAGGCTGGAGAGTCGTCTGTGGGAACTACCTGCGTGGGGGGGGGGGCTCCTTGATCCCGCAGGTCCCAATTAACTCCTTGATTCCAGGGCATCCCTCGTGGGCCGAGGAGAAGGCAGCTTCCTGTCATCATTCCAAGTGTCTGGGAGGTTTAAGGGACAAGGCAAGCCAGCAGCCTGTACCCACCTCACAATGGAGCTGTCTTAGTGCAGGTAGAGCAAAGACTCCTGCAGAAAAGACTGGTGAACAGAAGAGCCCCACTGGATCAGGCCAAAGGGCCCTCTGGTCCAGCTTCCTGTATCTCACAGTGGCCCACAAAATGCTTCAGGGAGCACACAAGACAGCAAGACACAACCTGCGTCCTGGTGCCCTCCCCTGCATCTGGCAGTCTCTACCTCTAAAACCAGGAGCCTGCACATACACATCATGTCTTGTAACCCGTAATGGATTTTTCCTCCAGAAACTTGTCCAATCCCCTTTTAAAGGCATCTAGGCCAGATGCTGTCACCACATCCTGTGGCAAGGAGTTCCATAGACTAACCACACACTGGGTAAAGAAATATTTTCTTTTGTCTGGCCTAACTCTCCTTAGGGGCTAACTCTCCTAATTCCCAACACTCAATTTTAGTGAATGTCTCTGGTTCTGGTATTATGTGAGAGGGAAAAGAGCATCTCTCTATCCACTCTATCCATCTCCTGCATAGTTTTGTATGTCTCAGTCATGTCCCCCCTCAGGCGCCCCTTTTCTAGACTGGAGAGGCCCAAATGCTGTAGCTGTTCCTCATTTTAAACTTGGTGCCCAAACCTGGACCCAGCATTCCAGGTGTGGTCTAACAGTGCACCAGAGTGGAACAGCCACATCTTGTGGGCTAGACCCTGCCTCTGCTCATGCAGCCCAGAATCACACCACACTCCTGGCTCATGTTCTATTGTGTCCCTCGAGCCACCTGGACCCTCTTCACAGGAGCAGCTGCCAAGCCAGGCCTGTCTCTCTGTGCAAGACTTGACCTCCCTAGAAATTCATCTGGTTGGTGGGAATGCCAGTGACCAAACCTGCAAGATTCAGGCTGCCCCCCAAGCTTTGTGTCTTTTGCAAATTTGGTAAGTGCCTGTTCTGTCATCCAGATTATGTATAAAAATGTAGGACAGCACAGAGGCCACACCAGAGCCTTGAGGCACTCCCCCAGTCACATTCTGGGGTCACTCAGAATAACCCTGGCGGGGCAGGAATTGGCCCTCCTGAGCAGCTCCTACTGGTGCAAGGTGGAGCATCCTTGAGGTCTCCTGTGCAGGCTGTGTGTGTCTGTCAGCTCTGTGGAAGAACTTTCTAGGCCGACTCACTCCGCAGAAAGGGAGTGGCAGGTGCCAGGGCAGCAGCAGCAGGCTCACTCGTGCCAGGCAGGGTGGCTCCTCCAGTTTCTGCTTCCCCCTGCATGTGTCCTGAGGCCCAGTCCTTGCAGGGAACTGCTCAGATCCTCAGGATCTCCACCTCATCCATTGTCAAAGGAACATGTGAAAAGCCCTTACAATTGGGCATGGGAGACACCGAGACAGCAGGAGCTTTTGGAGGGAAGACTGCCACAGTGAACAGGAGTGTACAGGCATGAGCAGAAGCTGCCCCCCGCCCTCCGGGCCGGGCCCAAAGCTAGGCTCCCCAACCTATGTCTGTGGCTAGTCTACAATGAATCCCCAGGTCTGAAGAGAGAGGGGCAAAATCCCCAGAGCCTGGGCTTCCAGGGGGTCCAGGCCATGACAAAACCCACTATGCAGTTCAAACACAAATTAGAAAGTAGGGAGGGGCTCAATCAAGCACAAAGCCAACCAACACAGTCTTGCTCCAAACCCATGTCAGAAGGAAGCCTGGAAATGATCAAAATGGTCCATTTCATCCAGAACCAGATGGAGCTGACCACAGAGTCACCATTCACTCTATGGGCCCGATCCTGTCCAACTTTCCAACATCCATGCAGATACAATGTGACCCTGAGGTAAAGAAACAAACAGTTCCTTACCTTGAGGAGATCTCCATAACTGCCCGTCCCACTGCAGGATGCAGTCCATGCCCCATAGACATGGCTGCATCAGTGCTGGAATTTTGGAAAGGATTGGGTCCCAAGATCTTACTCCATGATGGCACATTTGAAAACTGATTAGAAAAGCATCAGAAGCACCCTGCTGGCTCAGGCCAAAGAGGGCCCATCTCGTCCCAGTGAGGCCTCAGGGAGCACTCAGCAAGAGACCTGCAGCCTACTGCCGCCACTCCCTTGCGCCTTTACCCTCAAGGGCCTTCTAGCCAGGATTGCAGCTGGGGGCAGCCTTGCACCGAGAGCGGCTCACAGGATTGCAGAGCAGCAAGAGGCCTGCTTGCGTGGCAGAGCACAGCCAAGGACAGGTACATGCCAGTCTCTTGTGGGAGGGACAGAGAGCAGAGTAGAGGCACAGGCTCCCCAGAGGTGCATGTGAGCCAGCCAGGGGTGGTGTAGCCACACGGGGCAGGCAGTCTAGCTCTCCCACCTGCCCTGCCCATGATCTGATGGGAAGCAGAGGCACAGTTGTGAGGCACTCCAAGAGGGCTGTGTCTGCTCAGGCCAGGCCAGAGGAGACAGTGGCCTTGCTCTCCCTGGGGGTGTGGCCGCTCCTCAGCTGACCTGGCAGAGAAGTGAGCCTCCCTGGGCATGGGCCAAAGGCAGGACACTGAGCCCCATCCATCACCTCTGCCAGGAGGCAGGTTGTGTTCTGTCCTTGGCACCACATTGCTGGGCTATGACATGAGCCAACCTTCTGGTGCCCAGGCTGCCTGTCTGGGGCTGAGCAACTGCCAAAGGCAGATCAGGGAGACAACCTGAGGCCTCAGTTAACTCACCCTGCATATGGGGGTGGGGGGGGGGGCTGACACGAAATTGCCATCCCTCCCTTGATCTCACACTTCAGGTATTACATTTGTGAGCACAGGCTGTTTTGAGGACAGCTGGGCTGTCATTGGCACCTCTGTCTGCTTGGAGAGGCAGGTGCCCAGATTGAGTAAAGGTGGGCATGTTGGGGAGGCTACCCTGCCTCCCCAAAATGCCAGATTTCCTGTGGTGGGGGAGGAGGAGGTGGGTCCCCGGTCCCCATTCATTTAAATGTGTATTTTATTTTTAATACATTAGACTTGATGTTCCCATGCGATGCAACTGCATTTGGGGAAATGTGACAGATCAGCACTTTGAACAGGCTGCTGTGTCTATGCTGTGAACAATGATAGTCGATGGGGCTTCCTCCCAGGTAAGCATGGATAGGACAGCAGCCTTTGGGATGTTTGGGGAACTTTTTTTAAACAGATTCTTAGCTGCTTGGGAGGGCATCTTTGTTTTGATGATGTCACATTCAGCCATGACGTCACTGGCATTTAATGACTTCACTTCTGGTGGGTCCCGACAGATTGTCACTCTGAAAGTGGGCCCCGGAGCTAAGAAGTTAGAGAACCAGACACGAGGAGGTCCTTCGTCCACTGCGCTACGGCGATGGGGCCTTCTCCCACCCAGCTGGTCAGGGCTGCCCTTTGGCTGCAGGTCAGGCGCAGAGTCTGCCAGGCCCAGAGGGATCTGTTCCATGCCGCGACGGGGGCGGAGGGGGGACGTTCGGCCCGCTCCCCTTGGCCGAGCTGCCCTTCGCAGGCATGGCCGCCACAGAGAGCGGAGTGCCGGCCAGCTGTGTGGGCCGGTTGGTGGCTCCCCTTCCGCCCCCACGTGGCGACCCTGGCTGGAAAGCGAGGACTGCAGCCACCGAGGAGACACCGTGCAGCGCGCTTGGCGAGGGGGCCCTGGAGGCTGTGGCTGTGCAGCAGCCACCTGGCGGAAGGGCGCCGCCTGTGTCACGGGCGCCGGGGCAGGGCAGAGCGGGGAGCACCACAGCCCCGCACTGCTGAATGGCTCGAGGTGGCCCCGGGCAGCCAGAGAACGGGCAGGCGAGGGGCTCAGTCGTGCCCTTCATCCTAAGGTGGGCGCCGCCCATGTGTCGGGGAGGGGTGGGCGGCCTCCTCAGCCCGGGGGAGGCAGTAGGCAGGCCGCCTGGGGCGCCAGGCGCGGGTCCGCTACGGGCCTGTCCTGTCCTGTCCTGCCGTGCAGCCGGCTCTTCCAAGGCGCGTTCGTTCTCCAGCGGCGGGGCAGGGGCCTTCCACAGCCCCCCTCCCAGTGCCTGGGTCCACTGGAGGGCCCCACTGGCTGCCATCAGGAGCATGGAGGTTCTCGGGCAGTGCAGTGGGGAGTGCCCGCTCGTCCGCAGCGAAAGCCCGGCCCTCTCCTGGAGTCCGTGGTGCTTGGCGAGCAAGGCCAGGGGACTCCCAGGGCAGGACGGGCAGGGCACCGCCAACATCGGCCTCTGGGGGCCCAGCCTTCCTGCCCCGACCGGCAAACGCCTCTGCAGTGGGTCCAGAGGCCCCAGCAGCCCCTGGAGACCGGGGGCAGGGCAGCTGGGTCGCATCGCTGCCGCCACACTGCAGCCAGGACCTGCACAGGCATGCCTGTTCTCGGCACCCTCAAGGCCTTGGGCCGTCAGATTGTTGCAGCACCTGAGAAAAGGAAGTTGGGCCCCGAGAAGTGGAGGCGGGGAAGTGCCAGGCCTGGGGCAGTGTCGTGAATATGATTATGTACAGTTTAGGCCTAGTAGCATGTAGGGCCTGAACCAAACTAAACCAGTAACAGAAGTGGCTTGCAAGGATGTGAGTAACAACAGCCAACGGAATTAACAGCTCAATGGAAGGTGATAATGTAGCACCTGCAGACAGAAAGGCCCATCAAGGATGGAATGCAGCTGTGGACCTCCAGTGGGGAGGGGAAAGCTGAGATGGCCAGCCCCACTTCTGGAAGATTCTGTCCCCAAGAGCTTCTGATTGGACAGTTTAAATAAATACAGAGTCACCTCCATCCTGTTAGCCTGAGAAGTATAAGAACAAAGCCCAAGGGGTGTGTCGGGGTCTTTTTTGGTGGAAAAGGTTGTGGGTGCAACATCCTGCAGGTGGAGAGCCTGGTCCACCAGGGCCATGTGGCCTCATAGGTAACCTGGAGCTCAAAGATCTACAAAAGAAAGCTAACCCAGGTGAGAGTTAGGGAAAAATAGCCAATTAGCTTTGTTATTTTAATGCTGATATGTTCCCTAGAAGTTTTATGCCTCTAGCATTTGCTGCCTTTTGTAACTTTATGTAACCCTATGTACTTAATAAAGTAAAAATCCTTTTACTAAGTTGTTTCATTGTCTCTTGGGGACAAAGGTTCAGAATCCTGCCTAGCCCTTCAGCAAGCTACCAAATATTCATTGAGGACTAGTAACTTGAGGACTGAGGCTTTAATTAAAGAAAGTGCTCAGTGGCTGCAAGGGATAGAATTAAGCCTAGAGGGTCTCAGTGTCCCTGGACTGAGACACTGGCACATACAGGGTGGTGGCAGTACTACCAAACAGGGGTCCTTGAGGGCTCTAGGGTTTGAGAACCAAGACCTCTGAGCACCTCAAAACCCCAGGAGTATATGACAGGCAGGTGTTGCCATCTCAGCTGCCACAAGTCCCTGACCGAAGCAAGCACTCAGGACCCCAATTTGCGCTCTCCGGTCACTCTGGTTTACTCTCTCCAGTCAGGTGGTCGACACAACACTTGTTTGCTGCTGCACGACATGGACAGCTCACAGCTCCCCAGCCAGGCTAGCTGCTCCCCCAGCTCAGTGGAAACCCTGACAGACCTCATGCCTTCTGGCCCCAGCATGTCCTGTTCAGACCGGCAGCCTGAGAGGGCAGGAGCAGAGCCAGGCCTCCCTGCTTGCACAACAGGCCCCTGCCCCTCCAAACCATGGTCACTATGAGGAGGAGACCCTACCCCTAGGTCTCTCTGCCATCAGCCTTCCCCAAGATGAGCTTTCCTTGCCGTGGAATCCACTGGAGGGTGCACTTACTGTCATTGCCCCCTCTGTGGTGCCTCTTGCATGAGTTGTTCTAGTGCATGTTCAATCACCAGAGCTCCTTGGAGAGGGCTGGGGGAGACCCCTCCATCTTTGAAGCCCAGCTGAGCTGCTGCCAACCAGAGTTGGCCCGGCTGAGGGAGCTGAGGGAGAATAGCTGAGGGAGAATCAGCGTGGCCTCTGTAAGGGTCAATCTTGCCTCACAAACCTTTTAGAATTCTTTGAAAAGGTCAACAGGCATGTGGATGCGGGAGAACCCGTGGACATTATATATCTGGACTTTCAGAAAGCGTTTGACACGGTCCCTCACCAAAGGCTACTGAAAAAACTCCTCTCCAGTGCGCGAAGCCTGGGTAAAGAAGGTATGGAGGATAGGCTGTTACCCATGCAGCAAATCCCCCCTCTCCACGTCGCTGGAATGGTGCAATGGAAAGGCAGAGGCCAATACGGTTGGTTCCAGTGGCGTTGCAGGAGTTGCCAGAACCTGACTGTGTTCAGCCATGAACTGCCTCAGGGACTCCGGCTCCTGATTTTGCCTCGAGGTTGACTCCTAAGCCTTTTCCACAACTGGATGTAGCCACAAGGCAGTGGAGGTTTGAGGTCAGAGTTTCCTTCTCTTAGATGAGCTGCTTCCTAGGCTGAGGAGTCCCATCTACCCGGTATTGCAAGGGAGAGCAATACTTCCGTTTGCCTCCTCCCTGCTCGCCCTAAAAAATATGGAACGCTTCACGAATTTGCGTGTCATCCTTGTGCAGGGGCCATGCTAATCTTCTCTGTATCGTTCCAATTTTAGTATATGTGCTGCCGAAGCGAGCACATATGTGAAAAAACTCCATAGTCAGGGAATTAGAGGACAGGTCCTCTCCTGGATTGAGACATGGCTGAAGACCAGGAAACAGAGAGTGGGTGTCGGCGGGCAATTTTCACAATGAGAGAGGTGAAAAGTGCTGTGCCCCAAGGATCTGTCCTGGGACTGGTGCTTTTCAACCTCTTCATAAATGACCTGGAGTCAGGGGTGAGCAGTGAGGTGGCAAAGTTTGTGAAGACACCAAACTTTTCCGAGTGGTGAAGACCAGAAGTGATTATGAGGAGCTCCAGAAGGATCTCTCCAAACTGGCAGAATGGGCAGCAAAATGGCAGATGCGTTTCAGTGTAAGTAAATGCAAAGTCATGCACATTGGGGCAAAGAATCCAAACTTCACATATAAGCTAATAGGTTTTGATGGATCAGGATTGGCATCCTGGGGTACAGCTCAATGAAAGTGTTGACCCAATGTCTGTGACTAATTCCATGTTTGGGAGTATTGGAAAAGGAACTGAGAATAAGACAGCTAATAGTCTACCATTGCACAAATTGATGGTAAGGCCGCATCTGTAGTATTTCGTCCAGCGCCATTTCTGGTTGCCACATCTCCAAAAGGATGTAGTGAAAATGGAAAAAGTACTGGAGAGAGCAACCAAAATGATGTCTGTGCTGGGGCACATCCACTAAATATTTCTTTACCCAGCGTGTAATTAGTCTGTGGAACTCCTTGCAACAGGAAGTGGTGATGGCATCTGGCCTAGATGCCTTTAAGAGGAGATTGGACACATTTTTGGAGGAAAAGTGCATCATGGGTTACAAGTCAAAATAGGTATGTGCAAGCTCCTGGTTTTAGAGACAGGCTACCTCGGAGTGCCAGATGCAGGGGAGGGCACCAGGACACAGGTTGTGCCTTGCTGTCTTGTATGCTCCCTGAAGCATTTGGTGGGCCACTGTAAGACTCAGGAAGCTGGACTAGCTGGGCCTTGGGCCTGATCCAGTGGGGCTCTTATATTCTTATGTAAGGTGGGCCATGGCCTGACTCCACAGAGACAGTCTCAGAGTTTGTGGGGCAGGCAGGCAGACCTGGCCCCTCCCAGCTCCCCTCAGAATATTCACCCCCACCCCCTCTCAGCAAGGCACTCAGACCAGGTGCGTGACCCCAAGAGCAGGGTGGTGGTTGGGCGGGACACTGTGAGGACCTTTTGCACCTGGTGCTTGCTTGGCAGGGAGGGGGGCACAGCCCTACGCAGCAGGAGATGGCCAGGCTGCATGCTTCCCTTTCAGTCAGGGGGAGCCTCCTGCCCCAAGCAAGGGGGGCTGCTGCCCACCAGAAGCCATCACTCCTGGCTGGTCAGGAGATGGGCTAAGCGAGGCCCTTCCACACCAGCTGTGGTATCCAGCTCATGACTGGCATTTCATTCTGTGCCCAGCCCTCAAACTCTTCTGTCCAGAGCCGTTCCCTCTTGTCTCCCTAGCCAGAAACACACACACATCCTTTGGGGGCAGAGGGTGCTGGAGTCTTCCAGTCCTCAGATGCATTCCTGCCCTCTAACACCCCCAGTGCAGACAGGACTCCCTGGCACTGCGCTCTTCAAGTGGGATGAGCCAGTGGCAGGCCAGGGCTCCTGGGCAGCATCCAGCCTGTCAGCTGCTCTGGGGCCGGAGGTGGGAGCAAAAAGCTTTGCAGCACGATGCCGGCAACAACAGCCAGGCTGGAAAACAAGCCCTGTGGGAGCGCTTCCTGGCGCTTCTTGGCTTCCTGGCCCCAGATCAGGTTTCGGCTGGAAACAAGACAGCATACCGTGGGCACCTTTGGGCCCTTCTGCTCTGCAGGCCATTGCTACAAAAACCAAAGCTGCGCTGCTGGGGGCCCGATCTCCCCAACTAGCTCCAGGAGAGGCCTTTGGAGTTGGTTCCCTGAAACAGATTTTGGTGAGCGCCAGGAGCACAGGGCTGTCTCACCTGTCTGGATGCCTCCACTGGCTGTTGGAGGCATTTCAAGGCCCCAAAGGCCATTTAGAGAGACTCAGCAGCTTTGAGGCAGCCCTAGACACTGGGGGAACAGCAGCTTCTGCTCCAGGGCAGAGTTCTCTCTCCCCCTTTTGCCAGCCCTCCCCCCAAAGCAAAACTGGGAGCCCAGAGCTGCAGGCAGGCAGACTCCCAGGTCAGGGGCTGGTAGTGCTTGGAAAACAGAGCTCCGTGGAGGCTGTTCCGGGGAACTGATGCTTCTGCTCTGCTGCAAGGGGAACACCAGGGTGGCTGCTGGGTTGGAGCCTTCTGGTCCCCTGGGGCTGCCCCCGTGAGCTGCTTTAAGAACATCAGAACAGCCCCACTGGATCAGGCCAAAGGCCCATCTAGTTCAGCTTCCTGTATCTCACAGCGGCCCACCAAATGCCCCAGGGAGCACACCAGATAACAAGAGACCTGCAAGGCTTCCTGGGAATTGTAGTTAAGAACATAAGAACTGCCCCACTGGATCAGGCCATAGGCCCATCTAGTCCAGCTTCCTGTATCTCACAGCGGCCCACCAAATGTCCCAGGGAGCACACCAGGTAACAAGAGACCTGCATCCTGGTTCCTACCTCCAACCTGAGAGGGAGTAACTTGGGGCTGGGCGATGAGTAAAGCCCGCAGAGGAAGATAAAGTGCAGCAAAACGCTGGCACCCGAAGCAACCCAAGATAATGAAGCGACAGAATGAAAACAGGAGCCAGGCAGGCATCCACCACCAAGCTGTATTTACAAACGTACAAGCAGCAGCCGGTCTCTGCCGCGAAACGGCAATCACAGATCTTCAGAAACTCCAACACAGATTCATGCTCTTCCAAACTCCTCACAACGACCCAGGAGGTGGGCTCTGGCAGCCTCCCTCTTATACTTCCCCTGACCAGTCAGGTAAGGGATGACCTCATCCCCATGAGCTCATCCCCTCGTGACTGCATCACTCCATCCTCCCAGGACGCTCTGGCCCCTTTCCCATACACTTGTATTGGGGCGCCACAGTCACTGTGACACAGCGCATTTCCCCAGTCACTATTGGTCAGTCCAGGGTCACATGGTACACTTTCCTTTGCCTTGCTTTGGCCTTGGGCTTCCATCTAGATACATGCCCCGGGCCTTCAAGCCTTGCCATGCTCAGGCAACACAGAGTCAGGAGGACTCAGGCCATGGACAGATATGCCCTTCTTTGGGATTAGCCACCTGTTCTGATTTGCCCAGTGACCATTGCCGGGGCAGCGGGAGAGGGGTGCTTGCCGGGAACGTGGAGCGATCCCAACCTGCCACCGCCCCTCACAAGGACACACAGCAGCTGGAGGCTTGCCAGGCCTGGGCTGACCTTATGCAGGCCTATAGGCTCCCGGGTGTGAATGGAGAGCAGGAGGGGTGTGAGCGGCAGCACATCTCTCAGCAGTGTCTGCAATGGCACAGCCTGCGCCCTTGGCCTTGACCAGCACCCTAAAGTCACCGCAGAAGCCCACAGCCTCAATTTTATACCAAGCGGCGCTTCAAGGACCTTGCTCTGGGTCTGATCCTGCAAGGGGCGTGGCTGAAGAGGCAGAGCGTGAAACAGTCATTGGGGCCCAAAGGGGGGTCCTAGCCAAAGGGGTGAGGCGGGGTGGGGAATTCCCAGGAATGTGGGGGCCTTCCAGCCTAGGTTCGAGAACACAGTGCCCATCCATAAGAACAACCTCGCCGGTTCAGGCCGTAGGCCCACCTTGTCCAGCTTCCTGTATCTCACAGCAGCCTGCCAAATGCCCAGGGAATACACCAGATAACAAGAGACCCGCATCCTGGTGCCCTCCCTTGCACCTGACATAGCCCATTTCTAAAATCAGGAGGTTGCACATTCACATCATGTCTTGTAACCCATAATGGATTTTTCCTCCAGGAATTTGTCCAATCCCCTTTAAAAAGCATCTAGGCCAGATGCCATCACCACATCTTGTGGCAAGGAGTTCCACAGACCGACCACACGCTGACTGAAGAAATATTTTCTTTTGTCTGTCCTAGCCCTCCCAACACTCAATTTTAGTGGATGTCCCCTGGTTCTGGTGTTATGTGAGAGTGTAAAGAGCATCTCTCTATCCACTTTATCCTTCCCGTGCATAATTTTTTATGTCTCAGTCATGTCCCCCCTCAGGCGCCTCTTTTCTAGGCTGAAGAGGCCCAAACGCCGTAGCCTTTCCTCATAAGGAAGGTGCCCCAGCCCAGTAATCCTCTTAGTCGCTCTCTTTTGCACCTTCTCCATTTCTACTATTTCCTTTCTGAGATGTGGCAACCAGAACTGGACACAATACTCCAGGCATGCCCTTACCATCGATTTGTACAACAGCATTATACACAGGTTGAGCCTCATTATTCCAGTGGGTTCCGTTCCAAGCACTCATCTGGATGGCAAAAAACGCACTATAGCAAATCAATTTTAAAAACAAAGTTTTTTTGCTCTGGTGATTTAAAAACAGCCTTGATGACCTTTGTGATGTAAGATAAGAGTCATTAAGAAGACAATCCATCAATCAATTGTTATTAATTATTAACAGTATTTATATACCACTTTTCAACTAAAGTTCACAAAGCGGTTTACAGAGAAAAATCAAATAACTAAATGGCTCCCTGTCCCAAAAGGGCTCACAATCTAAAAAGATGCAAATGAATACCAGCAGACAGCCACTAGAACAGACAGTGCTGGGGTGAGGTGGGCCAGTTACTCTCCCCCTGCTAAAAAAAAGGAGCACCCACTTGAAAAAGTGCCTCTTACCCAATTAGCAGGGTAATTACCCAATTCTCCTCTAAGAGCTTAGAAAGGCACTTCACTCAGTCCCTCCCTTCACCAGTGCAAAGTGATCACCTTTCTTTCAGGGGGAAGGGAGGGGTCCGCTGGAGAGAGGATTGATGGGTTGTCAGCCAGCTGTCCTCTCTCTCTCTCTCTCTCTCTATCATTAAGGAGGCTATTGTTAAAGGACTGTTCAGTTTTCAAAACTGATTTCAAAGGGGTGCATTTTCCCCTTCTCCAGGGATCAGCACATTCCTTCTCATTTGCAGTGGCCATTCATGTTGAGTCAAATCCGTGTATAAAAAATCAGTGTATAAATAGGCTAGACCTGTATTAGCTGTTTTCTTCTCAGTACCTTTTCTAATGATCCCAAGCATAGAATTGGCCTTCTTCACTGCTGCCACACATTGGGTCGACACTTTCATCCGGCTGTCCTCCACCACCCCGAGATTTCTCTCCTGATCTGTCACAGACAGCTCAGAACTCATTAGCCTATAAGTGAAGTTTTGATTTTTTGTCCCAATGTGCATGGCTTTACACTTACTTACATTGAAACTCATCTGCCATTTTGCTGCCCATTCTGCCAGTTTGGAGAGATCCTTCTGGAGCTCCTCACAATTGCTTCTGGTCTGGGAGGAAACTGGCCTGCTACAGTCGCTCTTTAGCTTGTCGGTCTGCTCCCCATGAAGGAGTGTATAGGAGCTCAGGGACACAGCTGCGGGGTGACAGCTGCTGCAGAAGTATGTTTGGTACACAGAGGACATTTTCTATTCTAGAGTGAGTTGAAATACAATGATGCTAATTTTCTGCAATTCTTAGAGAGACATATCAGATCTTGGGGTCCTTGTGGACAGCTTGATGAATGTGTCGACCCAATGTGCAGCAGCAGTGTCATGAATATGTACAGTTTAGGCCTAGTAGCATGTAAAGCCTGAACCAAGCTAAACCAGTAACAAAGAAGTGGCTTGCAGTTCCTAGCTGCCAGGAATTTACAACTCAATGGAAGGTGATAATGTAGCACCTACACAAACAGAAAAGCGCCCATGAATCTCCAGTGGGGAGGGGAAGAACTAGCATCCAGCCCCACTTCAGGAAGATTCTGGCCCCAAGGGTCTCTGACTGGACAGTTTAAATGAGTACAGAGTCACCTCAGACCTGTTAGCATGAGAAGTATAAGAACAAAGCCCAAGGGGGGTGTCTTTGTCATTTTGGTGGAAAAAGGTTGTGGGTGCAACATCCTGAGGGAGGCTGAAAGAGCTACAAAGGAAAGCTGACCCAGGTGAGAGTTAGGAAATAATGGAGATAACCAGTTAGCTTTGTTATTTTAACGCTGATATGTTTACTAGATGTTTTATGCCTCTAGCATTTGCTGCCTTTTGTAACTTTATATAACCCTATGTTTTTAATAAAGTAAAAATCCTTTTACTAAATTGTTTCATTGTCTGTTGGGGACAAAGGTTCAGAATCCTGCCAAGCCATTCAGCAAGCTACCAAACACTCATTGAGGACTAGTAACTTGAGGATTGAGGCTTTAATTGAAGAAGATGCTCAGTGCCTGCAAGGGTTAGAGTTAAGCTTAGAGGGTCTCAGTGTCCCTGGACTGAGACACTGGCACATACAGGGTGGTGGCAGTACTACCGAACAGGGGTCCTTGAGGGCTCTAGGGTTCGAGAACCAAGAATTCTGAGCACCCCAAAACCCTGGGAGTGTACGACGTGTACGACAAGCAGTGTACGACATGTAGGCCAATTCTATGCTTGGGATCGTTAGAAAAGGTATTGAGAACAAAATGGCTAATATTATAATGCCGTTGTACAAATCGATGGTAAGGTCACACCTGGAGTATTGTGTCCAGTTCTGGTCGCCGCATCTCAAAAAAGACATAGTGGAGATGGAAAAGGTGCAAGAGAGAGCGACTAAGAGGATTACTGGGCTGGGGCACCTTCCTTATAAGGAAAGGCTACAGCATTTGGGCCTCTTCACTCTAGAAAAGAGGCACCTGAGGGGGTACATGATTGAGACATACAAAATCATGCAGGGGATGGACAGAGTGGATAGAGAGATGCTCTTTACACTCTCATATAACACCAGAACTAGGGGACATCCACTAAAATTGAGTGTTGGGAGGGTTAGGACAGACAAAAGAAAATATTTCTTTAGTCAGCATGTAGTTGGTCTGTGGAACTCCTTGCCACAGGATATGGTGATGGCATCTAGCTAGATGCCTTTAAAAGGGAATTGTACTAATTTCTGGAGGAAAAATCCATCACAGGTTACAAGCCATGATGTGTATGTGCAGCTTTCTGCTCCTAGGTTCACGAGCACCATCATGAGGGCCCATGGGGATCCACCATGCTCAGAGGCAGTCTATCTCAGAACTGAGGAGCCACAAAGGGGGAGGGCTTTTGTCGATGCGCTTCCCGTTGGGACCCCTGACTGGTCATGGTGAGAAACTAGACAGGCCCACTTGGGCCTGATCTGGCAGCCAGGAGGGCCTTGCAGCAACTGTGTCACACGGCTTGCAGGCAGTGAGCTGGGCCTGCAGCAGCTGCTCGACTTTTCTAAGGTCCGTTTGCCGGTTCCAGACAGGAAAGCAGGTGTGGCTTCCTAGCAAGCGTTTGCCTGCTTTGCATGTCTCATTTTAGAAGTGGACAGTCCCTTGCCCTCCCCCATCTCTGAACTTCACCAGGAGGACTGTGGCCTTACGTCTGATGATGGTGTTGGAAAACAAAGGGTGTGAGTAGCAGGGCAATCAGTGGAGGACCCCTCTCCTTCCCAGCACCCAAGGCCAGCTGCTGTCCATGAAACACACACAAGGAGCAGAGGCCTGGGACTCAAAGGAATCCTTGGTTTGCAGGTGATATCCGTCTTCCGATTAGGGTCAGAGGTCTGAAACTTGGGAACAAAGTGTTCCCTTTGTGCCAGTGTGGGGGGCAGGGCTGCCAGCAAGGGGCTGCAGCAGGGCCGTTGGAGAGAGACTGTTGCTAGGAAGGAAACGGAATTGAGGGGCCACGCCTCCCACCAGGACCATGAAGGGGGCAGTGACTGGGTGGCACACTGCTCTCCAGAGTTGCGCTGCTTCTGGGTTCCAGCAGGTGTCACAGTGCTCTGGGATCCTGACATCACCCCGGAAGCCACGACATCACACTTCAGAAGCCCAGCCTTGTCCTGCACATCCTGTGGTGGATCGCTGGGCCAAGGGTCTCCTGCTGCTGCTGCTGAGTTTTGCAGGGGTGGGTCTCTGGAACAGCAGCACTGCTGGCCTGGCCTGTCCGAGGGCTGGGGGGGAGGTCCACCTGCAGCCCTTTGCCATGATGGCAAAAGGGGCCTTCCCTGGCTCAGGCCAGGCACCAGGGGACAAAGGGCGCACCCGCAGCCCACTCGGGCTTCCAGAGACGCCTGGGTCCTACCTTCCCAGCACAGGGGGAGAGCTCCTCACTGAGCAGGACCTGCAGCCAAGCCGGCAAGGAGGGGCCCATCTCTGGCACTCGTCTCTGTCAGTTGCTGAGACTCGGGGCTGGGGGAGGGGAGAGAGACCAGAAAAGCCCTCGGGAAGCTGGCAGGGTGAGGGGCGGTGTTGGTGGCTTAGTGACCAAGTGGCAGGGGCTTGGGCTAGCCTGTGTGCCTGCCTCCTCCTGCTCTTGGTCAGCTCCCCGGAACACAGAATGTGGCGCCTGGTCTGGAGCAGAGTGACACTGGACGGGTGGAGGCACCGATGGATCAAGTCCCGTCTCAGGTATTTCTGCCAGGGCAGTGTGCTGGAGTGTGCTGCTGGGCTTCTTCCTGGGCGTGGGGCAATGGAGGATACTAGACCTCCCCCCACCCCTGTGAACTGCAGGCATCTCTGGCTGACCCAGACTTGGGGACTGCAAAGGCAAAGAGAAGCCATGGTGCAGCTGAAG
Organism: Tiliqua scincoides; assembly: GCF_035046505.1. Taxonomy (NCBI): domain Eukaryota; kingdom Metazoa; phylum Chordata; class Lepidosauria; order Squamata; family Scincidae; genus Tiliqua; species Tiliqua scincoides. The sequence goes on along the minus strand of NC_089823.1, from coordinate 241,778,013 downwards.
CAACAGAGGCCCCCCAAGGGCTCAGAGCAGAAGCCCACTTGCGTGGTCCAGAGCCTGCGAGTCATAGACATGATGTGTGTTGATGAAGAGGCCCAGCAGAGCAGCACCTAAGAGCAAAGCCTCTTGCCTCTCCAGGACCGTGAGGGTCAGAATTTCGGGGGGGGGGAGCACCCACACTTTCTGAGGGGGCGTCTAGCCTCGACTCTGATTGTGCGCATTCCTTGCATTGTAGAAAGGCATGGGGTGGGGCCAAAGAGAGCTTGTGTTGAGCATCCGAGGGAGCTCAGGGTGGTCCCTGTCGACTCAATCCTGTGCGTGGATTAAAACTGCCTCCCACCTTTCAGAGGCTGATTCTGCAGGAAAAGCCCCAAACTCCTCCTGCTGTGCCACCCCCTCCCCGCTTTGGCTAGATGGAGAATTCTGTCTAGCTCAAAGAGTGCGGGAAGACTTTGGGTGGGGCCACTCACTCCGGGAGTCCAACTGCAGCTGTCATCTCAGGCTGCAAATTGCTGGGGGTGCCCATCTCTGTCCACCTGCTTGCCTCCACTGCTCCTCTTCCTCTTCCCCCCGCCCCCTGGATTGGGACAGGAGGGGGGCAGAAAGGAGGATCAGGAAATGCAGGGGGATTGCAGGAGTGCTGAGCTGGAACATTGGAGCGTGGGAGGAACAGAGGCTGCCACATCGTTGGGAAAGGGGGCAGCATTTTGCAAACCACCTCACAAAGTCGTGGGGCGGCCCTGCTTTTGAGTGGTCCAAAAGAAAGCTTCCTCTGACCTTGGTCTGGGAGGAAGGAAGGAGGGCGGCTCTCTAAGCCCTGATGAGAGCGGACATGGGGGGCGCACTCTATCAGGCCCCAAAGCCCACCCAGCTCTGCAGAGGGCTTTGGGGTCCTTCCGTGTTAACCCCAATGGACTGCGTCTCTTTGCTTCCAGGCTGCTGGCACCCTCAGTGGAGCCGGGAGCGGGCTACTCCCTTCACACAGGCCAGGTGAGCTGCAAGGAGCATCCCATTCCAGGACTGGCCGCCCCGCCCCAGGCCCACTTCTTGGGGAGGCTTCTCCTGCCCCAAGCCTGGGCACCTAGGTGGTCAGGCCTGGGGAGAGGTAGGGGAACGGGGGCCAGGGTGCGTGGCGTGGCTGGCCCCTCTCTGAGAAGACGCCCTAAACATGGCTGCTGCCCTGCTCGGCAGGAGCTCTGGGGTAGGAGAGGGACTCGGGCAGCTTTCCCAGGCAGCAGCAATGCTCCAGTCGGGAACAGAGCAGTAGCCCCAGCCCCACTCCGCAGGACCCTGGCCAACAACAAGGCTGCATGGAGGGCTGATGAGATATGCGCCATCGTCAGCCTCTTCCCTGCACTCTCCTCAAGCCCTGCCTGGCCATCGGGAAACATGCTCTGGTGGTGGCACATGCAATGACCTGTGCCCCCAAACACGCATGTCCCGGGACCGCATAGTCATGGCTCACAATGCACATACTCCACAAAGATCAAAGCAGTGGCTCCACTCAGTTCAAAGCAATTAATCAATTGAGACGAATGCGTGGAGCGATTAGAGCCAAGAATCTGCGAAACGAGACGGGTCAAATGGCTGCGGACTCTGGGAGGTGCCAGGGCCCGAGGGGCAACTGCAGCACATCGCGGGAGCGGGTGCACAGCTGAGGGCCCTGGCACAGCTCAGAGGCTCTTCCGTCCTTTCCCCTCAGGAACCAGCGTCTTTTGTCACCAGCCTATTCAGTGGGCGCCTGGCGCCGGAGAATGTCTTCCCTTTCCCCTCAGGTAGGCACAGAGAGCCCTCTCAGGCCACAGGAAGGGGCCTGAACATAAGAACAGCCCCGCAGGATCAGGCCAGAGGCCCACCTAGTCCGGCTTCCTGTACCTCACAGCGGCCCACCAAATGCCCCAGGGAGCACACCAGACAGCAAGAGACCTCATCCCGGTGCCCTCCCCTGCATCTGGCCTCTGAGAAGCTGGCGAGAAGCGGCTGCTCACAGGCAAGGGAGGGGCCGGGGCTCTCTGGGGTCCCCAGCTGGCCTCTCTCCCTTTCTGCTCTCAGCCCTCTCCCAGGAGCAGGCCCAGGCCCTGCAGGCCATGGTGGTCCCCTGCACACGCTTCTTTGAGGTGAGTGGCCACGGCAGGCGCCAGCAAGGAGGGGCTCGGCTGGTCAGCAGGCTCTGGAATAAGCCCACCCTGGCTCCGGGCCTTCCCAGGCATGGGGGGAGGGGCAGTCCTAGACTGCGGTTTTAGAGCTGCAGCAGGGCAGGTGCAGGGGTGTGGGGGGTCTGGAGAGGTCTCTGGTGGAAGGAGCAGCTCTTCCCCCACAACTTCAGTCCAGCAAACCCACAGAGCTGGACGCTCGGAGTTCCAGACCTTCACGTTTGAAGTGCATTCACGTTGTGAGCACACACACCGCTCTCGTCTCCAAGTCCAGCCAGGCCAATAACAGCCGGCGGCCCTTCTGCTTCGGAGAACGTGCGTTCGCATCTTGCAAGGAAGGACATTCCCCTGAGGAACGACCTCTTGTGGGCGCCTCTGGGCGCTTGTCTGTTTTCTGCCCTGGACAGGAAGAGAACAATGCGGCTGCCAACGAGGCGCTGGGGAGCATCGAGAAGAGCACCCTGGCAGGCCTGAAGGAGATGGGCTGCTTCGGGCTGCAGGTGCCGGAGGAGCTGGGAGGCGTCGGGCTGACCAACACACAGGTCAGGCTGTCTGAGGGGCACTGAGGGGTCCTGGTCCCTGGGGGGAGCTGCCTCTTCCCTGTGAACAGCTTCAGGAGAGACGTGGGCCTCTTCCACCCTCTCAGAGATGGGGCCTGAGGGGCGCAGCGCTCCAGACACGGCACTTGGCCAAAGGGGGAATCCTCTTACCAGCTCTTGCTTGGGCCTTTGGCAGAGCATCCCTGCTGCACATGCGTCTGGGGGGTGAGAAGGCTCTTTGGGGGGCCTTGAGAGAAACACTGTGGTGGTGGTGGGGATTGCAGATGGGACTGGAGGCCCAGAATGCCATCCATGTTTTGCCAGGCCAGCCCCCCCACTCCCTCCCCCTTGCCTGCCCCCCCCCCGTGTTCACAGTCTGCTCGCCTCCCCTCCCCCCAGTATGCTCGCATGGTGGAGGTTGTCGGAATGCACGACCTGGGGGTGGGCATCAGCCTTGGTGCCCACCAGTCCATTGGCTTCAAGGGTATCCTGCTCTTTGGGACCAAGAGTCAGAAGGAGAAGTACTTGCCCAAGTTGGCATCTGGTAGGTAGGCCAAGGAACCCCCCCCCCAGTCCTCTCCCTCCTCCCCCAAGCTTTGCTCTGGAAGAGGCATATTCGGGTCCGACAGGGCCTTACCCTGGCTGGGCAGGACTGGGCAGAGCTGAGTTGGGGAAGGGCAGAAACAAACCCACCAGCCAGGGCCCACTGTAGCCAGTCCAGCCAGGAGCCTGCCCACACACTGACAAGGCGCTGCGGGCAAGGCCAGGAGGAAGCCAAGCATTGGGTGGGGGCATTGTGCCCCCTGGGTGGGAGGGGGCATTGCACCCAAACAGCACTAGCGGAGCAGCCCATGTTTCCCTCAATTGAGGGCGCATCGGTGGGGGCGGGCCCTGAGCCTGCTCCAGTCACGGCTGTGGCTTATGACCACAAAAGCTCCTTTTCAGCACATGCTGCAGGGAGCGGGGGGGGGGCAAGACAAGAAGAGCCCAGGCTGGGCTTTGGGGTCATCTGACTCCCTCCCCCCACCAGGTGAGATCTGCGCTGCCTTCTGCCTGACTGAGCCCTCAAGCGGCTCCGACGCAGCCTCCATCAAGACAGTGGCCACGCCCAGTCCTTGTGGGAGCTTCTACACTCTGAACGGGGGCAAGATCTGGATCAGGTGAGCAGCGGCAGCAGGCAAGACAAGCCAAAAAACGGAACCCTACAGGGGGCACAGGTGGGACGAAGCAGGGCCGGCCCGCCCTGAGGCCAGCTGAGGCAGTTGCCTCAGGCAACCAACCGGCAGAGGGCAGCCACCTGCTGCTTCACCTCCAGTGCAGCTCCTTTTCCCACTCCTTGGCTTCTTTGGCTTGGGGAAGGAAGAGGGAATGAGGAACTGGGGGAGAGGCGGGGCTGTGGCTGACCTGGCCTGCCTCACCTCCCGCCCCCCACACAGCTGCTCGCTCCTCGTCCAAGCCAGGGAACAGGAGCAGCAGCACCAGCAGGATGCCTCTGGAGGCAGGAGGTCATGGCCTGGCCTTGGGGCAGAGGGCATCTGTGGGAGGGGTGCAGGAAGAGCGAGCTTTGTCTTGCAGGTGACATTTCGGAAAGACAATTCTGTGTCCAGGAGCGACCCCTCCCAACATAAAGGAAGGCCAGCCAGGATGGGGAGCTGCTTCAGACAGCTAGAGAAGCCCCCTGACTATGTGAAAGGCGCTCTTCCCTCAAGAGCCTGCAGGACCCCGCCGTGGAGAGGCTGCACACATTTGTCCCTTGTCCCATCCCCAAAGACCCAGCAGGGCTGCGTCATGCCTGCCTGTTGATCCCCCCTCACCGACCTCTTTCTCTGGGTTCCAGCAACGGGGGCACAGCTGAGATCTTTACAGTCTTTGCCAAGACACCCATCAAGGACGTCACCACAGGTGAGGTAAAGGACAGGATCTCAGCCTTTGTCGTTGAGCGCGCATTCGGCGGGGTGACCAGGTGAGACACTCCTCCATCACCACCCTCTGTGGCAGCAGCTCTGAGGGGCATGGCCCAGCCTGCCTGCTGCCCTCCTTGCCCAGAGCTGCTGCTGGGACCAGCCATGAACAATGGCTCAGCTCCACAGAACTGGCTGCACAGGTGTGCATGGGTTGTGGGAACGAGGTGTCAGCCCCACTGCCTTGAGAGGTGGGAGATTTCTCCATGTGGGCAGAGCCCCTCGAGCTCTTGGTGAGTGCAGCCCCAGATGATGTGGAGCCTGCGGGGGGCGGGGGCTTGCAGGGCTGAAATTCGAACAAGCCCGGCCGCCAGGGGAAAAGACAGTGAAAAGCAAGACCAGTCAACTGCCCTTACCTAAGAGCAGCCCCACTGGATCAGGCCACAGGCCCGCTCCTGGCCACCAGGGCAGAGGGCAAGCCAGAGGCCTCGGCAGGAGCCAAGTGGGGGGCCTGAGGGGCGAGGGCTGTGCCTGCCTACCTGTCTCCCTGCCAGCGGCCCACCTGAGAAGAAGATGGGCATCAAGTGCTCCAACACAGCCGAAGTGCACTTTGAGGATGTGAAGGTGCCGGCTGAGAACCTGCTGGGCGGGCTGGGCCAGGGCTTCAAGGTGGCCATGCACATCCTCAACAACGGGCGCTTCGGGATGGCCTCGGCCCTGGCCGGCACCATGCGGGGCGTCATCCTCCGAGCGGTAAGCCTGCCGCTCCCCAGGCCGGGGAGGAGTGGGCTGGAGAGCCTGCCCGTGGCCAGGGCCCCTCCCAACCAGCTGCCTCTGGCCAAGCAGGTCGAGCACGCTGCTAGCCGCCGGCAGTTTGGAAGCACCCTGGCCAGCTTTGGGGCCATCCAGGAGAAGCTGGCGCGCATGGCCATGCTGCACTACGTGACTGAGGTGAGGCCTGGCCCGGGCAGGGTGAGGGGAGAGAAAAGGGCCTTCTCCAGACTGGGAGCTGCTGGGGTGCCTGGGGAGGCAGGAGCAGCAGGCAGCCAGTGGCGGTCGGTGGAATTCCTGGCAGGCCATGGCCTACGTGCTGAGCGCCAACATGGACCTGCGTGTGCCTGACTACAAGCTGGAGGCAGCCATCAGCAAGATCTTCGCCTCGGTAAGCAGCTCCTCTGGCCTGGCCCGGGAGGAGGGCCCTGGGACCGGGGCTCCAGTCAGCCCTCCGACCCCCAGCTTTGTTTCCCAGGAGGCTGCCTGGAATGTGGCCGATGAAGGCATCCAGATCCTGGGTGGCATGGGCTACATGAAGGTGAGCCTCCTCACCATGTGGGGCAGGGGCAGGTGTGCAATCCCCTTTAGCCCCCCAGAGCTCAGCAACAGCCCATGGCTCTTGTTCTGGGGCAGGACGCAGGAGTGGAGCGGGTCCTGCGCGATTTGAGGATCTTCCGCATCTTTGAGGGCACCAATGACATCCTTCGCTTGTTTGTGGCACTGGGTGGTCTGCAGGTGAGTCCTTCGTCCAGCCAGGAGGGTGGAGTGGGCAGCGCCCTGGTGCCTCCCTCATGCTGGAGCCAGGGCCCCTGGCTTGGCTTCAGCTGGGACCCCAACCCACCCCGCCTGGACTTCCCTTGGGTCCTCAAAATCCAAACCCGTCACAGAAGCAGGAGGTGCTGGTGAGGGCAGCCTGCAAGCCAGAGCCAGTGGATCACCGCTCCCCAGTCCCACTGGAGAGGAGTGTGCCTTGTGCCCAAGGAGGAGGCAGCGGGCTGAGGCACTTGGTGGGGCTGGGCAGGAAGGGCCTTGTGCACCAGGACGTTTTCCTTGTGCCCGCACTGCTGCTCTCCTCTTGCTGAGCTTCTCAATCATTCCACCCCCTCCCCTGGGAATGAAGGTGCAACGTGGAGTGGCTGCCACGAAAGCCAGCTTGCTCAGACCCTTCTTTGGTGCCCTCGGCCACGTCATGGGCGCCTTTGGATTCAGCTCCCAGTGCAAGTGCAGGAAGCTGTTGTGCGCACACACACATGCATGTGCGTGTGCATGCCCCCGCCCCGAGGGCGCTCCACGAGCCTGGTCAGATGCCTCACTGGCATCATTTAAGCCTCTAGTCTTCTGCTGCATTCGTCCCGGGAGATGCTGGGAAAGAGGATCTGGGGGTCTGCGTGAAGCCAACGCCCAAGGCAGAGGGGCTTATTCCCACTTGCTGCTCACCAGCCCCACTAGTTCGCTGCTAACAATGACACAGGAGAGGAAGCAGCGTGGGTTCAGTGGAGGTCCATGTTTGTGTTGAACTCATGGCATGGCTGGAAGAGCCCATGGAAGGAGGTCCTGCCCCCTGGAGAAGCAGGAGGAGGAAGCAAATGGGGGGGGGGAGCCCTGCCGCAGGGCAAAGAGGATGAGAGTCCAGGCCTGAGACAGACGGCTTTGGGGGCCTCTGGCTCCTGGGTGAGACGCTGCCTTTGGATGGACTTCCCTACAGGAGCTGTGGGCCTCCATTTGTCCTACTGACAGGTGGAGGCTGAGAGTGGGTGAGAAATGCAGAGCATTTATGGCAGAGTTAAAATCCTGCCTCCCCATGGGGCACTCCTGCTGCCTGCCTGTGCACAGATCCCTTGTGGAGCAGACTTCCCCCCTCCATCCGTAGTGCAAAGTCCACATCTCCAGACCTGGAGCCTTCCTTGGCACTGAGCCAGTGGCTCCCCCCCACACACTCTCTCCGCCCCCCCCCGCATTTACCAGCTGTTCCCCCAAAGGGGGAAGTGTTGAAGGTGTGCCAGGACTGGTGTGCACCTTCTAGAGACCCAAGCCCTGTCACACCCTCCCCCTCCCGACTTTCACAGCAAGCTGGGAAAGAGCTTAGAGCTCTGCAGAAGATGTTCCTGGACCCAGTGGGGAAGATGGATGCCCTCTGCGTGGAGGTGGTGATGAGAGCAAAGCGGTGAGCAGCACCCGGGGAGGGAAGAGAGGAAAGGCTTTCCAGGCAGGGCTGGCCCTTGCATGAGGCCAGTGGAGGCAGTTGCCTCAGGCAGCAGGTTGGTGGGGAGCGCCCACCTTTGTCAGCTCCCAGCATTGGAAACAGAAGAGCTGGGCAGAGCAGAAGAGAAAGTGTGGAGAAGCGGGAGGGGGGGAGGCCCAGGAGAAAGTGCAGTGGCCTGTTGCTCATCTCTCCTTCACATGCCTGCCTCTCCCCCACCTTCCTTTAACAGGCCAGGGCATGGAGGAGCAGAGGTGGGCACAGCTGCATCAGGGAGGGTGGGTATGGCACCTTGCCCCAGAGCCAGGAAGTCTTGTGCCAGCCCTGCCTCTGCGCAAAGGCAGAGCCATGTTTGGCCCGGAGACACAGCTGGCCCCGTCTTGCATTCCGAACATGTGGGCAGTGAGCACAAGTGGACTGCCCGCCTCCCAGTGAAGCAGCCCTTCTTCAACTGGTGTCTCCGTCCCCTGCAGAAAACTTGGGATTCCCACTGGCCTGAGTCTGGAGGGGTTTGTTCACCCGGAACTGGATGACTGCGCTGCCCTGGTGAGAGCGCCAACTGCTTGGAAGGCAGAGGAGGGTCCCAAGGGTTTTGGCGCCTATCTCTGCTGGGATCTGTGTGCTGGCAACAAAGCAGGCTTTGGAGCTGCATAGAGTTCTGTTACCTGAAGAATTCTGATCCAGAGTTCTGCCCAGAGAAACATTCAGTGAAGCCTCGAAACCCGGCTGCATTGCCAGCGAAATGGGCCCAGCTGAAAGTGCCACCAGGAGGGCCAGGCTGGAGAGTGACAAGGCCATGGCTGTCATGGTCTGCTGTGGTCACGGAGAGGGGTCTGTGCCACAGCTAGAGCTCAGGTGTGTTGGGGGGGGAGGCTGGCTCCTGATCAGGGCCTCATGTGTACCTGGTGTCCCAGGGAAGTTGCTGCCTCACCAAAGCCACATTCGGGGCACCCTGGAGTGTCTCCCCAGGAGTGGTTCTGCTTGGGGGAGGGGTGTCACATTTGTGCCACCCTCTTTGCACTCCCGGGTGGCAGGTGGGCCAGCAGCAACAGCTGGCGGCAAACTACGGGTGAGTGAGAAATGGGGGTGGGGTGGGGACGGCACTGCTGTGTGGTCCTGCAGGAGGGGGGCAGGGAGGGGACGGACTTCCAAGGTGCACTGGGCTGCTCCCTTCTTCCTCCACCAAGGTCACCAAGGCCACGGATTTGTTTGCGGAAGCGGTGGAGACCCTGCTGCTTAAACACGGTGCTGCAGTGGCAGGTATGACACACACACGCACACCCGGTTCCTGCTCTGGATCCAGCCAGCAAGACCCAAGCAGCTCCATAGCCGAGCCACTAGTGCACCTCAGACACGCCTGGCAGCAGGCCCTGAGGGGGCACCTGCAACCACACTCTGCCCCCAGGCCTAGTGAGGATGCAGGTGGAGGGGCCCGGCCCATGCCCCGCCCCAACTCCCACCTGCTGGGCTCCCAGGAAGCTCCTTGCGCCCCTTTTCTCTGTGGCAGAGGGCTTGCAGTGCGGGCTGCTGCCAGGCCAAGTGAAGTGGAGCGGCCTGTGCTCAGGCAGCTTCAGGCCCTCGTACCACCTGCTGCAAGCCTTCTGCAGACGCTCTGGCTCCCTCCAACCACTTCTTTCTCAAGTTCCACAGACCCAGACACCATCCTCCCCACCTCCTGCACCTAGGCCGCCCATCCCACCCCCTGGCCCCATAGCAAGACTCTGATCTGACCCCCAGGCCGTGTGAGAGGTCAGTGACTACTGGGATGTGTGTGCATAAGACCCCTTGGGACCCCTTCCTGTCCTGCCTGGTTATAGTGGTGGGGAGCCCCTAGGGGGGCAGCAAAGTATAGACCCTGGGCAGAACCCCAATATGGAAGAGGCATCGGAGCAGGGCCACCCAGCACCCCACCATGGCTTTCTCTTGAGGGGGTGCAGACATGGGCCAGGGGTTGAAACCAGCCATTTCAAACAGTCGCTTCTGCTCCCCACAGAGAGTTGGCGTGGGGGGGGGGAGTTTGCCTCTGCCCAAATGTTCCCAAGGGCCCAGTTCCCTGACAGAGTTTGGGCTCAGCATCATTGCTGCTCTGAGGGTGTCCCGAGAGCTGACAGTGCTTGTTTTTCCTGGCAGAGAAGCAGTTCCACCTGAAGCGCGTGGCTGATGCTGCCATCGACATCTATGGCATGGCTGTGGCTCTTTCCAGGTAGGAGAAGTGTGTGCGTGTGGGGGGGTCACGTTGGGAATGGAGGGGCTAAGGGGTACTCTTGTGCTGCATCTGAGCCGGTCCGTGGGCATGTGGTTGGTGGAGGTGTGGGAAATTGGGCACTCGGGGCCTCACTGGTCTGGTGCCCTCTGGCCCTCCCAGCTGCAAAGACGAGGCCATGGGCAACAGGGGTGGAAATATTCCAAGGGAGGGGGAAAGAGGAAGGCTTTTGGCCCCCATGCCCAGAATCTCCCAGGGCCTGCTTTTCACACCCCTTGTAGTTGTTTACTCCCAGATTCATCCCCCACTTTCCACCACACATTTCCGAAGTGTTTTTCAAACATTACAACCAAATGAATCAAAAGGGCACTGAGGCAGCCAGAGGCAGCGGGAAGGAAGCATCACGCAGTCCTGAAGCTGATGAGGCTTAGGAGCCTTCACCCTCCTGCTGGAGATACTGAAAGCAGGAGCCAGTAGGAGCCTGAGTGGAGGGACCTCCACTGACAAGGCCAGCCACCTCTCTGTTCCTGGCTGACCCGAGTGCGAGGAGACCCCTGCTGACCCTGAGGGCTGGGCAGGCTCATATGGGAGCCTTGCGAAGGTAGTCAGGTCCCAAGTTCTGGAGGGGCTTAAAGGCGAGAGGAGCCCTTGAGAGGGAGGCTGGAAGGAGTCTGGCAAGCCGTGGGCTGGTGTGAAACAGGAGCAATACGCTGAGTGGCTTGTGCTCCTTCTGGAGTTAAAAATAATAGTATTTTGGGGATCACTGAAAGTAGCCTGTGGTGCTGTTGTCATGTAGGCCCTGAGCTCGGCCAAGCTGATTGCAGTCCTACGGGCTTCTGAGCTTGCAGAAAAGGGATCGCAGAGCCGCTGATGTCAGTCTGGGCTCAGAGTTGCAGTTAAACCACAGCACCAAAAGGAGGTGCTGCCAGGCAGTCCAAAGAAAAAGCTGAGCAGACATCCCTTGAACTTCCCGCTGCTCAGGGGCTATAAGAGGCAGAGACTGTGGGAAACTCCAGTGGGGTACGAAATGCTGGGGGGAGCTTTCTCACGGTTCACTGACCATCCTTCAAGATTCGTGAGAGGTTGAATCTAAGTCGGAGAGCAAGTAAGCAAGCTGGTCGTCCGGGAAGGGGTCGGGCTTCCTGGAAGTCAGAACTAGTGGAAATGTGCCTGCTGAACTCCAACCAGCTTAAGGAACTGCTGAGCTAATTTACAGTAGTAAAGCTTTGTGTGTGATTTGAGGCAAGGTGCGATGTGCCCATACTCCTGAACCTAAAGCAGGAAGAGCAGGCTGGGATGTTTCCAGGATGCCTCTCCTCCTCCCCTGCCCAGTGTCCAGGTGGTGGCATTCTTCACTAGCTGAAGCCTCCACACCTGTTCCAGAAGGCAGCCTAGAAGGGGTCCAAATGGCCCATTGCATCTTAGCTGGGGCTGAGAGGCAACCATTTGCTCTAAGCTCTTACTTGCTCTTCATTTGGCCTCATGAATGGGCCAGTCCTGAGTGAAGAATCCTGTTCCCATGGCTCCCTACCAGCCCCTGCTAGTTTGCTGCTGGCAAGAAAGCATAAGCAGAGGCAGGAAACAGATTTAAAGGAAAAGACTTGACTGAAGGCCCTAGCCTGTCCAATTTCCCAGGGCCGATGCAGCCATGCCAGTGGGATGCGCACTGCATTGTGCGTGGGGGGACAGTCATTGAGGCCTCGAGGTAAGGGAACAGTCGTTCCTTTACATCTGGGCTGCATTGCAGTTGCATTGGCACTGGAAAGTTGGCCAGGATTGGGCCATTACAGTTTAGCTAATGGGTTCTGAGCTGTCTGTGACAGATCAGGAGAGACAACTTGGGGTCCCTGTGGACAGCTCGATGAAAGTGTCGAACCAATGCATGGCAGCAGTGAAGAAGGCTAATTCCATGGATTAGGAAAGGCATTAAGAATAAGAAGAGAGCTCAAGAATAAGAAGAGAGCTCAAGCAGCATACAAAGCCTGTCCCAGTGAGCGCAACCTGCAGGTCCTCCGAACTGCTCGCAGCAAAGTCCAACAGACTGCCAGGAGATGTGTTAACGACTACTGGCTCCAGCTCTGTTCCGAGATACAGATAGCAGCTGACACGGGCAACATCAAGGGGATGTATGATGGTATCAAGCAGGCCCTAGGTCCAACACAGAAGAAAATTGCCCCTCTGAAGTCTGCCACAGGCGAGGTCATCCAGGATCGGGCGCAGCAGATGGAACGCTGGGTGCAGCACTACTCTGAGCTATATTCCAGAGAAAATGTAGTCACCGAAGAAGCACTGAACAACATTGAGTGCCTGCCTGTGCTGGAGGAGCTTGACAGTGAACCAACCCTAGAAGAACTTCACGTGGCCCTGGACTCCCTTGCCTTTGGCAAGGCACCTGGAAAAGACAGCATCCCTGCTGAAGTCCTAAAATGCTGCAAAGAGATCATCGTCACTGAGCTGCATGAAATCCTCTGTCTCTGCTGGAGAGAAGGTGGAGTACCTCAAGACATGAGGGATGCAAACATCATCACGCTGTACAAGAACAAAGGTGACAGGGGTGACTGCAACAACTACCGCGGCATCTCTCTCCTTAGCGTTGTAGGAAAGCTGTTTGCCCGAGTTGTACTAAAGAGGCTCCAGGTACTTGCAGAGAGCGTCTATCCAGAATCGCAGTGTGGATTCCGAGCCAACAGGTCCACCACTGATATGGTATTCTCCCTTAGACAACTGCAGGAGAAATGCAGGGAACAACGACAGCCACTCTTTATAGCCTTCATAGATCTCACAAAGGCTTTCGACCTGGTCAGCAGAGACGGCCTCTTCAAGATTCTCCCCAAGATTGGATGTCCACCCAGGCTCCTCAGCATCATCAGATCTTTCCACAAGGACATGAAGGGCACTGTTGTCTTCGATGGCTCCACATCAGACCCTTTTGACATCCGAAGCGGAGTGAAGCAGGGCTGTGTTCTTGCACCAACCTTGTTTGGGATTTTCTTCGCTGTCCTGCTGAAGCAGGCCTTTGGAACTGCAACAGAAGGCATCTATCTCCGGACCAGATCAGACGGAAAGCTCTTCAACCTCTCCAGACTGAGAGCAAAATCCAAAGTCCAGCTGAAATGTCTGCGTGACCTCCTCTTTGCCGACGATGCAGCTGTCACTACCCACTCTGCCAAAGATCTCCAGCAGCTCATGGATCGTTTTAGCAAGGCCTGCCAAGATTTTGGACTGACAATCAGCCTGAAGAAAACACAGGTCATGGTTCAGGATGTGGACTCACCTCCCTGCATTACAATCTCTGAGCATGAACTGGAGGTTGTCCATGACTTTGTGTACCTTGGCTCAACGATCTCCAACACTCATTCTCTCGATACCGAGCTAAACAAGCGCATCGGTAAAGCAGCTACCACGTTTTCCAGACTCACAAAGAGAGTCTGGTCCAACAAGAAGCTGACGGAACATACCAAGATCCAGGTCTACAGAGCTTGCGTCCTGAGTACACTTCTGTACTGCAGCGAGTCATGGACTCTCCGCTCACAACAGGAGAGGAAACTGAGCGCTTTCCACATGCGCTGCCTCCGACGCATCCTCGGCATCACCTGGCAGGACAAAGTTCCAAACAACACAGTCCTGGAACGTGCTGGAATCCCTAGCATGTATTCACTGCTGAAACAGAGACGCCTGCGTTGGCTTGGTCATGTCGTGAGAATGGATGATGGCCGGATCCCAAAGGATCTCCTCTATGGAGAACTCGTGCAAGGAAAGCGCCCTACAGGTAGACCACAGCTGCGATACAAGGACATCTGCAAGAGGGATCTGAAGGCCTTAGGGATGGACCTCAACAAGTGGGAAACCCTGGCCTCTGAGCGGCCCGCTTGGAGGCAGGCTGTGCAGCATGGCCTTTCCCAGTTTGAAGAGACACTTTGCCAACAGTCTGAGGCTAAGAGGCAAAGAAGGAAGGCCCATAGACAGGGAGACAGACCAGGGACAGACTGCACTTGCTCCCGGTGTGGAAGGGATTGTCACTCCCGGATTGGCCTTTTCAGCCACACTAGACGCTGTGCCAGAACCACCTTTCAGAGCGCGATACCATAGTCTTTCGAGACTGAAGGTTGCCAATACAAACAATAAGAATAAGACAGCTAATACTGTAATGCCGTTGTACAAATCGATGGTCAGGCCACACCTGGAGTATTGCGTCCAGTTCTGGTGGCCACATCTAAGAAAGGACATAGTGGAAATGGAAAAGGTGCAAAAGAGAGCGACTAAGATGATTACTGGGCTGGGGCACCTTCCTTACGACGAAAGGCTACGGCGTTTGGGCCTCTTCGGTCTAGAAAAGAGGCACCTGAGGGGGGACGTGATTGAGACATACAAAATCATGCAGGGGAAGGATAGAGTAGATAGAGAGATGCTCTTTTCCCTCTCACATAACACCAGCACCAGGGGACATCCACGAAAGTTGAGTGTTGGGAGAGTTAGGACAGACAGAAGAAAATATTTCTTTACTCAGCATGTAATTAGTTTGTGGAACTCTTTGCCACAGGACGTAGTGATGGCATCTTGCCTGGATGCCTTTAAAAGGGTATTGGACAGATTTCTGGAGGAGAAGTTCATTACGGGTTACAAGTCATAGTAGGTATGTGCAAGCTCTTGGTTTTAGAGGCAAGCTGCCTTTGATTGCCAGATGCAGGGGAGGGCACCGGGACGCAGATTGTGTCTGTTGTCTTGTGTGCTCCCTGGGGCATTTGGTGGCCGCTGTGAGATACAGGAAGCTGGACTAGATGGGCCTTTGGCCTGATCCAGCGGGGCTGTTCTTTTGTTCTTAGCAGCATGCATATCTCATATCTCTATGTACAGGTGCTACATTTTGGAGCAGGTCCTAGAGCTTCATTCCCTGTGTGTGTATGTGTGTGTGTGTGTGTGTGTGTGTGTGTGTGTGTGTGTCTGAACTCCTGACACGGGGTGGGGCTCCTGGCTATCTGGCAGAGCTCATGGGGGGAAGGTCCTGCTCAGTGGAGGGCCAGGAAAGAGGTAGGGAGTGAAGGAGGGACACACATCCACAGGTCACAGTGGGATCTCTTTCCAGGGTGTGGGTATTCTGTGATTCTAATCTATATTATTGCATTTTAGAATTGTTTCCTGTGTATGTATTATATGTACATTTCGTAAATCTGTAGTTCTTAATCATGTACTCAGTGGTGTCACTAAGGTTTACAGTCACCCAGTAACGGAGGCCAGCGTGTCTCTACCATCATGATGCAACACCCCGGGTGGTGGGCGTGGTGAAGTACTATCGCTGGTTTTTTGCCTATAACTTTTGATAGAATAAAGATATTTCAGCAAGCTTTGTTCCATTGCAATCTGCATGAAATTACACATTGATTGATATATGACTTGATGCTATTATTCAAAAATACCAAGATTTTAAAAATTTTGACCAGTAGTGGTGTCACCCTCCCTGTGCATGTCACCTGGTGTGGCCCACATCCCCCTACTGACACCATTGGATGTACTTGTTTTGTATGCATTTTGATACAGTTGTTAGCCCCTTGGGGGAAAGGTGGGGTACAAACCCATTAAATAACAACACAGGACAGGAGTAAAGGTAGCCTCTGAGACCGCCCTCTGGTGTCCTGCAGTAGCATTGCACCTTCTCTCCCACACTCAGGAGCAATTGGGTCAACTGCCTGACTGGGGACAAGGAGGGGTTCACTTCACGAGTGTGTGATGAACCACAGGGTCCTATAGCCTTTCCTTGAGGGAGACCATGGGGCAGGGGCTGAGCTCGGGCAGAACCAGCCCTGTCAGCACTCAGAGGGTCCAGATGGTGCCATCCCGGGCAGCAGCACCTACAGGTCAGACTGGACAAGACCCCCTCCCCCAAGAGAGAGCAAGTGCCAGTCAGCAGAGCCAGTGAGTGGACCCATTCAGGTGGGTGAACCCCTTTGGCGCCCCTGCTTGCTCCAGCGTCACAGAGGGTCCCACAGTGGTCAGGCAGACTTCCCCTGCAGCTCTCAGCCAATTCTGGCCCCGTGTAGTGTTGGGGGAGGGGTCTGTTCTCAGCACTGTGTTGCATATGGAAGGGTGACACATTACATGGGCCGTCGTGTCCCCAAGAGGCTGGACTTCTCATTGGCCTTCTGTAGGCCACTCTCGCCCCATCAGCCCCTTCTCTCCCCCTTCCCTATCTCTGTTGGGGGGGGGGAGAGGACAGCACTGACAGGTTGCAGAGAAGGTGCATCATCAAAGTGCTTCCTGTAGAAGGGTCACTTTCCGGGCCCCTTCCTGAGCCATGAGGCAAGAGAAGACCGACTAGCCCAAGACTGGCCTGGGTGGGACCCGCCAAGAGCAACCCTTGCTGGCACGGTCGACACAAGTGGTGGTGGTGGTTGAGGTGGAGCTGCTGGTGAGGCCAGCCTGGCTCCCCCGCCTTCTTGGTCTTTCAGGGCCAGCCGCTCCCTGTCCCTGAGTCAGCCGACTGCGCAGCACGAGAAGCTCCTGTGTCGGACCTGGTGCCACGAGGTAGGGCCCAGCAGCCCCCCAACAGCTGTGCGCAGCTGTTGCCCACAGCCCTCCCCCCACCTGCTTGGCCCTGCCTCCCTTCCTGGCCCAACCTGCCCTTCCCTCAGGCTTCTGCCTGGCCAGCTCTGGGCATGTTTTTGCCCCAACAGGCCCCACACGCCTGATCCCTTTTGCCTGATCTACCCTTTTTGTTTCCCTTCATTGCCCCCAAGCTCACCCCACCCTACCTCTTGCTTCCTCCTCCCAAGCTGTGGGGCACGAGGCACCTAATTGGGTGTGATGGGGCATGAAGCACTTCTGCCCAGCTGGCTGCAATTAGGGAGAAGAGATTAGGGTTCCCTCCCCCCAGAGCACCTGGTGACAGCGGCCCCTTCAAGGGCTCCCTGCCCTGGATCTGAGGGCCAGGTGCAGGGCTCCAGGCTGGCTGGGCACAGTCAGTTGCAGGCCACCCCTGCTGCAGCCGACTAGAGCCCCATCCCAAGCCATCCAAGGAGGGCTGCTGAGAGATTCAAGCCTTGCCTGCGTGCTTGAGCACGTGCCCTCCAGAGTCAGTCCTCTTGTGCCAGGGTCATGCCAAGGAGGCGTGGCCCCATCTCCTCTTGACCAACACAGGGGGGCGCTGGTTTGCCCTGAGGACTTTCGGGCCAGGCCCTGCAGGGTCTTGTTCTTTGGGGGGCTGGTCAGAGGAAGGCCACCCTGCATGTTTGGACATGGGAAGTGAGAAAGGGCTTGGCTTCCACAGCATCGTGGCCCTTTCCCTCTTCCTGGAGTTACCCGCAGCAGAGTCTGTGCCCACTGCTCAGTGGCTGGAGGAGCAGTGGAGGGCACCCATGCACCCGGAGGCTACCCTTCACCAGGAGCTGTGCTTGGGGCAAGTGGGGCTCCCTCCCTCTCTGTACCAGTGGCCCACTTATGCTCCTGCAGCGGCCAGGGAGGGTCCTGCAGGCGATGCTACGCTTGCTGGGGAGTGCGTGATCGGAGTCCCACACACATCTGTGTTGGGTCGGGCTGCAGAAGGGATGTCACTTCCCAGCAAGACTTAGCCGGGGGTCTCTGTCCCTGGCAGGCCTCCCAGCGAGTGCGCATAGCCCTGCAGGAAGCCAAGTCCTCCAGGTGGGAGGAGGCCTTTGCCAGCATGAAGCTGATCTCAGACGCCCTGGTGAAGAATGGCGGCGTCGTGGCCACCCACCCGCTGGGCTTCTGAACCTGGAGCTGTCTTTGTCCCTGGAGAGCAGGGCGGAAGGGCGGCCCTGGTGCCTATTAAAGACTGCTCCAAATCTTCTGACCTGTTCCTTGCCTGCACTGTTCTGTTTATCAGGGGTCGCAAAAGCGCATTGACACGGGGCGGGGGAGCTTGGACCGTGGTGGGAGGAGTCCTGCCAGGCAGATGAGAGAGAGAGGTCCCAGGGAGGGCCACGATCAGTCTTGTGCCTCAGAAGTCAGGGGTCCTGCTCATGCTGGAGGTCTGCTGGGGAGGGGCTCTTTGCCGGCAAATCCAGGGGAGCTGCGGAGGGAGGGAGAAGACCCATGGCACTGCCTGCTAAGCCCCAGGAACCATGCTCTCCCCCCACTTTGAGCCAGCTCTGGATGTGCTGACTGTGAGCAGTGGCATAGCTAAGGGTGTACAGGGGGTAGCTGCTGCATCAAGCTTTAGGGGGGCAACAAGCTGAGCTTGACACTGGTGACCAAAATTGTGAAAATCTTAGTATGTATGAACAATACCAACATGTTCTATATCACTGGAAAGGCAATTTAATGCTGAATGCAGTGCAACAAACTGCACTGGAATATCTGTTTCCTATCAAAAGTTATGGCCAATTAACCAGAAAATGAAAACACAACTGCCTTGTGGAACAAAAAGTGGATTTGCTTAACTCCAAACTTACCTGTGAGACTGATTGTTCTGAGTGCCAGTGACATGTTGTTATGATACAGCATGGAACCAATAACTTTTTATTTATTTAATTAAATTTGATTTTTGTCATGCGGGGGGCTACAAAATCTTTGACTTCAGGTAGCAGATAGATGCCTTAGCTATGCCAGTGACTGGGGGGAGGCAGCAGAGCAAGCAGGTGTTGAGCTGCAGGAGGAAGGCGGTGGTTCTTCCCAATTTTAGCTTTTTAAAAAGCCTGGGGGTGATGTCACTTCTAGCTGTGACGTCACTTCTGGGGCAACATTTTGAACTTGGCACTGGGCTACACGCTGACTGTGAGCGGGCCTTCTGCACGTGGCCAAAGGCGCTCTCTCCTTCAGCACTGCACCACATATTCCAGGGCTGAGAACCAGCACTGCAAATGACTCCTGGCCCATTTAACTCTGCAGGGGAGGGAAGGAGGCTATGGAACCCCATAGGACGGGGCCAACAAGGGCCTGGAATCAAGCCAGCCCAGAAGCAGCTCTCTCACTGTCTGTTGAGGACCTGGAAACAGAATAATCTCTGCTGCACCAGGGACCCTCTTGCTGTGGAAATCTCCCTCACTGTGCAGAACGGAAGCAGCATGTGGGGAAAGTGGCTGCCACAGAATCTTTGGGAATAGAATGAAATAGGAGTGGGGGGGCTTTCTGGGAGGTTCTAGAAATTAAAGATTGGGGGCACAAATACCTAGGACTGTGCAAGGTGGGGGAGGGGGAGCTACAGACCAAACTAAGCTAAACAGGCCCACTGAAGCTCAGGGGCTCCATCAGGGAATGCCAAGGTTCAGGGATGGGAGGCAGTGGCATAAGTGGGTCATTTGACACCCAGGGCCCTTAAATTTTGACACCCCCCCAACATAAAATAATTAATATTTTTCACATTTTTATGCCACCCTTCCGCAGGAGCCCAGGGGGGTGTGCCTGGTTCCTCCCCCCCTTTTTTCCCCTCACAACCACCTGTGAGGTAGGTGGAGCTAAGAGATAATCATATAAGGTGGAGTTAATAATCGTGACATAAAATGAATATTATTAATGACCAGAAAATAAATGTAGTGAGTATTTCCCTACAAGCAATGGATGAATTCCAGTGCCCTCCCCTGCTGTCGCACCCCTGCACATACTGCCCCTGCAGCTGGAAGTTCAATGTTGTTGCAGGACGCAGCCGACACCGCAGCTTCAGAGACTCACGGTCAGGCAGATACCCCCGGTGAATAACGGGCACAGACACGGCAGTGCTCCACCCCCAGGTGTCCTGTACTTGAAGTATGCACAACATTTACAGTGCAAAGGCAGCTCAGCAAGCAGACAGCAAAGGCAGCCCTTTTCTCAACTCTCCGATCACCAGCTCCACTGACGCAGCTTCCCGCAGACACTCCACAGAACATCTCCCACACGGCAGCTGGCACAGGCTGCGATATATATCGGTAGTGGCCAATGGGAAGCAGGGCACGATCTGGTGACAGTATGACTCATGGTCTTGTGACATGTTGCATCATCCCTGCTGTGCCGTTGCATCAGCCAGTCCCATGATGCATCAGTGCTACACTGCATGTATGCAGGCCAAGACATCAGGGCCTAGCCTTGTCCTGTCCAGCCTGTAAATTGACTATAGGCCTGGGGCACATATCATTGTATTGGCAACCTTCAGTCTCGAAAGACTATGGTATCGCGCTCTGAAAGGTGGTTCTGGCACAGCGTCTAGTGTGGCTGAAAAGGCCAATCCGGGAGTGACAATCCCTTCCACACCGGGAGCAAGTGCAGTCTGTCCCTGGTCTGTCTCCCTGGCTATGGGCCTTCCTTCTTTGCCTCTTAGCCTCAGACTGTTGGCAAAGTGTCTCTTCAAACTGGGAAAGGCCATGCTGCACAGCCTGCCTCCAAGCGGGCCGCTCAGAGGCCAGGGTTTCCCACTTGTTGAGGTCCATCCCTAAGGCCTTCAGATCCCTCTTGCAGATGTCCTTGTATCGCAGCTGTGGTCTACCTGTAGGGCGCTTTCCTTGCACGAGTTCTCCATAGAGGAGATCCTTTGGGATACGGCCATCATCCATTCTCACGACATGACCAAGCCAACGCAGGCGTCTCTGTTTCAGCAGTGAATACATGCTAGGGATTCCAGCACGTTCCAGGACTGTGTTGTTTGGAACTTTGTCCTGCCAGGTGATGCCGAGGATGCGTCGGAGGCAGCGCATGTGGAAAGCGCTCAGTTTCCTCTCCTGTTGTGGGCGAAGAGTCCATGACTCGCTGCAGTACAGAAGTGTACTCAGGACGCAAGCTCTGTAGACCTGGATCTTGGTATGTTCCGTCAGCTTCTTGTTGGACCAGACTCTCTTTGTGAGTCTGGAAAACGTGGTAGCTGCTTTACCGATGCGCCTGTTTAGCTCGGCATCGAGAGAATGAGTGTCGGAGATCGTTGAGCCAAGGTACACAAAGTCATGGACAACCTCCAGTTCATGCTCAGAGATTGTAATGCAGGGAGGTGAGTCCACATCCTGAACCATGACCTGTGTTTTCTTCAGGCTGATTGTCAGTCCAAAATCTTGGCAGGCCTTGCTAAAACGATCCATGAGCTGCTGGAGATCTTTGGCAGAGTGGGTAGTGACAGCTGCATCGTCGGCAAAGAGGAAGTCACGCAGACATTTCAGCTGGACTTTGGATTTTGCTCTCAGTCTGGAGAGGTTGAAGAGCTTTCCGTCTGATCTGGTCCGGAGATAGATGCCTTCTGTTGCAGTTCCAAAGGCCTGCTTCAGCAGGACAGCGAAGAAAATCCCAAACAAGGTTGGTGCAAGAACACAGCCCTGCTTCACTCCGCTTCGGATGTCAAAAGGGTCTGATGTGGAGCCATCGAAGACAACAGTGCCCTTCATGTCCTTGTGGAAGGATCTGATGATGCTGAGGAGCCTGGGTGGACATCCAATCTTGGGGAGAATCTTGAAGAGGCCGTCTCTGCTGACCAGGTCGAAAGCCTTTGTGAGATCTATGAAGGCTATAAAGAGTGGCTGTCGTTGTTCCCTGCATTTCTCCTGCAGTTGTCTAAGGGAGAATACCATATCAGTGGTGGACCTGTTGGCTCGAAATCCACACTGCGATTCTGGATAGACGCTCTCTGCAAGTACCTGGAGCCTCTTTAGTACAACTCGGGCAAACAGCTTTCCTACAACGCTAAGGAGAGAGATGCCGCGGTAGTTGTTGCAGTCACCCCTGTCACCTTTGTTCTTGTACAGCGTGATGATGTTTGCATCCCTCATGTCTTGAGGTACTCCACCTTCTCTCCAGCAGAGACAGAGGATTTCATGCAGCTCAGTGACGATGATCTCTTTGCAGCATTTTAGGACTTCAGCAGGGATGCTGTCTTTTCCAGGTGCCTTGCCAAAGGCAAGGGAGTCCAGGGCCACGTGAAGTTCTTCTAGGGTTGGTTCACTGTCAAGCTCTTCCAGCACAGGCAGGCACTCAATGTTGTTCAGTGCTTCTTCGGTGACTACATTTTCTCTGGAATATAGCTCAGAGTAGTGCTGCACCCAGCGTTCCATCTGCTGCGCCCGATCCTGGATGACCTCGCCTGTGGCAGACTTCAGAGGGGCAATTTTCTTCTGTGTTGGACCTAGGGCCTGCTTGATACCATCATACATCCCCTTGATGTTGCCCGTGTCAGCTGCTATCTGTATCTCGGAACAGAGCTGGAGCCAGTAGTCGTTAGCACATCTCCTGGCAGTCTGTTGGACTTTGCTGCGAGCAGTTCGGAGGACCTGCAGGTTGCGCTCACTGGGACAGACCTTGTATGCTGCTTGAGCTCTCCTCTTTTCCTCAATGACTGGTGTCAACTCCTCAGAGTGGGCTTCAAACCAGTCTGCCGCCTTGTTGGTCTTCTTGCCGAATATGGACAAGGCGGTGTTGTAAACGGTATTCTTGAAATGTTCCCATCTGCTGGATGCGTTTGCGTCGGCCGGGCCTGGAAGAGATTCCTCAAGCGCTTGTGCAAATTCCTCCACTTTTCTCTGATCCCGGGTCTTGCTGGTATCAATGCGAGGTCTTCCTTCCTTTTTCGTGTGATACAGTCGCTTTGTTTGCAGTTTCACTCTGCTGCACACCAGGGAGTGGTCAGTGTCGCAGGCAGCACCATGATAACTGCGTGTGATCTTGATGCTGGGAAGGCTGGAGCGTCTGGTGAGGATCAGGTCGAGCTGGTGCCAGTGCTTTGATCTTGGATGTCTCCAAGAGACTCTATGTTGGGGCTTTGTGTTGAAGAATGTGTTGCTGACACAGAGACCGTGATGACAGCAAAACTCTAGCAGGCGTTGGCCATTTTCGTTCATCCTCCCAGTGCCAAACTGACCTAAGCAAGTGGGCCATGAACTGTTATCAGCACCAACTCTAGCATTGAAATCGCCGAGGATGAACAATGGCTCTTTTACAGGGATTTTCTTGACAGTGGTGGCCAGGTCATCATAGAATTTGTCTTTGGCTTCTGCTGGAGACGACAGAGTTGGTGCATAAGCACTGATGAGAGTGATAGGTCCTGCTGATGACTGGAGCTGCAGGGACAAAATTCTTTCACTTCCCACAGTAGGTGGGATGATGGATTTCAGCAGGGTATTTCTGACCGCAAAGCCAACGCCATGTTCCCTGGTTTCGTTTGGTGGTTTTCCCTGCCAGAAAAATGAGAAATTTCTCTCCTTGACAGATCCGGAATCTGGCAGCCTAGTCTCTTGAAGGGCGACGATGTCCATCTGCAGTCTGCTCAGCTCCATGTCGATGACAGCTGTTTTGCGTGCGTCGTCTATTTCTTGCAGGTCATCAGAGAAGCCAGGTGTCATTGTCCTAACGTTCCAGGTGCCCAGCTTTAGGGCAGTAGTTTTCTGTTTTCTGTTGCATGGTGCAGAGTTGTCGATCCGCTTGTCGGTTTTCACCCTAAACCCCACGCACCCCATGAGGTTAACGGACCGTGGCGAGGCAACACCTTACTGGCTGGGGACTGCCCAGCTTAAGGCGGGCGGTAGCTGCCCAATGAGATGCAATGATCTCTCCCACCGTCGGAAGCAGCCCCTGGCGTCATGCTCTACGCCAATCGAGCAAAGACTTATAACCGGTAAACTGCTGCTTCCCGTGTTGTGCCGACGCCGTATGGCGAAGTTGGAGTGTCCTCTCCAGTGCGCGAAGCCTGGGTAAAGAAGGTATGGAGGATAGGCTGTTACCCATGCAGCAAATCCCCCCTCTCCACGTCGCTGGAATGGTCCAATGGAAAGGCAGAAGCCAATACGGTTGGTTCCAGCGGCGTCGCAGGAGTTGCCAGAACGTGACTGTGTTCAGCCATGAACTGCCTAAGGGACTCCGGCTCCTGATTTTGCCTCGAGGTTGACTCCTGAAGCCTTTTCCAGAACTGGATGTAGCCACAAGGCAGTGGAGGTTTGGGATCAGAGTTTCCTTCTCTTAGATGAGCTGCCTTCCTAGGCTGACGAGTCCCATCTACCCGGTGGCTGTTTAGTCGCCTCTTACGACAAGTACAGCCAAACTGAGGGCCTATTCTTGGCCCCCAGCCCCCAGGGGTAGGCCTTATCACAACGGCATTATAATACTAGCCGTTTTGTTCTCAATACCCTTCCTAATGATCCCAAGCATAGAATTGGCCTTCTTCACTGCCGCCGCACATTGGGTTGACACTCTCACTGACCTGTCCACCACCACCCCAAGATCTCTCTCCTGATCTGTCACAGACAGCTCAGAACCCATCAGCCTATATCTAAAGGTTAGGGTGAGGACTAGGCAGGGCCGCGCCAGCAGATATAAAGCCAGACTCCCAAGAAAACAGAGAACAAAGGAGGCAATACCTCCAACACCACAAGGGACCTGATCCTCAGAAGTCGAGTGCTGTGAGAGATAAAGCAGGAAATGGGGCCCAAAAACATAATGCTCTCAACCCATCAGGGGGGAGAGCGCTGCAGCACCCGGCATTCTCGGAGGCAGTACATTTCCATTTCAGGCAGTACATTCCAGGCAGTTCCATTTCCATTGTGAATGATGATTCTGTGGTGCCATCAGTGTACATCAAGAGAGAAGGAGGTCCCTCTCCCAATGGCTTAAATTAGACCTTGGTGCAGGGAAGGCTGCAGAAAGAGGGACGGGCATGAAGTTGAGTAGGGGGAACTGGGTGCAGTGGTTTTGGCTTTATGCAAGGGGATGGAGGGGGATGAAGGTGTGGAGCCAAAGCCTTCCTGGAAAAGGTTGGGAGGAAGTGAAGGACTGGATCTTGCAGGATGCAGTGCATGCCCCTCCCCCTGCCTTGTGCCGCACTGTGCAGTTTGTCAGATTGTGTCTCCAGTGGTTTCAAACCGTGTATAATTCTGGAAGATTCTCGGTGGGTCTTATCAGTGGCTTTGCACTGCAGTAGTTTTGTCAGTTGTCAAAAAACAGATGGTGTGCCTTGACCGTTTTAGTACCTTGCCATGTGGAGGTGCCCAGATGTCCCTGGAGGCCAGTGTTGCTTGGGTGACCAGGGGTGGCATAGTGGGCCTGGCCCAGGGAACTTTCGTGACAGCCTCCTTAGCTGCTGTGTGGAGCCCCTCCGTGAAACCAGTGAAGGCAGGCAACAGCTGGGAGGGGGTGCCTGGGCCCTGCCTGGGGGCCGCAGTGCTCGTACTCCAGCTTGCCACTCTCTCCTCTTCTCATCCTGGGGAGCAGGAGCAGCTGAGGCCCCACCACCCGAGGAGGGAGATGGTACTTGGTCCAGCTGTGGTGGGGAGCCACAGGCAGGGGGGTGGATTGTAGCTATCATAAGGGCTCCCCGCTGGAAGGCAGACAAACAGCAAGCACAGCTCCTGCTCATTTCAATGTGGCTCCTGCAAGAGACCTTCCTAGTGGATTATACTCTGGTGGCTCGATCTGCTGCCCCGAGTAGCGTTCACAAGCTGAAGCATCGACCTGGCCTCTGGTTTGCGCCTTCCCTTCTTCCTCCTCCTCCAACAATGAATCTGTCTGAGGCCCAGCCAGCACTGGCGGATTCAGACAGTTTCCTTTGGTTTCCTGTTTCCTGCCATGGGAGGCATCTGTCTCCTCTCAGCTTGGCTTCCAAACTTGCCGTGGCTTCTGTGGTCCAGCTCTGCAAATCGCTTTCTGTCTGCCTAGAGGATTATGTGAAATCAAACATGTGAGCTTTCCCCAGAGAAACCGCTCTCCAAGTGCAGCAGCTGATCACAGGTGGGGAGTTATGGAACTGTCCAGGCTCAATCGAAAGCTGGGGGGGGGGGGAGAGACTGGCCATTTGCAGGTATGATACAGGAATCTTGTTTGGAAAGGTGCTTTCTCTGTGTCTGCATTGCCCAGGATGAGCCTCACCTGCCGAAAGGATTGTTTGACTAGGTCTTGTGGATGGGCACCCTCTGTCTTGGACAGGTCTCTTTGTGCATGAGACAACTCACTTAAGCAAGCTCTCTTTCCCCTGTGAGTGGGTGGGGGTGAAGATGTTAGTGATGAGAAGTGGATCCTGCGTGAGGATAAGGGTGTCTGTGAGTGAGCCATGTACCCAGAATTCCTTGTGATACTGCAGAGGGTTATGGGATTTGTTGTGCACGTGTGCGTAGAGGAGGTGTCTCCACCATGGGGTGGAGACAGTGTGGCTGTAGCGTGAGGCAAGGTGTTCAGGACCTCAGCCATTGTCCCACTAGGCTGACCCCATATGGCCCCTGCTGGTTCTCCAAGTGGCATTTTAGCCAGTGGGGCTACTACTGTACGGCACATATCATAACATCATGATTTTGTGTGCAGTTCTGGTCACCACATCTCAAAAAGGACATAGTGGAAATGGAAAAGGTGCAAAAGAGAGTGACTAAGATGATTACAGGGCTGGGGCACCTTCCTTATGAGAAAAGGCTACGGCGTTTGGGCCTCTTCAGCCTAGAAAAGAGACTGTTGAGGGAGGACATGATTGAGACATACAAAATTATGCAGGGGATGGACAGAGTGGATAGGGAGATGCTCTGTACACTCTCACATAACACCAGAACCAGGGGACATCCACTAAAATTGAGTTTTGGGAGAGTTAGGACAGACAAGAGAAAATATTTCTTTGCTCAGCGTGTGGTTGGTCTGTGGAACTCCTTGCCACAGGATGTGGTGATGGCGTCTGGCCTGGATGCCTTTAAAAGGGGATTATACAAGTTTCTGGAGGAAAAATCCATTACGGGTTACAAGCCATGATGTGCATGTGCAATCTCCTGATTTTAGAAATGGGCTATGTCAGAAGGCCAGATGCAAGGGGAGGTCTCTTGCCGTCTTATGTGCTCCCTGGGGCATTTGGTGGACTGCTGTGAGATACAGGAAGCTGGACTAGATGGGTTTATGGCCTGATCCAGCAGGGTTGTTCTTATGGTTAATAACCACTGATAGACTATAGTCCACTATGAATGTTTAGAATCCACTTTAAAAGTCATCTAAGCCAGTGACCAACAACACCCAACCTTCTCACCAGTTGCATCCCGAGGGTTGGTATCACCAGATCTGGTAATTCATCCCCCCCCCCCCATTAATTTTATTTTACTATAGAACAGTACAAGTCACTTAACCAATCAGTGGCCAACTTGATGACACTCACAAACAGAAAAGGAGTTTGAGTATTAGCTCCGATATATGGGAAAGGGAGCTGAAGCATAACAGCATCTTGGTTCCATGCTTCGTCATCGTAACACCTCATTAGCTCTCAGAACACGCAGACTCATTGATCAGTTTTGTGTTAAGGAAATCCACTTTTTACATAAGTCAGTTGCAATTTCTTTTTCTGATTTTTGGCTATAACTTTTGATAGAACACAAATATTTCAATGCGGTTTGTTTCATTGCGTTGTTCATTAAATGATACATTGAATGATATATGACATGATGGTATTATTCCTGCCAATTTTCATGATTTTGATCACTAGCGGTGTCACCCCCCTGAGGGTGGCACCCAGGGAGGCCTGACTGAGCTATGCCACTGATGAGAGGGGGTATTTATTACATGTGTTTTGTTTTCTTCCTTTGCCTGGAGGCCACATGTGTGAATAAGAACATAAGGAGAGCCCTGATGAATCAGGCCAATCTAGTCAAGCTTCCTGGATCTCACAGTGGCCCACCAGATGCCTTTGGGCACACAAGATCCCTGCATCCTTTTGCCACTCCCTTGCACCTGGCATTTTGAGGTAGCCTCCTTCTAAAACCAGGAGGTTGCACATACCCATTAAGGCTTGTAACTGTGATGGACATTTCCTCCATAAATGTCCTCCCATCCCTTTTTAAAGGCATCTATGCCAGGTGCCATCACCACATCCTGTGGCAAGGAGTTCCACAAATCAATTATTCACTGGGTAAATGCTGGCTTGTTGATGCTACTACTTAGGGGAATAATTTTTTAAAAGACCAATGCCTGCTTTTTGGGTTCTCTGTCCCCCCTTCAGGAGTAACTGTGCTAAGCAACATGTGGGAATAACATGTGGAGACCAAGAGCAAACACACCTCTTGGGATGGAGCCCTTGTCCAGCTCTGCTGCATCCTAGAAATCCCATCTGTGCGCTAAGCAAAGCCCTTTGCAGGGCTAGGACTTAGGAGAGCACAAAGGGGCAAGAGGGGCCTTTGTACGCCCATCACTGTGAGCTTGACTTTCCAGGGGTTCAGGCTGTGGTCGAGATAACGTGTGTTTCTTCTCTGGGATAAGGAAAGGGGGAAGGAAGAGGTCCTCACTGAGGTCTGGTAACCTGGAGACCCCCACCTGTTACTCTTGCACAGAGGTCTGGGAGCTCACGTCGTGCTGATCGTGTTGCTCCCATGAGTGGTGACAGCTGGGGGGATCGGGGTACAAAGAGGCAGTTGCAAGGGATGAGCACCCTCCCCCGCAACTGTTCTTCTGTCTGCGTGCAGGTGGCAGCTCAGACTCTTGTGCAGGCACATCCTCGGACAGGCAGCAAGCAAGGAAGAGATTCTCCGTGTGTAATCAAGCGGAAGGACAGCCTGGTCTGCTGCAGGAACAGAGAGCCGTGGCCTGCCTGCCTGCCTGCAGGGCCTGCATGGATGGCCAGGCAGCTGGGAGAGTCCATTCTGCCAGGCCTGGAGGATTGTTGTTGGACCTCACATCATGGCAGCCAGAACCAGGAGCATAAGAACAGCCCCACTGGATCAGGCCATAGGCCCATCTAGTCCAGCTTCCTGTATCTCACAGCGGCCCACCAAATGCCCCAGGGAGCACACGAGATAACAAGAGACCTGCAAGGCTTCCTGGGAATTGTAGTTAAGAACATAAGAACAGCCCCACTGGATCAGGCCATAGACCCATCTAGTCCAGCTTCCTGTATCTCACAGCGGCCCACCAAATGCCCAGGGAGCACACGAGATAACAAGAGACCTGCAAGGCTTCCTGGGAATTGTAGTTAAGAACATAAGAACAGCCCCACTGGATCAGGCCATAGGCCCATCTAGTCCAGCTTCCTGTATCTCACAGCGGCCCACCAAATGCCCAGGGAGCACACGAGATAACAAGAGACCTGCAAGGCTTCCTGGGAATTGTAGTTAAGAACATAAGAACAGCCCCACTGGATCAGGCCATAGGCCCATCTAGTGCAGCTTCCTGTATCTCACAGCAGCCCACCAAATGCCCAAGGGAGCACACCAGATAACAAGAGATCTCATCCTGGTGCCCTCCCTTGCATCTGGCATTCTGACATAGCCCATTTCTAAAATCAGGAGGTTGTACATGCACATCATGGCTTGTACCCCGTAATGGATTTTTCCTCCAGAAATTTGTCCAATCCCCTTTTAAAGGCATTCAGAACAGATGCCGTCATCACATCCTGTGACAAGGAGTTCCACAGACCAACCACACGCTGAGTAAAGAACTATTTTCTTATGTCTGTTCTAACTCTCCCAACACTCAATTTTAACAGATGTCCCCTGGTTCTGGTGTTATGTGAGAGTGTAAAGAGCATCTCTCTATCCACTTTATCCTTCCCATGCATAATTTTGTATGTCTCAGTCATGTCCCCCCTCAAGTGCCTCTTTTCTAGAGTGAAGAGGCCCAAATGCCGTAGCCTTCCCTCATAAGGAAGGTGCCCCAGCCTCGTAATCATCTTAGTCGCTCTCTTTTGCACCTTTTCCATTTCCACTATGTCCTTTTTGATATGTGGTGACCAGAACTGGACACAATACTCCAGGTGTGGCCTTACCATAGATTTGTACAACAGCATTATAATATTAGCCGTTTTGTTCTCAATACCCTTTCTAATGATCCCAAGCACAGAATTGGCCTTCTTCACTGCCGCCGCACATTGGGCAGACATTACCGCTTCTGTAAGGGTAAGTCTTGCCTCACAAACCTTTTAGAATTCTTTGGAAAGGTCAACAGGCATGTGGATGCGGGAGAACCCGTGGACATTATATATCTGGACTTTCAGAAGGCGTTCGACACGGTCCCTCAACAAAGGCTGCTGAGGAAGCTCCACAGTCAGGGAATTAGAGGGCAGGTCCTCTCATGGACTGAGAACTGGTTGAGGAACAGGAAGCAGAGAGTGAGTGTCAATGGGCAATTTTCACAATGCAGAGAGATGAAAAGCAGTGTGCCCCAAGGATCTGTCCTGGACCCGTGCTTTTCAACCTGTTCATAAATAACCTGGAGGTAGGGCTAATCAGCCAGGTGGCCTAGTTTGCAGATGACACCAAACTTTTCCAAGTGGTGAAGACCAGAAGAGAATGTGAAGAGCTCCAGAAGGATCCCTCCAAACTGGGAGAGTAGGCAGCAAAATGGCAGATGCGTTTCAATGTCAGTAAGTGTAAAGTCATGCACACTGGGGCAAAAAATCAAAACTTCACATATAGGCTGATGGGTTCTGAGCTGTCCGTGACCGATCAGGTGAGAGATCTTGGGGTGGTGGCGGACAAGTCGATGAAAGTGTCAACCCAATGGGCGGCGGCAGTGAAGAAGGCCAATTCTGTGCTTGGGATCATTAGAAAAGGTATTGAGAACAAAACAGGCCACACCTGGAGTATTGTGTCCAGTTCTGGTCACCACATATCAAAAAGGACATAGTGGAAATGGAAAAGGTGCAAAAGAGAGCGACTAAGATGATTACGGGGCTGGGGCACCTTCCTTATGAGGAAAGGCTATGGCGTTTGGGCCTCTCTTTTCAGCCTAGAAGAGAGGCACCTGAGGGGGGACATGATTGAGACATATAAAATTATGCATGGGAAGGATTAAGTGGATAGAGAGATGCTCTTTACAGAACCTGGGGAACATAAGAACATAAGAACAGCCCCACTGGATCAGGCCATAGGCCCATCTAGTCCAGCTTCCTGTATCTCACAGTGGCCCCACCAAATGCCCCAGGGAGCACACCTGATATCAAGAAACCTCATCCTGGTGCCCTCCCTTGCATCTGGCATTCTGACATAACCCATTTCTAAAATCAGGAGGTTGCGCGTACACATCATGGCTTGTACCCCGTAATGGATCCCTCCTCCAGAAACTTGTCCAATCCCCTCTTAAATGCGTCCAGGCCAGACGCCTAAAATCCAGACGCAGGCGTCCAGGCGTCCAGGCCAGACACAGGGACATCCACTAAAATTGAGTGTTGGGAGGTTTAGGACAGACAAAAGAAAATATTTCTTTACTCAGCATGTGGTCAGTCTGTGGAACTCCTTGCCGCAGGATGTGGTGACGGCATCTGGCCTGGATGCCTTTAAAAGGGGATTGGACAAGTTTCTGCAGGAAAAATCCGTTACGGGTTACAAGCCATGACGTGTATGTGCAACCTCCTGATTTTAGAAATGGGCTATGTCAGAATGCCAGATGCAAGGGAAGGCACTAGGATGCAGGTCTCTCGTTATCTGGTGTGCTCCCTGGGGCATTTGGTGTGCCGCTGTGAGATACAGGAAGCTGCACTAGATGGGCCTATGGCCTGATCCAGTGGGGCTGTTCTTACGTTCTTATGAAGAAGCTTTTATTATTTCCCTGAATGTTGCAGGCCATGCGTTCCTCATAGTTTCTCTTGGCCTCCCGTATCACCTTCTTACATTTCTTCTGCCACAGTTTATGTTCCTTTTTATTCTCCTCATTAGGGCAACACTTCCATTTATGGAAGGAAGCTTCCTTGCCCTTTAAGGCCTCTCTATCTTGCTCGTTAGCCGTGTGGGCACCCTCCTGGGCTTAGTCAAGCCCTTCTTCCTTGTGCTTCTGATCACAAGCAGACACTCGCAGGGGGGCCACACAGGACATTTGTGGGAACCCCAGACAAGCGCTGTACAGGAGTGGGGAGAGAAGAGGGCAAGCTCTTGGGTGTGTTGCATTTGGACCAATGGAGGAACCAGACCCAAGGCCCGCCCAGCCCAACACTTGGGGGTGGGGTGGGGGGAGCACCAACTTTCTGGCTGGCCAATGGAGGTACTCCAAGTACTGCCTTCTGCTTTGTGGGGATTTTTAATCGCCATGTTTCTGCCCTGGGGTGCCCACCAGATGCCCACTGCCAGGGAATAAACAGTGGGGAGCATCAACAGAGAGTGCAGCATGGCCACGCTGGGCCTCTTTCAGTCCCTTTCCTGGCTGGCTGGCAGTCCAGCTCCGCTGGTGTGGCAAGAGGAGGTCACAGCAGCCTCCCACGTCTGCCTGTGGTGACCCAGAGCACTTCTGCCCCGTTCCTGTGGAGGGGACCCTGGAGGGCCACTGTGTACTTTGCCCTGGGCCCACCGCTGTCCTGCTCTAAGAGCCTCCCGGGGCAGATCTGAGACAGGAGGCCAAGCATCTGTCTAGCATCCAGTGGTCCTGCCCAAGCCCCCCTCTGGAGTCAAAGCCAGATCTGGGTCCAGCCTTCGTGGTGGGTGACCTTCCAGCTGTGTCAGCTCCTGTACTGCAACAATGGGGTGGCTGGGAGACTGGGGAGGAGCTAGTGGTTCTGTCTCTCCATTTTCTAGCACCCAACCAAGCAACTTAATTTAGGCAGAGACAAGGATGTGCAGCAAGACAAGGGCAGATCGATAGGCTGAGGTGGTGCCAAGCCCTGGCAAGAAGAAAAGGGCAGAGCCACAGACCTTGGCATATTTCTACTGGGTCTCTGCAAGCCCACATGCAAACCAACCAGGAAGGGTGAAAGGGAAAGGCAGGTCAGCTGTACCACCTTGCCCAGTGGGCTGCCCCATAAAGGGGACTGGTGGCAGTTTGCACCAAACCTGGCTAGTGAGGCTATCGTGCTGCAACTCACGTCACGGAAAAGCAGTGGCTGGATAGAATGGCAAGGAGCCCCCAAGGATCACTGTCAGCATGGGAAGCTCGTCCAGCCACCTTCTGGGCCCTGTCAGCTTTATGGGTGGCTTGGCCAGAGGGAGCACCAGAAGGGGAGGACAGCACCCCACTCCTTTTCCAGCCCCTCAAGGGGCCTGTCCTTCCTTGCTTGTCCTGCCCTGGGATCAGACCCCAGCCAAGTCCAGTATATCCCAGGCCCAGCCTCTGAACTGGCTTGTCTTTTTGCTAGTTCTCCTCTCCCAGCCCAATGCTTGTCAGCATACCGGTGAGGAATGTGCTCTTGAGCATGTGCAGAATGTTTGGCCAGCTAGTTTGCAGCAGACACCTGGATAAAAGAAAGACTTCCCACTCAGTGGCCAGGATGCCCAGCCTGGAGATGGCACCGGGACATCTCTTCCTACAAAGCAGCTGAGGATGGAGAGCCCTGCTTTGATGGACGCAGCTGTCCAGCACAGCTAGCATGGATGTATGTGTGATCCAGCCTCCTTGGACAGGCTACATGGAAGAGCACTAACCTCCTTTGGACTCAGCCAGCTCTGGCCCCCTTGGAGGAAAGGGTCCTGCTCCAGAGGAAGGAGAAGGCAGAGAAGGGCGGTAGCCAGCCCACGAGGCTGTGCAGGGCTGCCAGGGCTTCGTCAGGCAATGTCACATGGCCCTGGGCCTAACTCCTGTTTTCTGAATGCTGCTTAGCGCTGACCGGGCTGCTGATGTTGAGAACATGCCACCCACTGTGGAAGTGGCAAAGTCATAGTCACGTGTAGGGAGGGGCAGGAGGTTCTGGGAGGATTTGCAGCCAGGAGTGACTGGCAAGCGCTCTTGTTGTGCTCCAGTTGTCAGCTGACAGTGAGCAAGTCAGAGGGACGGGCGTAGCTGACAGGATCACATTCCAGGGGATGCTTATAAAAGGAGCACAGCTTCCAGGGTGCTTCCCAGAGAGACTCCCCTCCACATTCACAGGTGGGAGCATCCTGGCAGGCGCCTGCTTAGCTAAGGTAGGCTGAGAGGGACACACTTGTGCCAGTGGGAGCTTCATGCTGAGTTCTGCTTTGGGAGCCAAGGGGAAGCAGGACTGGCCCTTTGGAGGGCACTTCCCACATGCCCAGGGCAGGCACGTGCTCTGGCACCCAAATGACTGGTCTGTGTGCAGGTCACCCTGTGCTGGGCTGGGTCCTTTGTAGGTGTGTGTGTGTGTGTGTGTGTGGCTATCTCTGGAGCAGCTGGCCCTGGATCCAGTGCTTGACCACCATCACGATCATTTGCTGACACAAGTCAGGAAACCCAGATTGCACATGGAAGGGACCCACCACCCAAAGCTAAGTTGCTGGAGGAGGGGCTGCACTGCTTGCCCCCAGGTCCGGCTGTTGGTGCAGAGATATGCCAGGGCCTGGGTGCTGCAGCTGTGAGATGAACACGCAACGTTTTCCCTCTGTGAGCAAACTCCTTGAACAGCTTTAGTTTCTCTGCTCAATTATAGCTTTGAGGTCAATGTAATGACATTATTGAAGTCCTTGCAAGATGATTTGCAGACCAGGTTCACGATCTTTGAGGGGCTGAGCTGTCTTTGGATTGCATTTGAAGGCTGAACACGCTTTGCTGTTCATCTAGCACAGTGAAGTGTGACTGGTGTGCGTTGAAAGTTCTTGGGAAGGTCCTTTCTGGCTTCTGGGATATAACGAGCCAAAGGCAATGATCCCCATCAAGAATAAAACCATGAGCAGCCATCTGGTACTTTACCTGTGCGTGCATGATGTGGAGATTGGCCTTGCAAGAACCTGTCCGGGAAGCCAGTGCTTCCCCTCGGCCTTTTTTACTATGTGTCACTCTCTTCTTGCTTTGTAATAACTCTGTTTGTTGCTTTTGACTGATTGGTTGATTGCCGTTTGGTACAGTGTTGATTCAGAGCGCTGATACCATAGTCTTTCGAGACTGAAGGTTGCCAACAACAGTGTTGATTATTGTGCATTTATCCGAATGTGAGGACCTGTTTGGAGGGGGAAAGGAGGCATGCAAATGCCTGGGTGCAAGCCAATAAATATGACCTTCATATGCAGCTGGGGAGTCTGAGAGGGAGAGGCTTCCGTAAGGCCACCTGGTGAGAATTCATGGCAGGTTGCCACTGGGGAAAGGCCTTGTTGGCAGCAGCCCCCAGGCCAAGATGCGGGATCCTTTGAGCAGGCCTGCAGGCCAGAGGCCACACAAACCTGGTGTCTTCATCTCCATTCTTGAGTGAACCTTGTTTGTTCAAAAGGAGCCCTTACTAGTGCACTCATGCTGTGAGTTTCGCTCTGTGTTACACTGCATTGGTCTCCAGCTTGTCTCTCTCCCTATGCATTGATGGCTATTTTCATCTTTCACTGTTATCATGTGACCTTCCTCCGGAAGGAATCCTAACCCCCGGAGACAGGGGTGAACAGTGAGGTGGCTAAGTTTGCAGATGACACCAAATTTTTCCGAGTGGTGAAGACCAAAAGTGATTGTGAGGAGCTCCAGAAGGATCTCTCCAGACTGGCAGAATGGGCAGCAAAATGGCAGATGCGCTTCAATGTCAGTAAGTGTAAAGTCATGCACATTGGGGCAAAAAATCAAAACTTTAGATATAGGCTGATGGGTTCTGAGCTGTCTGTGACAGATCAGGAGAGAGATCTTGGGGTGGTGGTGGACAGGTCGATGAAAGTGTCGACCCAATGTGCGGCGGCCGTGAAGAAGGCCAATTCTATGCTTGGGATCATTAGAAAAGGTATTGCAAACAAAACGGCTAATATTATAATGCCATTGTACAAATCGATGGTAAGCCACACCTGGAGTATTGTGTCCAGTTCTGGTCACCACATCTCAAAAAGGACATAGTGGGGATGGAAAAGGTGCAAAAGAGAGCGACTAAGATGATTACTGGGCTGGGGCACCTTCCTTATGAGGAAAGGCTATGGCGTTTGGGCCTCTTCAGCCTAGAGACACCTGAGGGGCTGTGTCAGATGCAAGGGAGGGCACCAGGATGAGGTCTCTTGTTGTCTTGTTTGCTCCCTGGGGCATTTGGTGGGCTGCTGTGAGATACAGGAAGCTGGACTAGATGGGCGTATGGCCTAATCCAGTGGGGCTGTTCTTATGCCAGTACTTTCCAGCACTGGCATAGCGGTGCCAATGGGACATGTGCTGCATCCTGCAGGTGGGTGTCACTCACGGAGGCCTCCTCAAAGTCAGGGAATGTTTGTTCCCTGACCTCAGAGCTGCATTGCCCTTATGTCCGTGCTGGAAAGCACTGGCATAAGGGTGAGGATTGCGCCCTTTGTTGAAGAGACGTTTTAGGTCTGAAGAGCACCTGCTTGCCTCCTCCCTCCCTCCCTCCCAGCTTTTCTCGCCATCTGGGGACTGTCCCCTTTGCCTGGTGGCTTTAATGCTCCATGTGGGACCCCAAGCTTGTGTCTGTGTCCAGCAAGACGGATGTTTTGAGACCAGCATCTTGGCAGGGCTGAGGGTGTCGCCTGCTGCCTACCAACACAGTGACGCAGTGGCAGCCTGCCTGGGAGTGGATGCCTCTGACCTCTCCACCTGTCTGTCCTTCCAGGAGAGCACCTCTTCTGCTGCCACCAGTCAGCATGCCAGGCAGCTGGGTACTGCTGCCCTTCTTCCTGGGACTCCTTGGCATGAGCCAGGGGCAAACCTTTCACATGTGGAAATGCCCAGACCCACCAGTCCAGGAGGGATTTGATGTCACCAAGGTAGGAGGAACTCTTCCCAGGTATTGACAGAATGGTGAGGTCAGCCAAAGGCCTGGTGGGGCCTGTATTGATGGTGCACCTGCTGACTGCATAGGGAAACAGTGTTAGGGGTGAGAGCAGTGCATGTGGGGCAGAGGAAAACAGGCTTGTGGCCAAGAGTCAATGGGCAGTGCCCCCAGCTGGCAGGCCTGCACCCCAAAAGGTGCCTTGGCCCTCCCTGGCTCCCTCCCGTTGCTGCCATCCCAGCCCCTATGGCTCACTCAAAACATGCTGTGGGTGAGCCTGCCCCCCAGGCAGCCTTTGTCACTGACCACTTGTGGGGGTGATGGGCCCCTCCCTCCCTCTCAGCAGAGATTTCTTGCGTCAGGGTAGCCCCTCATCCTCCCTGAGAAGCTTCCGTCAAGATGGCTTGTCACACAGCATTTCTATAGTTTGGTGATGGACCCAGAAATTCAGCTGGTTTTAGGAGGGGATGAAACAAGTTGGAAGAGGCCTGTTGGTGGCCGCTAAGCCTGATGGTTCCATGCCCCTCTGGGCTTAGCCAGCCACGGCCTATCTCTGAATCCCAGTTGCAAGGGAGCAATGGTAGGAGTGGGCACTGCCTCTCTCTCATGCTTGTGGGTTCCCCACTGGGGCAGTTGGTGGGCCACTATGGGAAGCTGATGATACTGAACTGGATGGACCTCCCTGGGCCTGATCCAGCAGCCAAGACCTGCAATGATTATTGTGAGCACCCTGAACTGTTCACACTGCTCCCTGGCTCTGATGGTCAGCCAGCCTGCCCTCTGGGAGTGAGAACGCAGCAGGTGGCCCATCATTCTGCCTGAGGGCCTCCTGGCCCCGCCCACTTCCTTCTTCTGCGCCCATCCGAGGCGCTTCACTCCGGAGCAGGTGGCTCAGTTAGACAGAGCTGCTTGGTCCCTGCAGGGTGACAATAATAGCTGCCTGTTTTTCTCTCTCT
The DNA here is from genome assembly GCF_035046505.1 of Tiliqua scincoides. Taxonomy (NCBI): domain Eukaryota; kingdom Metazoa; phylum Chordata; class Lepidosauria; order Squamata; family Scincidae; genus Tiliqua; species Tiliqua scincoides. Next base: position 241,740,898 of record NC_089823.1, on the reverse strand, counting down.
AGTATGTGGGGAAATGGTATGAGATTGAGAAGCTGCCATCGAATTTTGAGAAAGGTGACTGCATCCAGGCAAATTATTCACTCAAGGAAGACGGGAAGGTTAAAGTGCTGAACAAGGAGCTTCTGTAAGTGGGTTGCGGTCTGGGGAGGGAGGGAGGGAGGGAGATGCTGCAGCTTCAGAGCTGATGGGGGTGGGCTTCAGGCGGAGGGGATATTATTCATGCATTTGGCAGTGTGTGTGGCAGAAGAAATGTAAGAAGGTGATACGGGAGGCCAAGCAAGGCTATGAGGAACGCATGGCCAGCAGCATTAAGGGGAATAATAAAAGCTTCTTCAAATATGTTAGAAGCAGGAAACCCGCCAGAGAAGCGGTTGGCCCTCTGGATGGTGAGGGAGGGGGAGGGGAGATAAAAGGAGACTTAGAGATGGCAGAGAAATTAAGTGAGTTCTTTGCATCTGTCTTCACGGCAGAAGACCTCGGGCAGATACCGCTGCCTGAACAGCCCCTCCTAACCGAGGAGTTAAGTCAGATAGAGGTTAAAAGAGAAGATGTTTCAGACCTCATTGATAAATTAAAGATCAATAAGTCACCAGGCCCTGATGGCATCCACCCAAGAGTTATTAAGGAATTGAAGAATGAAGTTGCTGATCTCTTGAATAAAATATGCAACTTGTCCCTCAAAACGGCCAGTGCCAGAAGATTGGAGGACAGAAAATGTCACACCTATTTTTAAAAAGGGAAAGAGGGGGGACCCGGGAAACTATAGGCCAGTCAGCCTAACATCCATACCGGGTAAGATGGTGGAATGCCTCATCAAAGATAGGATCTCAAAACACATAGACGAACAGGCCTTGCTGAGGGAGAGTCAGCATGGCTTCTGTAAGGGTAAGTCTTGCCTCACGAACCTTATAGAATTCTTTGAAAAGGTCAACAGGCATGTGGATGCGGGAGAACCCGTGGACATTATATATCTGGACTTTCAGAAGGCATTTGACACGGTCCCTCACCAAAGGCTACTGAAAAAACTCCACAGTCAGGGAATTAGAGGATAGGTCCTCTCGTGGATTGGGAACTGGTTGGAGGCCAGGAAGCAGAGAGTGGGTGTCAATGGGCAATTTTCACAATGGAGAGAGGTGAAAAGCGGTGTGCCCCAAGGATCTGTCCTGGGACCGGTGCTTTTCAACCTCTTTATAAATGACCTGGAGACAGGGTTGAGCAGTGAAGTGGCTAAGTTTGCAGACGACACCAAACTTTTCCAAGTGGTAAAGACCAGAAGTGATTGTGAGGAGCTCCAGAAGGATCTCTCCAGACTGGCAGAATGGGCAGCAAAATGGCAGATGCGCTTCAATGTCAGTAAGTGTAAAGTCATGCACATTGGGGCAAAAAATCAAAACTTTAGATATAGGCTGATGGGTTCTGAGTTGTCTGTGACAGATCAGGAGAGAGATCTTGGGGTGGTGGTGGACAGGTCGATGAAAGTGTCGACCCAATGTGCGGCGGCAGTGAAGAAGGCCAATTCTATGCTTGGGATCATTAGGAAGGGTATTGAGAACAAAACTGCTAGTATTATAATGCCGTTGTACAAATCTATGGTAAGGCCACACCTGGAGTATTGTGTCCAGTTCTGGTCGCCGCATCTCAAAAAAGACATAGTGGAAATGGAAAAGGTGCAAAAGAGAGCGACTAAGATGATTACGGGGCTGGGGCACCTTCCTTATGAGGAAAGGCTACGGCGTTTGGGCCTCTTCAGCCTAGAAAAGAGACTGTTGAGGGGGGACATGATTGAGACATACAAAATTATGCAGGGAATGGACAGAGTGGATAGGGAGATGCTCTTTACACTCTCACATAATATCAGAACCAGGGGACATCCACTAAAATTGAGTATTTCTTTAGTCAGCGTGTGGTTGATCTGTGGAACTCCTTGCCACAGGATGTGGTGATGGCATCTGGCCTGGATGCCTTTAAAAGGGGATTGGACAAGTTTCTGGAGGAATAATCCATTGTGGGTTACAAGCCATGATGTGTATGTGCAACCTCCTTATTTTAGAAATGGGCTATGCCAGATGCAAGGGAGGGCAGCAGGATGCAGGTCTCTTGTTATTTCGTGTGCTCCGTGGGGCATTTGGTGGGCCGCTGTGAGATACAGGAAGCTGGACTAGATGGGCCTATGGCCTGATCCAGTGGGGCTATTCTTATGCTCTCCCTTCTGGACAGAGAACTGGGCATGGTTGACTCACTGGGTTGATGCTTTCATTGGGATGATGGCCTCCCCTCCCCCACCCCAAGCTTTTTCCTGGTTCATCACAATCAGGTCTGACCAAATCAGCATAGATGCGAAGCTGCAATTTTGTGCCTGCAGCACTTTGCTCTTCTTGACACTGAGCCACACTGTCCTTTAGCTTTGCACAATCCGTGTTGGTTCCAACCATCCTGAACAACTTGGTGTCATCTGCAAACTTGGCCACCTTGCTGCTTACCCTGGAAATCATGTAAATTATGAACAAGTGAACAGCCCAGTTCTAGTGCAGACTCTTGGGGGACCCTCTTTCTCCAGTGCCTTTAGTGAGAATGTTGCCCATTCATTCCTATTCTGCACTTCCTGTTTATTAACCTGTTGCCCGTTCATACCGTGACCTCTCCTCTTATTCCATGACTGCTAAGTTTATTCAGGAGACGTGGAGATTTGTCAAACGCTTTCTGAATGTCCAAGAGTACAGCTGTCGTGGAAGGGGGCTCCTTAAGGAGTAGTGACCAGTTGTTGACCACACACCCTTTCTTGCTTCCCAGTCTGCATTCAATAGAGACCAGCAGCTGAATAGGGCAAAAACCTTGGTAGTTTGTATCCACTGACACCACCCCAAGCTACAGGCAGTGGGGGACCCTCTGCGAAAACCCCCTTCCAGGGCAGCACAGAACCCAAGGAATTATTATTACAAATCAAATGCACAGTAGCATCTGTAGGGTCATGAAGAGACATGACATGAACAGACATATCTGTGAACATAGATCAGACAAAAGAGTCAAAATGAAACTAGTTTATTAAAAGCCTAAGCCAAAAAGTTTGGCTGTACTTGTCGTAAGAGGTGACTAAACAGCCACTGGGTAGATGGGACGTTAGCTTGGGAAGGCAGCTCATTGGAGAGAAGGTAAACTCTGATCCTAAACCTCCACTGCCTTGTGGCTACATCCAGTTATGGAAAAGGCTTCAGGAGTCAACCTCGAGGCAAAATCTGGAGCCGGAGTCCCTGAGGCAGTTCATGGCTGAACACAGTCACGTTCTGGCAACTCCTGCGACGCCGCTGGAACCAACCGTATTGGCCTCTGCCTTTCCATTGGACCATTCCAGCGACGTGGAGAGGGGGGATTTGCTGCATGGGTAACAGCCTATCCTCCATACCTTCTTTACCCAGGCTTCGCGCACTGGAGAGGACACTCTGTTCCAGAACCACCATTCAGAGCGTGACACCATAGTCTTCCGAGACTGAAGGATGCCAACAAGCCAAAAAGAAATTAAACAAGATGGGGAGAGAAAAGTGCATAGGAAAAGTTCAGACAGGCTGACAGAGAGTGTCTGAGTTTGACTGGGAAGCATGAAGAAAAGTTTAACAAAAGGATACAGTAATCATTAACACCCAGCAGATGGAGCAGGGATGCTACTAACCCCCCTCCTAGCACTAAAACGCGGAGGCTAAATGGGGAAGTTTGTAATGGCTGGAATAAACTAGGAAACCAGGAAAAACATCATTCCTCAATGCACTCCTAAGCAGAGTCCGCAATGGAATTCCTATAAAATGCACCTGCCACAGCCTTGATGAGAGCTCATTCTGCTGGTCACACAATAGCAATATTGTACCAGCTTCACTGGCTCTTGGTCCGGTTGTTTTGGGTCCAATTCAAATGCTAGTTTTGATTGTAAGAGTTGCTTGCCTTGAAGCGTTTGGCAGTAGCTTCCCTGTCCTATCGCAACACCAGGCTTGCAGTGTAGGGGGGGGGTTGGCGGTCAGGGTGAGCTGGAGTGGGATTTGAGACAGGATCTCCCACAGCCAGGCCCACTGCTCTCTCCACTGTTCCTCACCCCCCAGTGCACTCACCCTCTGAACCTCTTGCTCTCCTCCCAGCTTGGATGGCACCGTGAACCAGATCGAGGGAGAGGCCTTTCCAGCAGATCGCAACGAACCAGCTAAGCTGCAAGTGAAGTTCAACTGGTGTAAGTGGGGTGTGGCTGAGGGCCTTCTCCTGCTCCTCTCGCTGCTGCTCTCTGGGAGAAGCCTGCCTGGACGGTCTCCTGGGATCAGCCAGCAGCAGCTCTGGCACAGCCCACAGCATCCATTGAGCACAGCCAGGGCAGGCGAGTGCTGTGCCGTTCACACAAACACCCCAAGGCCCACCTTTGACTCAATGGGAATTGCTTCTAAGGGATCACATACTGGTATTTAGGCAAATTAGGAGTCCATCTGGTTGGGCGGGTTTCAAAATGTTGGTACTCTCTGCCAAAACACACTCAAGGTGCTGCATTAAGACAAATGTGGGTTTTTTTTGCGGGGACGGGTGCACTAACTCAATTGACTTTTGGCAGAAAGTGACAAAATACAAACCAAGGAACAAACCAAAAAACTTCAATCCCCATTTCTTCTTCTAAAAAATCCCTTTGCTTTCATTGACTATTTTACATCACGGAAAGCAAAACACAATAGCAACAAAACACAAGCACAGGATCACACAGCCTGTTTTGCCAGAAAGGTGACTGATAAATCTGGCAGCCTGTGAAAGGAAGCACATCCAGGAGGGCTGCAGGGCAGGGGCCATGAAGCATTTGGCAGTAGCTTCCCTGTCCTATCGCAACACCAGGCTTGCAGTGTAGGTGGGGGGGCGGGGTTGGCGGTCAGGGTGAGCTGGAGTGGGATTTGAGACAGGATCTCCCACAGCCAGGCCCACTGCTCTCTCCACTGCACTCCGGAGAGGTTCCTCACCCCCCCCCCAGCACACTCACCCTCTGAACCTCTGTCCAAATGGGAGGGTCCAAACAGGGCAAATGGCTGGGTGGTGGTTCGTGCAGATGCTGTCTCTGGAGAAAAGTGTTGGCTTTCCTTTGCCTAGCTGCAACCTGGACCACTGGTCCTGTCCAGAACAGGCAGCCCCCCTGGTCTGGGCAACTACTGGGAAGGCCGGAATCTTTCAGTGAGGGAAGGTCAGACCGGCTGCCAGCATACAAGAGACTGTAAAATTTTCATGCACGCTCTCAATGATCAGGTTTTTGACCCCTGCAAAGGATGCACAGTGATCAACGGGACCACCACAGATCCCCAGTCAAGGACATGGGGAAGGATGCCACTGCTCATGTGCCTGACCTCCCCATGCACCTTGACTGGGTTCCTTCTGGGTAAATGCAACTGACGCCTGGCCAGTGACACACAGCGCCCCAGAAGGGAAAACACATAAGGGTCACCCTTCCTCCTGCCTGGAGGGTGGACCCTAACCCTGAACCCTAACCCTCTCAAAACCTGAGTGGGAACCCGTAGAAATAGCCGAAGAGGCAAGTGCCCTGAGTAACCTCAGATCCACCAGGCCTAGACACACCATATAAGCCACAAGCAACTTGCAAGACAGCAACAGCTCTCTGCTTTGGTCTGACATGAAAGAGGTTACAGAACTTTCCCAAAGAGGTGGAATGGGTAAGGGGACCAAGTGGGCACTTTGGCCAAAGCAGGGCTTGAGATCAGAGGTGAAAATCCTATTGCAAGCCCTCCGAGGCTCTCTAGTGCGACACCTGAATGTTGTTCCTTCATTTGCCTCTGGGGTCCAGTCACCCCCCACCCCACCCCATAGCAATGTCCAGTTAACTCCACAAATGGACCACATCTCAGTTCAGCACCCTCCTTTTTATAGGGTTTGGGAGATCATGACTACCTTTCCAATTGGCTACTCCCAACAGCAGCAAACTTAACTCAGCCCTCAGAACATCTGCTAAGTGAGGTAAAGTGGATGGACCTGACCAATGGACAGATGTGAGTGAAATGTAATAGGGTGCTGGTTTCTCTTTCCAGCGCACTGCAGTAGCGGAGTCAGGAGTTGCCTAAACCCGCACTGTCAATCCACATCCTGGGGGGCTGCTACATTTCAAAGAGGCTATAGTGGAACTGGAAAAATCTTTTCTGGTACTGCAGTAACTAGGACTGATTGAGACCTATGAAGTTATGCGTGGTATGGGTAGAGTGAATGTATTTTCTCTCTTGTACAACCACCAAACCAGGGGGCATACGCTCTTGACTGGTGGGAGAGTCAGAACAAAGGAAACACTCTTGATTAAAGAACAGATAACGTCACACCAATCTTTGAAAAAGGAGGGTGAGGGGACCTGGGAAACTATAGGCCTGACATCTGTTCCAGGTAAGATAGAATCTCAAAACATAGACGAACAAGCCTTGCTGAGGGAGAATCAGCCTGGCTTCTGGAAGGGTAAGTCTGGCCTCACGAACCTTTTAGATTTAGCCCATCTCAGCAATCTCCTGAAACTACGAAGCTCCATTTCTTCTGAACTTAAGAATAAAAGAACAGCCCTGCTGGATCAGGCCATAGGACAATTAGTCCAGCTTCCTGTATCTCAGTAGCCCACCAAATGCTTCTGGGACCACACTAGACAACAGGCACAGCCTGTGTCCTGGTGCCCTCCCCTGCATCTGGAAATTAGAGACAGCCTACCTCTAAAACCAGGAGCTTGCACATACCTACCATGACTTATAACCCGTGATGAACTTTTCCTGCAGAAATTTGTCCAATCCCCTTTTAAAGGCATCTAGGCCAGATGCCATTACCACATCCTGTGGCAAAGAGTTCCACAGACCAACTACATGCTGAGTAAAGAAATATTTTCTTTAGTCTGTCCTAACTCTCCCAACACTAAATTTTAGTGAATGTCCCCTGGTTCTGGTGTTGTGTGAGAGGAAAAACAGCATCTCTCTATCCTTCCCATGCATAATTTTGTATGTTTCAAAGAACATGTCTCAAGAAGATTTGCAGCACTGGCATAGTCGTGCCAATGGGACGTGTGCTGCATCCTGCAGTTGGGTGTCACTCAAGGAGGCCTCCTCAAAGTCAGGGAATGTTTGTTCCCTTACCTCAGAGCTGCATTGTCCTTATGTCAGTGCTAGAAAGCACTGACATAAGGGGTTAGGATTGCACCCTTAAGGATATAAGAGCTCTTCAGGGTCAGGCCCAGAGCCCATCTAGTCCGGCTTGATGTATCTCACAGCTTCCCACTAGGTGCATCAGGGACAAAACACCCATAACCTGCTGCCAAGACAAAAATACCCAAGACACCCTCAGGGGCCTCCTATGGCATCAAAAACAGAGAAACCAGAAGCTGCTTTTTTGTTTTTTATCTTAAGGCTCAGTCTGAGCCTGGCAGAGGCCATGGACAGACAGACACAAGCTCTGCTGGGCTCAGAGGACCCTCTCCTTGGCTCTGGAAGGTGGGGGGGAGAGGCATTTGCTCATATCCGTGGTTTCACAGTTCTTGAATGGAACCCACGTAGATATAGAGGCACGCCTGTATTTCCATTTGCCCATTCTAACTCACTTGCCACTCAATTTTAGCACTTGCTCCCTGGTTCTGGTCTTCTGCCAGTCAAAAAAGAACTTCCCATTATTCACCCCATGTTCCCCCATCAGGTACCTTTTTTCTAGACTGAAGAGCCCCAAACTCTGTAACCTCTCCTCATAAGGAAGGTACCCCAGCCCGGTAATCATTTTGATAGTTCTCTTCTGCAGCTTCTCCAGTTCCGCTACATTCTCTGTGAAATGTGGTGACCAGAACTGAACTCCAGATGCAACATTATCATTGATTTGTGCAGTGGCATAATACTGGCCATTTCATTTTCAATCCCTTTTAAAAATTATTCCAAGCATGGAATTGGCCTTTTTTTACAGCTGCTGCACATTGGGTCAACACTTTCATGGAGCTGTCCGCCAGCACCCCAAAATCTCCCTCCTGATCCATCAGATTGTTCAGGACCCATCAGCCTATATGGAAAACGTTGATTTCTTGTGAACGTGAAAGTGCGCCACTTTATACTTGCATTGAAATGCACCTGCCATTTTGCTGCCCATTCTCTGTTTGGAGGGCTGCTCCTGGAGTTCTTCACCAGCAGGGAAAATAAATTCTAGACTGATCACAGAAGGGTCTTCCAGAGGCGGGAGCCCTGCCCTGTGCTGCCTTCTCCTCCTGATGGTCCCTCCTCTCCTCCTCTCTCTCCAGTCATGCCGGCAGCCCCTTACTGGGTCATCTCCACCGACTATGAAAACTACTCACTGGTGTACTCCTGCACAGCATTCCTTGGGCTCTTCCATGTAGATTATGCCTGGATCATGGCAAGGACTCCCCAGCTGCACCCAGAGACTGTGGAGCACCTGAAGAACATCCTCCAGTCATATGGGATCAGCACGGCCCGAATGAGACCCACTGAACAAATGAACTGCCCTCCCAACCTGTAACGCATGGAGTTGCAGGCAGCCTTCAAACTCTGGTTTTTGCTTCCTCACTTGCTGCTTTATCCAGACAGAAAAGCCTTTGCCGCTGAGTCTGGGGTAGTTTGACAGCTGCCAAGAGACTGGGGGGATGGGGTGGGACCTGCTCTGTCAACACTTGACAGAAGGCCTGTCGCTTGCTATTTACTGTGTTGATTTCAACCTTACTTTTGTGTTTCTGCTGGGAATAAACCTGTGCATCACGCAGCCTGCCTTGAGCGCCCTCCTGCTTCTTGCTCTTTCTGAAGAAGGACACTCGCCTGGCGGATGAGCAGCGCAGGGCGAAGGGACAGCAGGGGTCCCCAGCAGAGGGTGTTGCTGCCACAGGTTCTGGGCTCTGCTCTCAGGCCCGCCCGCCCGCTGGCTCCTGGGCACGCGGCTCCTGGCGGCCGAGCTGTGCCCAAAGAGACTGCAACAAAGCAGGCCCTGCTCCCGATTCCCCCTGGCCGCTCTGCGCGACGCCCGCTCCAGACTCCCTTTCCCGAGAGGCTTCCAGGCCAGGCCGTTCCACAGGCGACTCCGCCGGGCTGCGGTGCCCCCCGCCTCTCCTGCCTGCTCCCCACAGCCCGTGGGAGGCCCCGCCTGTCCCTGCTCCGCGTGGGGGGGCGGAGGCACCAGCAGGCCTGGGCGGGGGCGGCGCGGCGCTTCCTGAGCTCAGCCTGGCGCCCGGACGCGACCGCCTCTCTGCGCCCCTCCCGCAGCCACCGGGGACGGCCGCTGAGCGGGCGAGGCTTCCTGCGGCTCAGAGCAGCCCCGCGCCTCGGCGCAGGAGAGCCCGCCCCGACCTGCCAGGACGCGCGGGCGGTGGCCGGGAGTTCCACAGGCCGGCCGGCCGGCCGGGGCCGAGCGCAGGCGCGTCTCCTGCCCGCCCGCCCGCCCGCGCAGAGGGCCCTGCCCCGGCCTAGCCTGGCGCCGCGCGAGGAGGCCGCGGCTCCCCCTCCGTGCAGCGGCCAGCCGCTGAGTGCCCAGGAGCTTCCCCGCTGCCCTCGACGCGGGCGGGCGGGGGCAGGCCCGGGGGCGCCGGCTCGCCCGTCCCGCCAGCCTCCGCACGGGGCGCCGGCTCTGCGGGCGGGCTCCGCCTCGCAGCGCCCACCCCGCGGACGAGCCACGCCCCGCGCCTGTGACGTCGGGGCGGCGCCGCGCAGGCGCGGGGCGGCGGGGCGGGGCGAGAGCCGCGCTGCGTCCCATGGAGGCGAAGGCGTCGGCGGCGGGCGCCGGCAGGCCCGTCAGGGGCATCCTCAAGAACCGCTCCAGCTCCGGCGCGGGCAGCGGGGGGGCCGGGCTGGCCGCGCAGCCCCCGCCGGCCCCGCCAGCCCCGCCCCGGCCGCAGTCCCCGGGCGGCCTCGACGAGCACGGGTGGGTCCCGCGGGCGGGCGGGCGGGCGGGGCGGGAGCGCTGCGGCCGGGCCGAGGCTGAGCGACGTCTCTCTCCGCAGCAAGAAGAGCCAGAAGTGGGACGAGATGAACATCCTGGCCACCTACCACCCGGCCGGCAAGGACTACGGCCTCATGAAGATCGACGAGCCCAGCACGCCCTACCACAGGTCGGCCGGCGGCGGGGCGGGGCGGCGGGGCGGGGCCTTCCCTTCGCGGCCAGGCGGCCCAGTGCTCGCGGGCAGCCCCGCTGCTCAGCAGCGCCGCACCGCAGAGGCCTCTGGGGGCGCAGAGAGCGCAGGAGCCGAGTCTGCGCTGGGCCTGCGCAGCGTGCCCTGCCCTGCCCTGCCCTGCCCGCGTGTGGCGCTGCTCAGGAGGAAGGGCTTGCTGGGGGTCGAGCAGCGCCTCCTGCTCAGCTGTGACCTGAGCTGCTTGGCCTGCTGCCAAGCCGCGCACAGTCCAGCAGGGCAGAAGTCCAGCAGAGAGCACGGAGGGGATGGAGGGCCCCACGGTCTGTGCTCCCTTCCAGGCTCTCTGGGCACAAACACGGCAGGCGGAGCCGTCTGCGCTAATCGTGCGGCTGCTTCTCTGGGCTGAACCCCTGTTCCGGAGTTCCCTTCAGTTGGTCTTGCGGAAGATGCGGCCTGACTGTCCTCCTCTTCTGTGTGGTCCTTTAACGGGTTTTTCTGCAGCGCCCTGAGTGTCTGTGGCATGGAGTGGAAGGGAACTGCTGACATTACTTGTGGAGAGCACTGGAATGCGGCAGGATTAACTTTGGACCCACAAACAGCCTTTGAGGCTTCCGTGTACACTTAGGGGACTTGGCAGAGGACGTTCCCTTGACTGCTTGCTTCTCTTGACAGCATGGTGGGAGACGATGAAGAGGGAGCCAGCGATACAGAGTCCAACGAAGCCCTGACTGCGGATGTGCTGGCCAAAAAGTAAGAGCTCCTGGGAGCAGGGTGGCTTGAGTGTAGATCAAGTGATTTAAGGGACAGTTCTTCTAGACTTCCTTCATGTTTTTGGTTTCACAACTCTGTTCTTAGCTGGTTGTCCTGCTGTCTGTCAATTTGCTCATTCTACGTCCTCCTCAATCTCCCTCTCTCCCTGTGGAGTCCCTCAGGATACTGTTCAGGCCCCTACTATTTTCCTTTCTGCACTTGTAGTGCAGTAGGACCTTAGTCAGAGCATAGTCCTAAACTGTGCGCAGCCTACATGCTTTGTACAAACACATCTGCTTAGAGCTGAGACAAGATTATCTGGTAATTACTGGGCAAAATTGTGTTGTTCTGTGGGTGGACTGGCAACTCTCCTGTGATCAGAATGGGGAGCAGAAACTAGTGAATTGCAGTCAACCGCAGGGGTCCTTAATTGTGGGCTGGCTTTGCTTGCTCACCCACAATTGTGGTTGCCACCTTATCTCAGCCCTTTCTTTGGGAATGAGAGAGGGAAGGGTGGGGAGCATGTGTGCTGTTGATCACTTGTGCTCGGCTAAACAACCGTGCTAGTTTGCTCTTGCTACTTTGCAGCAGGAGAAGGAAGCACAGGACTGGGCCTCCAGACTGCGTTGCCTTGGTGAAACACAGCCATGACGGTCCCCTTCTTCTTTGGGACAAGAAAGGGGAGTGTCGGGCTGGACGGGGCGGAGACCACTGCTATGTGCAACTGCTGGCCTCAGCTCCCCTCTCCTGCAGGGAGCAGGACTGTGCAGGGACCCCACTCAGTTTAGTGCAGCTAAACAGGCTTTGGACACCATGCTGTCTTTTGAACCATCAAGTTCTGCCATACTGACTGCTGCATTTGGGAGGTAGAAATGACATAGAACGCAATCCTAACCCACTTTCTAGCACTGTTATAAGGGCAGTGCAGCTCCGAGGTAAGGGAACTAACATTCTCTCAATTTGAGGAGGCCTCCAAGATTGCCACCCAATTGCCGGACGCAGCACATGCCCCATTGGCACAGCTATGCCAGTGCTGCAGAGTTGGTTAGGATTTGGGCCATAGTCATTGTTCTAGCCGGTGACGTTTCAGAGTATAATCAAGTCTGATTATCAAGTGTTGATATGGTTAGGTGCATTCTTCGGTTAGTGGCTGGCTGTTGGTTCACATTGACTCTATCTTGGACTAAGGAGTCTGACTCCTCCTTACGATGTATCTGTTCAGGTTAGCAGCTGCTGCAGAAGGGAAGGGGCCCAAGATCTTGGCACAACAAGAAAGTAGCAGTGAAGAGGAGGATGATGAAGACTTGACTCCTGAAGAACTGGGTATGTCTGGCTTTGTTGCTGGGGTGTGTGTGTGATGACTCAAAGTTGCGATGTGGGGTTGGGGAAGATTCTTGCTGTTCATTCTCACAGGAGCCCTGTGAAGGATGCTGTTATTACTTCTGTTTCCCAGATAGGAAACCAAGACCATAATTGGCTGTCTTGTGTTTGGGGTGCGTAGGTTATCTGTGCCGAGGCAACTTCCACTATTCCTGTGGCTGGATAAGGGATGTGTGTCTGTGGTCTTCCAGAGGTGTTGGTTTTAATCTGGGAAAAACAGCTTTTTTTCCCCCTTAAGCCTCTGAGGCTTTTCACCCAAGTTGCTTGTCCTGACTCTTTCCGCCACAAAGGGCACTTGTTTTCTCCAAAGCTGGCAGCTTTCTGCGTAACAAATGTCACCCATTAGCCAAAGGATGCCACGAGCTTTGATGCCATGTGTGCACATTCTCACCCAAAACGTGGCATGCAGTTTATTTTACTACAGTCGAAATTGATTTCTTTCACACAGACAGAATATAAAAGTGACCCTTCAGAGAATTGTCTTTCTTGGTTTTTCATGCCAAAATTAATGACCAATTCCTGAAAAAGTAAAAAACCCTAAATTATGCAAATAAAACAACAAGCTTAAATTTTGCTCAAATGTAATTTCAATGCAAAGGCTGCTGCTGTTTGGCTTGAAGGAGGAGTTGAAAACGTGGAGTGGTCTTTGCTGTGGCAGAAGCCGCACCATTTTTGACATCCAGTTCCTTTTGCCTTCCTGCTTGGGTGGCAATCAGGGCTGAACACCCCTGTTTACAAAGGTGCTTGGCAGCAAGTGGAGTTGAGTTCCCATGGCTTGTTTTGCTAGGCAGGGGAAGGCACCTGTTGAGGAGCAACAGCATTCTCCAAGTTCCTGTGTAGATTTCATGTTGCATCATTTCCTTCGTCCGCATCAAGGACCAGCAAGGAAAGGACTACGAATTGCATGATCATCTGAGCAGAAGCAACCTTCAGAAGAGTTCTGTGGTGTTTCTGGTGTCTTCAGGTTTCTGTCCGAGGAGGAATGGGCAGATTGTCACTTTCATCTCCAGCCCACAGAAGTACTTCCTCAAGTGCTGGAAAGTTTGCAGAGCAGTTTCCCTCCAGTCTCCTGTTCTGGAGTGGCACCCTTGCCAAAGAGCTCATCGTTTTCAGCAACTTGTATAATGTTGCAGTCCAAAGTTACCTCATTTATACAGCCAAAAGCCACTGCCAAGTAACTCCTCCCTGCATTAATGGCTGCTAGTAGATCTGTTCTTGTTTTCCCTTGAGCAGGGGCCTCCAAACCCCAGCCTGTAGGCCAGATCCGGTGTTCAGGAAAAGCCGTCTCGGTATGGCACCGTGCTTTCCATCCTGCAGCCATCTTGCTCAGTCATCGCACAGCCTCGTGCTGGGCAGCCGCTTCTGATGCCTGTTGCCCCATATGCTTCCTGGGGGCAGCAGCTGCTCTGTAAGAGGTTGTGGGATGATCAGGCAAAGAGGAAGGTGACTGCGACCCAGAACAGAAAGTGCTGTGCCCAGACAGCTTTTTCTGAACACTGGGCCACGGAGACCGTTGCCCTTGAGGACACAGGATGTGGTTATGGCGTCTGGCTTAGATGCCTTTAAAAGGGGATTGGACAAATTTCTGGAGGAAAAATCCATTAGGGGTTACAAGCCATGATGCGTATGTGCAACCTCCTGATTTTAGAAATGGGCTATGTCAGAATGCCAGATGCAGGGGAGGGCACCAGGATGAGGTCTCTTGTTATCTGGTGTGCTCCCTGGGCATTTGGTGGGCCGCTGTGAGATACAGGAAGCTGGACTAGATGGGCCTATGGCCTGATCCAGTGGGGCTGTTCCTATGTTCTTATGTTTTAATTTCATGGCTGCAATCTGCATCTGCAGTGACCTTGGAGCCCAAGAAGATAAACTCTGTCATGGCTTTCATTTCTTCCCTGTCTGTGGAACTCTTTGCCACAGGATGTGGTGATGGGACCTGAAGGCCTAAATGCCTTTAAAAGGGGACTGGACAAATCTTGGAGCCCTGTGCGCAAAGGCCGACACACATCTGGGACTTGGATTTTTCTAAGCAGGAAATCTGCTGGTCAGTTCTAGCAGCATAGACAACTATGCAGTCCTGTGCTGTGGCCCATTGATTTCCATAAACTGTGGTTTGAAGGAAGACCCTGCCAGCTAATTTCTAGCAACGCAGAATTTATTTGAGATTTCCCCACCCTCTGCTGAAGCACCACTGAAACTTGCAGGTCAGTCCAAGGGAAGAGTTTGCAACACTGCCCAAAGGAGCTCGGGAGTGAGCTTGAGCAAGCTTGCAGCAGAAGGAACTGTCAGAAATGGGAGCAGCCGTTGCTGCACAGGCAACGGAAGTCGCTCCGACAGTTCAACTCTGTCTGTGTAGAACTGGTTGCTCCACGTGGGTGGCGTCTTCTGCCCCCCCAGCCTCCCTTTGTTTTTGAGGCGGGGCAGGCTGGAAAGCAGAGGAAGTGAAATCTGCAACAAAATGTAGCCCCTTCGCAGCCTTAAAGCCCACCTCCTGTAGTCACTTTTGTGTACTTGGGGAGTCTCATCAGTGTGTAGATCCCAGTTCCGTGATCCAGGGGAACCGTAGCCTTGCTTCAGACCTGATCACTGCTCAGGCACTTGAGCTTGCAGGTGACACAGGTGATGGTGACAGACAAGCGATATTGCGTCGGCGTCCTGATGGACGCAGCTGCGATGCCACCTCGGCAGTGTCTCCCTTGTGGAGAATTTTCACCTTCTCATTTGAAAACCAGAACTGCCTGTGTCTGGCCTCCAGAGGCCCAGCGTAGTTTCCGGGTGTGGAGCGCAGCCCCTGGTGGCGCATCTCTGGTTTCTTTCAGTGCTGAACTGTCAAGTGTTGTTGAGCAAACTTGTGCTCAGCCACCAAGCGCAGACCGTGGCCCCTTGGGGTGGTGCTGATGGCTGGTCATGAGTGTGTTTTCCTCTCTGCAGAGAAAAAGAGGCAGTTTGAAATGAAGAGGAAAATGCATTACAACGAGGCCCAGAACATCAAGCTGGCCAGGCAGCTGATTGAGAAGGAGCTGCGGGGTGAGGGAGGCCATGAAGAAGGTGACGACGAGGAGGATGAAGAGATGCAGGACACGGCAGATTCAGAACGTAGGAGCCCAGAGCTTGGTGAGCACTTGATTCTCCAGGCATATGTGATGGGGCCCCACCCTGGGGGGACTGGCTTCCCTGCCTGCTGTTTGAGCCAGGATGGGAGTGTGTGTGTGTGTGTGTGTTTTGCAGGGCTGGGACAGCGGTCCGGACTCGCAGGTACCTGCATGAACTCTCCATGCTGCTGCTGAGTAGCCAGGGCTTTTAATGGCCCTAGGGCACCATAGGTACTGCTGTGCTGCCTGGAGGGTGCTCCCTGTACCCATCAGAATGAGATCTGGCATTCTTGACTGTCTCCAAGCCAGCAGTTTGCATTACACCTGCTCAGCAGGCTGCTGATCTGTCTTTCCTGAGCTTGCTGCAGCCAGTTCTGCTTCTGGCAGGCCTGGCCCTTCTGGCTGTGAGGGCTGCTCTTTGAAGTGAACACCAGCACTTGCATTCCTCTCTCCTCCTCCCCCCCCCCCCCCGCCCTCACTGTGCTGCTGGCTTTGGTGCAGTTCACATGTCGCTTCAGGTGTGGGGCTCAGTCTGTGTGCCTGAGCTGTTCAGAGGGCGGTGGGCACCTGTCTCCTGAGTCAGCCATCCCATTTGTACTTGCGTTCCAGATGCCGCACCCCACAGGCAGAATGTCTCCTGCTTCAGCTTCCGTTGAGCCCGCCTGTCTCTTGAGCTTGGTGTTCCCTCCCTCCTTCCCTGCGTGTCCCTGTGAAGAAGGGGGAAAAGAAGTTTCTCCTCTTCCGAGTCCTTGCCTTTGTCTGCTTTTTTTTCCGTTGTCTTGGTGTCTGTGTAATTCTTCACATGAATAAATTGAGCATTTCTCTTTGGGATTTCAAGATCTGGTGAATGTCAGTGGAATTAAGAAAAAAAGGGGAAAGGCCAGCAGCCATGTCTGGCCTTGGCAGTCTCGCTGGCCTGACCCCTTTCTTTGCTGGCCCCTCTCTGCCAGCAGTGTCTGTGTGACCAAGTGAACCCTCACAAGCCCAGGCAAGAAGCGAGACTCGCTTCTCTCCCAGATGGGGCCCACATACCTTCTTGCCTCCATTTCTAAGGTCATGCCGTCTCACATCTGGGAGAGAAACCTGTGTTGGATAATTGGGGCGGAAGAAACCTTTCAGGATGTGGGTCAGAGTGAGAAGTGCTGGCAGGGCACCAGAGCTGCAGCAGCAGAGAGAGCTGCCAGGCATGCTTCCCCAGGAGGAGCACAGTACCTGTTGGGCTGCCTCTGGAGGAGTGTCCTGGTTGGGCTAGCAGTGCAAGGGTGCCTTGTGCAGCCCAGTCTTGTGCACAGAAGGAAGTCCCGTTGTGTTGAGCGGGCTGACTTCCAGGTGAGCTGTGTAGGAATCCAGCCCCAGAGTGCTGTGAAAGAAGCTCGTGCACGTGAAGCTGGCAGTAAGTGCCATGTTTGCTCTTGGCTCTGGGAGTCGAGTGATGGCAGGCAGGGGCTTAGATTGGCGTGAGGCTGACTTGTGTCCTGGCATATGTGTTGCTGTCACTGCAGTGGCTGTGTGAGTCGGAGGCAATGATGGGTCCAAGCAGTGACCAAGAAATGCCGCATCATGGCGGTGACTGGCTGTGGAGACCAGGAAGGCAGAAGTATCCCTCTGAGCCTGGCCCAGGTCTCTGTAACCTTCCTGCAGCCCAGCAAGGAGAACTGCTTTTGGGTGGTGGGCAAGCACCTGCTGCCTGTTGCTTCAGACCAGCTCCTTGTCAGAGCCAGTAGCCGTTGGTTGTGGTTGTCCCTGAAGGCTCCTGTGCAGTCAGCAGCATAGACCATAAGGCGGGTCATTAGC
This sequence comes from Tiliqua scincoides, assembly GCF_035046505.1. NCBI lineage: Eukaryota > Metazoa > Chordata > Lepidosauria > Squamata > Scincidae > Tiliqua > Tiliqua scincoides. The sequence goes on along the minus strand of NC_089823.1, from coordinate 241,723,792 downwards.
AACCCACAGTCACTGCAGCCTGGATCCTCCTGTCCTCACAGCACCCTTTTCATCAGCCTGTTACTTTTTGTCCTGCTGCTCTTTATTAGGCTAACAAGCAGAATCTTGCTAAGTTTGGTCACTGCCAGTCACATACGTGTTTCTTAATCCAAGTCTGGCAGGTGGAGATGCCTTCCTTGGAAAGCATGTTGGCCACGATAGTCAGAGTAATCAACTAATTCTGGCTGGCACTGATGAGACTTCTCACCTCTCCGCTGCTGTAAACTGATGGTTTTTTCCTTCAGGTCACAAATTCTGGCTGTTCATGGTAGCCAGCCATTTGTTGACTACTGAGCTGTTGTCCAGCAGTAAGAATGCTGCACTTTTGTATACATGTTTAAAGGATTTCAGTGTTAAACTGAATGGTATTGTGTACTAATTTAGGTTTTGTCTAAGTTAACAAAAGCATGAGACTTAAAAAAAAGAAACCAAAAAAACTGCTTTTAATCTGTGATCCATTCCATAGCTTTGTATATATTTTTTTCTAATTTGAGGCTACCTTTCTTTCCCTACATATAGTTATTTATATTAAAAGACAAATATGCTCAAATCTGTCATTTTCTGGTGCACAGTCCAAAGGTCTTTCTGAATTCCTTTTGCAATGCATGTGGTTGCAGAAATGGCAAGTGTTTTGGAGAAGCAGGAGTCCATGCCAGAGACTTTTTTCCCCTGGCATGAATTTTCATAGGTTCACCTCTTAGGGACTCTGGAAGACTCTCTGGTAAGATTGATGGAGGCGTCCAGATGAATGGAGCACGTTGCATCCCTCCCTTGCTTTAGCAATTGGCCTGTGAAATGTGGGCAGCTGGCTGAGTTCTTGGGCTGTCTGTTCCCAGAGAGGGAGGAGATCAGGGTGCTCTCACGTGTCACTTTCTTAGAGTTCCAGAGCCATCAGCCCATGGTTGAAGGCATGCTGCTGGGGTCAGTAGAGCCTGCTTGCAGGAGTGTCTCATGCCTGCCCTGCATTTGTGAAGCAAACCAGTTCCCTCTTGAGAAAACATCTCTGCTCTTCTCTCTTTTCTGCAGAATCTGTTCCTAGTGACCCACTCGAGAACATTGCACACAGCCTAGAAGAAGTCTGCTCAGGACTGTAGCAGCTGCTCAAGCCATTCCTTTGTGTTCGCCCCTGCTTCACTGCTTGGCAATTTATGGCTCATGTACTGAGGAGCAGGTCAGCTCTCACTTACGTTGCCACCAGTGGTGGTTAGGCAGATGGAGACTTCGCTGAACTGGTGTGTTCTTTTGCCTAGTGGTCCTAGAGAAGACGGCTTCATTCATAACCGGCAGTGCAGTGCTCACTTGGTGTGGGGCTGGTGCCCTTGGCATATCTGGGTCACTCCTCTGGTGAGCTGTGAAGCCTGTGAAGCAACCATGCCTCTTGGCTTTGGGGTTTGTGTTCTTTAGTTGGCACTGTGCTAGGAAGTGGCCACCTGTCCTCTTGCACCTGTGCAGGGCACTCCTCGGCCACAGGGATGACTTAGTAGAGTAGCTCTCTTCCTGCCGCCCTGCATCCTGATTGTTGGTCTATTAATTGCTCACCCTCCAGCCGCCTCAGGAGAGAGGCGCTTCCTTAGTGTTTGCAACTAAGAAAGCAAATGGGGTTTGCCTTCTACTGCGTCATTTCCCCACCTCTCGGCTGGTGCAGCAGACTGTGCAACTGCATGGCCTTGGGAGGAACCATCTTCAGCCTGGAGGTGGCTTTGTGGGGCAGGAGGGCTCGCAGAGGGAGATGCAAACCCCTTCCAAGCAGCGGGGTCTTGGTTGATGGATGCAGGGGAGGAAGACCTGAGGAATGGCCAGGTTCTCATTCTGATGATGCAAATGGAGCACATAGAAATGGAGTGTCTGCTGTGACAGTCATAATTTTGATCCAAATTTGATGTGTTGACAGGACTCTAAACTGGATCTGTTTTAAAATGATTTTTTGTCCGCTGTGTGTGCATGCGAGTGCGTGTAAAGTCTGAATAAAACCACGGAGGTTTATTTTCCAGTTATACTGAACTATGGAGCCTTTCTAAAAAACTGGGTTCTTTTTTATACTCCAAAAGAGATGTGTATAGTTCCTGCTGTGTGTAAAGTGAGGTGGGATTTTGTCACCAATGAAGCTGGTTCCATAGAAATGCAGGCGAGACAGAGCTTCCTGTAAGCTTTGGCACAGCAAGAGTGTTTCTCTCTGTCTGGTCGAGGAATTTTGTTGGTCATCTTTGCATCCTCTCATTCCCAGTGATCTTGGCTTTGAAGGAAAAAGTAATGTCCCCTACAGACGGTTTAGTTTCTCCTGAGAAGTTCTGATCAGTTGTTTATTTGTAGGGTGAGACTCATCTGTGGTACCCCGGCACAATCTTGGAATGCATGGATATGGTGACCTGCCTCCCTGGATGCCTTACTGGGCCACATCACACTTGTTCTCTTTGGCTGTCTTAGATTGTGAGCCCCACGGGCAGGGCTTGTCACTTGTGTTCTGTACAGCAGTGGCACTCAATAAATATGGTGAATAGTTGCTGAATACAGTTGGCTTTCTTCTTCAAGCCTTCTGGAGAGCCCTTCCTTGCTTTTGAAGCTCCTTCCAGCCTGTTGATCTCCTCTGCTTGCTCTCTACGGAGGCCCACTACCACCTGTGAAAGCATCCTGGCAGCCGGGCTTCTCTGGCCTGAGAAAGGGGAAAGGGATGTGCTCTGGGGGCCCAGGGTCTCTGCTCTAAAATGGGAGGACAGGATTTTCAGTGCCAGTGCCTGAGCTGCCTGGGTCTGGGGGGCTTGCTTGCTAGGCCTCTGGTTCTCTTCGAAAGCTGCTAGTTAATAAGTAAATACAATTAGTGTTATGGAAAACTGCATATGCAAAACAGAAATATAGCCGCACATCAGTCAGCAGCCAATTACCTTAAATGGAAGTCACATCACACTCAATACTAAAGCAAAGAAAAGGAAGAAGTTCTGAATAGGCTTTGCTGCGCTCACTGTAATTTCTTCAGCTTTTCCTCTGAAAGGCTAACATTGTTCATGCAATATTTTGATTACTTGTTTTTACAGTGTGGGATTTAATTTTGATCTTTGTCTCCTGATACAATACCAAAAGAGTGAACTTTATCATATAAAGAATTATTTTCTTTATAAGTCGCCTTGGGTGACCTTCGGGGAGAAAGGCAGAAAATCGAATAAATATTATTATTTCCAATTTTAATTCAGGGCTCATTCTGCTTCCACTGGCTAGCTGGCTGATCCTTGATGCCACTAGAACAGGGGTCTCCAGACTTTTCCGAATGAAGGCCACATCATATATTTCACACGTGTGGGGGCTGAAAAAATCAGTTTTATATAAATAAGAACAGCCCTGCTGGATCAGGCCACAGGCCCATCTAGTCCAGCTTCCTGTATCTCACAGCAGCCCACCAAATGCCCCAGGGAGCACACCAGATAACAAGAGACCTGTGCCTCTCTTGCATCTGACATAGCCCAGTTCTAAAATCAGGAGGTTGCACATACACATCATGTCTTCTAAGCTGTAATGGATTTTTCCTCCAGAAATTTGTTCAGTAAATAAAACAAATAATGAATAAAATTTAAGTGGATGGAATATATTTTACTCGAATGTTTTTGGCATCATCATACTTTTAAAATTTTAGAAATTGTACATGAAATGGGAATTTAGGGCCCAAACCTGTCCAATTTTTCAGCACTTGTGCAGCCACAATGCAGCCCCAAGGTAAAGGAACAAATATTCCCATACCTGAAGGAGGCCTCTGTGACTGCTGCCCCACCACAAGATGCATTGCATGCCCCATTGGCACAGCTGCACCTCCACTGGAAAATTGGAAAGGATTGGGCCCTCAGTCAGCACTCTTCAACACAATTCTGGTAGTTGACGTTTTCAATTGTAACCAACAAAACATGAAGCACAAGATTAATGGGAATGATGGAACTGAGGTTTTAATTTCAAAATATTGCTGAACTGAGGTTTCAAGCTTGAGGAGCCAATTGATAGCAAGGACTTCAAATGCTTATCAGCCAGTGAGGTGGGCACTCAGCTGTGTAACCTGGGATGCTAATCTCAAATTCACCACACTGATGGGGCATGTGCACAAAGGGGAGAGAGAGAGAGAGAGACCCAGAACTGAAAATCCTTCATGCAACCATAGAGGACTCCTAATATTCACTATCAGGAATGAGAAGGAACCATTCAGAATGCCCCAAAATACTTGATGTATGAGGGTAATTTTGGACACAACCCTGCATGGAATTGTTCCTTTCTTTGCTCATTGCTCCACAGGTTGGTGGCACTACTCTGTCTGGATTTCACCTGTCCAGCGATTTTGCTCTTTGGAACCAAAATACGGGCTGAACATGCCGATTGGAGAGAAAATATTTTCTCAAAAGCAAATGGGAATTACATTTCTCCTACCAAGCAAGGCGGTGAAGTGCCAGCTGATCACTGACTAAGCCCCTCCTCTGCTGGGGCTGGATTGTCTGCGCTGGGTTTTCAGCACTATGGGAGGTGGGCTTGGGGAGCAGGAGCACTTTGGAAGACAAGGGTGAGCATAGGCTGGAATACAACTTGGAGTCCCTGCTGGGAGGCCAGGTGCTTGGACATGGTGTTGGGGTAGCCTTAACCTTCCGGACTGCAGCAACCTGCTGATGCATTGGGTAACCACAGTCTTGCTCTGGGGAGGTGCTTCAGCCCAGGTGTGGAAGATTACTCCAGAAGGCTCTTTTAACCCAGGTGGCTGTGCCAGTCTGTTGCAGCAAAAACAGACAGTGGCTCCCAAGGGCTTAGGTGAAAGTGAAGATGCGAATTCAGGCTCGAGGGGCCACAAGACCTGCTTTCAGCATTGTGTGGTGTTCCAGGGCAGGATGCATGTGCTTTACTTCCATCTTTGATGCAAAATGTTGCTAGTCTGCTTCTGATGTGGTGTTCATATTTGCAACATCTCCCTAGAGTCATTGGTTGAGATGGAGTGATGGACTTCATTCAGAAAGAGCCATTTTTGTGGAAGGATAAAAAATACATTTAAACACAGTCCAAATACTGTAAACAGAACAAACAACTGCAAAGATCAATGCACATAACATAAGAACAGCCCCACTGGATCAGGCCATAGGCCCATCTAGTCCAGCTACCTGTATCTCACAGCGGCCCACCAAATGCCCCAGGGAGCACACCAGATAACGAGACCTCATCCTGGTGCCCTCCCCTACATCTGGCATTCTGATGTAACCCATTCCTAAAATCAGGAGGTTGCGCATACACATCATGGCTTGTACCCCATAATGGATTTTTCCTCCAGAAACTCGTCCAATTCCCTTTTAAAGGCGTCTAGGCTAGACGCCAGCACCACATCCTGTGGCAAGGAGTTCCACAGACCAACCACGCGCTGAGTAAAGAAATGTTTTCTTTTGTCTGTCCTAACCCGCCCAACACTCAATTTTAGTGGATGTCCCCTGGTTCTGGTATTATGTGAGAGTGTAAAGAGCATCTCCCTATCCACTCTGTCCATCCCCTGCATAATTTTGTATGTCTCATGTCCCCCCTCAAGCGTCTCTTTTCTAGGCTGAAGAGGCCCGAACGCCGTAGCCTTTCCTCATAAGGAAGGTGCCCCAGCCCCGTAATCATCTTAGTCGCTCTCTTTTGCACCTTTTCCATTTCCACTATGTCTTTTTTGAGATGCGGCGACCAGAACTGGACACAATACTCCAGGTGTGGCCTTACCATCGATTTGTACAACGGCATTATAATACTAACCGTTTTGTTCTCAATACCCTTCCTAATGATCCCAAGCATAGAATTGGCCTTCTTCACTGCCGCCGCACATTGGGTCGACACTTTCATTGACCTGTCCACCACCACCCCAAGATCTCTCTCCTGATCTGTCACAGACAGCTCAGAACCCATCAGCCTGTATCTAAAGTTTTGATTTTTTGCCGCAATGTGCATGACTTTACACTTACTGACACTGAAGCGCATCTGCCATTTTGCTGCCCATTCTGCCAGTCTGGAGAGATCCTTCTGGAGCTCCTCACAATCACTTCTGGTCTTTACCACTCGGAAAAGTTTGGTGTCGTCTGCAAACTTAGCCACTTCACTGCTCAACCCTGTCTCCAGGTCATTTATGAAGAGGTTGAAAAGCACCGGTCCCAGGACAGATCCTTGGGGCACACCGCTTTTCACCTCTCTCCATTGTGAAAATTGCCCATTGACACCCACTCTCTGCTTCCTGGCCTCCAACCAGTTCTCAATCCACGAGAGGACCTGTCCTCTAATTCCCTGACTGTGGAGTTTTTTCAGTAGCCTTTGGTGAGGGACCATGTCCAACGCCTTCTGAAAGTCCAGATATATAATGTCCATGGGTTGCACATATCGATACTTTTTAATTTCTCATAATGGTATCTTTTTTTCAAACAAAACAAAAAAGGAGAGGAAAAAAAGAAATATTAAGATATTTAAACAAGCTATAGTCTTGCACATTTCACATGCTATGTGTATGTGTCTAGGAAAGGCTTCCAGCTATTGACAAATATGTCTGTTTATAGTTGTCTGTAAGCCATTTGCTCAAGTCACTGAAGTCACAAGGCCTTCAATCCATTGACTAAAAGTGGGGGGGGGGCACACATCCTTCTAATTATGCAATATCAGTCCTATAGCTGTAAGGCTTCTTCAAGCCATATGTCTGTGCAACCTCCATCTCTGAATCTCAGGTGCAAGGGAGTGGCAACAGAATGCAAGGATCTTGTGTGCTCCCAGAGGCCTGACCCAGTGGGGCTCTTATGTTAGCTATTGTGTGACACAGAGAGTCCATTTCCACTGTTGATTTCCATGATACAGGCAGACGGTTCTGAAGGATGTGGGTATCAGCAAATGCCACTGATGGGTGCAGTACAGCATTAATACTGTTAGTAAATTCCCCTCAAAAATGCATTTTTGAACAAAGTGAAAGCATCTGTGTAAGAGGGGCATCTGAGGTATAACAAGGCTGGTATTTAGATTCCTTAATCCCCGTTTATTTCTAATATTTCCTTTTTACAATTAAAGCTTTAGTCTCCTTTCCAACTTTCAACATCAGTGCAGTGAATATTCTTCGGCAGTGTACATCTGGGTAGCTTCTCCCTCAGGCAGGCAGGTCAGATGACAGAAGTTTTGTTGAGAGGGGAGGTTGGCAACCTTCAGTCTCGAAAGACTATGGTATAAGCCTACAGCACCCAGTATTCCCAGGCGGTCTCCCATCCAAGTACTAACCAGGCCTGACCCTGCTTAGCTTCCAAGATCAGACAAGATTGGGCATGTGCAGGGTAACAGAGAGGCTCTCAGGTACCCCACTCTGACCTTGTCTCACCAGGCACCAGCAGGTCTTTCAGGGTGTTCTGCAGATCACATAAGAGAGACAAGAGAGGAGGACATGGGTTAGGTGTCCTGGGCCTTAAGGCCAGCGATCCAGCAGTGCAGCACTGGGCAAAGGCCCTTGTCAGCACAGATGCATCGGGAGGTTGGCAGAGCTATTCATGCGCCAGCGAACAACATCGATGGAGGCTTGCTAGGCTACGCTCTTCTCTCACACCTTAGCACAGAGAGACACACTGAACCCCTGAGGTTTTAGAGGAAGGCTGTTCTCCTAGAGCAGTGGTCTCCAAACTTTTTGGCCAGAGGGCCGCATCAAATATCTGGCATGGTGTTGAGGGCCAGGAAAAAATTTGAATATAAAATTTAAAGAAATAAATTAGAGATGGAACTTAGATGAGTGAACAAGTGAATGAATGGGCTCATTCATTCAACCTCTCTGGCCCTCAGAACACCCTCCAGACACAATCAGAGCACAGTTCTGGTCATGAGTGGGCCAGAGGCTTTCAGGGGACAAGAGGTTGGCCAAGGGCCGCAAAGAGGCTTGCTGTGGGTTGCATCTGGCCCCCTGGGCTGGGGTTTGGAGACCCCTGTCCTGGAGGGGTGTGGTAGGGGAATAGGATGCACTGTCTTCATAGCAACTTTTTCCAAGCAGAAGGGAAAGCATTTTTTACATGGCTGGGAGAAGCAGCTGCCCAGATGAGCGGCATTGACCCTGCCTGGAACTACTGAGAAGGGTTCACAGGTCAGCTCCGTTTTCCGGAGGCCACTGAAGGATTGAAGACCGGGCCTTTCTCCGGTGAAGGCCTCTGTTCGCACCGGCAGGGCTGTGGGAGGTCTGGGGCCTCCTGGCGCCCTCCCTGGCTGGCTGACTGGCTGTTGCGGGCGGCCAGGCTCAGCCGGCTCCGGCCCTCGAGCAGGCGCTGAGCCGCGGAGGCCCGAGGACTCGCTGGGCGCGGGAGCTGCGGTCGCAGAAAAGCCTCAGCAGGCGCACTCCCGGGCCCGCTCGTGCGGAAGCGCCGGCTGCAGGTGAGCCCTCGCCAGGCCGTGCCGGGCCGAAGGGGGCGGCGCAGCCTGTCTGCGGGACGTCAAGCGGGACCCGCGCCCGCCGCGTGGAAGGTTCAAGGCGCCTCGCGCAGAAGGCGCTTCCCCGAAGGGCGCGTGTGGGCAGCGCCGGGAGCGGGGCCGCTGCACCGCCGGCATCCCGGCCGCCCGCCCGCCCCTCCCTGCCGCGCACGGCGGCCGCGGAGGGTCTGCGGCTGCGGGGCTCCGGCGCCTCGCAGGCGGCTGTGCTTTCCGGGGCGCGCCCCGTCCCCGGCGACGGCTCTCTGCGGGGGGCGCGGCGGGGCCTGGGCAGCCCGGAGGGGCGCCCGCCCGCCCGCCAGCCCGCGGCTTGGAGGCTCCTGCGCGCAGCTCCGCAGCGACGCGCCCGCCCCGGCAAGGGAAGGGGCGGCGCTTCGGAGGGAGTCGTGGCCACGGGCGGCCCTCCCGGGGCGGAAGCGGAAGCGCCTGGCCAGTGCCCGAGCGCCTGCTGGCTGGCGGAGCGCAGCGGAGGACGATGCGGCTGGCCGTGGACTGCGCCGAGTGCCTCAAGGACTCCCCCCGCTTCAGGTGGCTCAGCCTGCCGGCCTGCGGAACGCCCCGCCACTGGGCGCGCCGCGGGGAAGGCGGGGACGCCGCCGGCCGGCCGGGCACCCCCGGGCTCCCGCCCCCTGTGCTGGCCGGCTCTTCTGGGGCCGCGGCCTGCCTTCGGGGACGCCGCTGGAGGGTGCCGGAGGGGCGCTGGCGGCGCGGAGGGAGCGGGGTGGAGGGCCGCCTCCCTCGGAGGCGCTGCGGTGGCGGCAGAAGGCCGCTGGCCGGGAGTGTCGCAAGGGCCTCCCGGGCCGCAGCTGTCGCAACCGCCTGCCCGAGCCGGGGCGCTGGTCTGCCCGCCACTTCCTCTCGAGAGAGGCCGAGGGCGGGCGCCCGGCCGCGGGCGGCTCCGAAGCGCCGAGGGCAGCGCCTCGCCAGAAGCGCTGGGCCCGGCCCGGCCTCCTGCCTCTGCAGCGCCCGCCAAGCGCCTCGGAGCGCGGCCGACAGCCGCGTCCCGGCCCTCCGCGCAGCCGGCGTTCCTCCAGGCCCCGTGCAGGCACCCGGGCCAGAGCCCCCAGCGCGTCCTGCGGCAGGGAGTTCCGCAGAGCAGCTGCGTGCGGGCGAAGGAGTCTCCCCGGCCGCCCCGCTGCTGGCTCTGGGCGTGCGGGAAGAGCGTCCCTCTGGCCAGAGCGATGTCGGAAGCAGGAGGGGAAACGAGCTCAGCGCCGGCGGCAGGGAGGACATGCGCGCCCCTCCCGCTCCCAGGGCCGGAGTGAGGAAGTTCGCGCGGCCCTTTCGCAGCTCTGCTTCTGCGGAGTCACTGCAAGGGGCAGCTGTGGTGCTGGCCCCGCAGAGGGTCTGCAGGCAGGGCCACCGCTAGGACGAGTGGCCCGGTGGGGGCGGAGTTGTGAGAGCAGAGCCCTTGCAGACCCCCAGGGAGGCAGGGCGGAGCTCTTGGCTCTGCATGAGGTGACACAACCCTGGTGTCATGGTTGGAGCCCTGCCCGCCTCTCCATTGTGTCCCTTGCGTGGGCATATCTTAGCTGCGGCCCCTGTGTTGCCCGCTTTTCATTCTCCAGCCCTCAGCAGTGTGTTTGTGGTAGAATCTTTTCCCTTCCCTTAGTTTAAGCCGTCCTGATTGGGGTTGCCAGCTTGTTCCCCAGCCTCGGTGAAGTGCAGCCACTCGCACTCCAGGGCACGTTTATCCCAGAAGTAGACTACAGAGCAGGAAACCAAGCCCTTCTTGCTGACACCATCTGCCTAGTCCGGGGTGTCAAACTTGTTTCAGGCAGTGGGCCAAATAGTATTCATGGTGCCGGCTGAGGACTGGTAGTGACACCATTAAGCAGGAAGTGATATCATTATGCAGGTGAGGGTCAGATATAAGCACTTTTTCCTACGTAGAAACTCGTTAGCTGCAAATGACAGAAGAGAAAACCTGCATATCTTGATCATATTTTCAAGATACAAGAGAGCCCAATTGTCATATGAGCCAGATAAACTGCTTGGTCCACATGTTGAGGTGCTGGTGGACAGCTCCGTGAAAGCATCCACTCAATGTGTGGCAGCGCTGAAGAAGGCTAATTTCATGCTTGGGATCATTAAAAAGGGATTGAGAATAAAATGATCAATGTTGTTATGCCATTGTAAAAACTGATAAGACCCTACCTGGAGTTCTGAGATGAGGCCAGGGAAACTTGAGGGAATGCTCTGTTCTTGGAGATGGTGCCAGTTCCTTCACTTGCTGCTGGAGCATTGTTTTGATTGTTGTTCACATGGCAGCCCTGCCTTAATCTTCTCAAGCGTAAGGAGCACAAACAGGGTCATTCTAGACATACTGAGCGGCAGTAGGTTGTGCTGTGATTCTGGGACCTTCCAGGAGATGCCTGCGGGGTGGGCGGGCAGAAGGTCCAGAGGCTCCATCAAGCCTCCCTGCTCTGCAAAAGGAGAATCCTTGCCTTGCCCTTGTGTATCACTCTATCTTTTCTCCAAACTTGGAACAGAGAATGAGTTTTGTGGGGATCCTCATTGTCCTGCCTGTTTCCCTTTTTAGGGCGGCTTTGGAAGATGTCGAAGGAGATGTAGCGGAGCTAGAGCTGAAGCTGGAAAAGGTGAGCAGCCTTGCCCTGATTGCCCCCCCCCCCGTGGCATAGTTTCTCAGGCCCCCTGGAAAGGCCCCAATACCACCTGGATGCAGCAACTTGGGGGCAAGAGGCTTCTTCTCCAAGGATCGCTCTGTGGCAACTGCAGAACATTTTCCTCTTGGAGGACATGGTGGACATCTCTGCACTTCATGACCTCCTTCTGAATGATCCCTGTATTGCACAGGGTGGGGGCATGAGTGTAAAAATGTAGTATCCACCCCCCCCCCCACTGATGCTTACCACAAACATTTGTTTTGCAAGTAGGCTACCTGAGAATGCCAGGAAGTGGCACCAGGATGCAGGTATTTTGTTATCTGTGTGTGGTCCCAGAGGCATCTAGTAGCCCACTGTGAGATGAGACGGTTGTGTTAGGAACAGGAGTTCAGATTAGTTAGGCACAGGGGAATGTTTTGGGACAAGCCGGGCCTGTACAAGAGGGATGGGCTTCACTTGAACCAAAGCGGAACCAGCAGCTGGCTTGCTGCTGGTTGCTCTCAGGAGCCCTGAGCAATCATGGAGCCTGCAAAAGGGGACCACAGGTGGTGCCGGGAGCAGGGCACAACCTGCCCCATTGCTGCTCCTCAGCCACAGGCGTGCCAGGGTAATGTGTCTTCCAACCTGCACAGTGGACATTCTGTCCCATCAATGACCACTGGACTCAGGCTGTGGTAACAGGAGGGAGCAAGGCTTCCTGCGATGGCATTGCCTCAATGAAGGGGTGTCTTGACCAGTGGACTGTGGGGCTCTCGTGTCCGTCTGTTCTTGCTGGCCAGATTAGTCTGCTTGTTTCACCTGCCGAGTGTCTGACTGGGTCAGGAGTAGTTTTCAGATGTCTCGAACAGGCAGCCCCCGTCTTAATTTCCCAGCCATCTGACTGCCATCTTCCTGGGCTTGATTGTGTCAGGGCTCTTGCGGGCAGTGGTCTCTTTCCAACAGAGAAAAGGGCATGATGGACACGCCTTCTGTCATGACTCCAGAGGTGCCGGCACAGGTGTTTGACTAGGCTCCTCTTTCCTTTTCAGCTGGTGAAGCTCTGCATTGCCATGATCGACACAGGAAAGGCCTTCTGCGTGGCAAACAAGCAGTTCATGCTTGGTATTCAAGACCTTGCCCAGTACTCAAGTCAGGATCCCCTGCTGGAGGTGAGTGAGTGATGCTGAAGCAGGCCTGGAAAGGTGGACTGTGACCAGGGCCAGCCCAAGACCTCCTGTTACTCATCAGTGTTCTGGCTCAGTGCATTCCTTGCCTCCCCACTTCCTCTCCCTTTTCTAAACCAGGGAATGGGAGGAGGAGGAGGAGCAGTGGGAACAAGTAGGCAGGCAGAGATGAGCATCCCCACCAATCTGCTGCTTGAGGCGACTGCCAGCACTGACTGGGACACCCCTGCAGCCTTGTGCTAAGAGCCTCTCTCCTCCTCTCTCTCTTGCCTAAGATGGATGAACAGGTAGGGCGGACAGTTGACCCCCCAGACTTTACCGGTCTTTAGCTTCTGCCACATAACCTTTCATCAGCTGAACACAGCCTCATAGCCTTCAATACTGGATCGTAAATATCTGTGCAACTCACCGTGACTCCTAGACAGAGGCCTGAGAAAAGTGCCATCTCCTCTCCCCCTCCCCTGCCCCTGAGTGACCAGGCTTAAAGTGGCTGCCCTTTAAAGAGGTGCTCTGCTGCAGTAAGGGATGCTGTTCTTAAGTGCCACTGTCTTGAGTCTACCCCTCATGCAGCCAGATCCCTTGGTGGTGGTTCTTGATAACTTCAGCAGAAGCAGCCTTCCCTTCTCTGCTTTTCTTCACTTATAGGATGGCTTGACAAAGTTCTCAGACACCCTCCAAGAGATGATCCATTACCACACCGTAAGTCTCAGAAATGGTCTGACTCGCAAACATGTTGGGAATTTTTAAAGAACATCTCAGTTTCTCTTCACTCGCCCTTGCAGGATACTCAAGGAAGGCTTGAAATGAAGTGTTCTCCCTGTGGATGGCAACCTTTTTTTTTTTTTTTAGCATCCTATGACTCCTTTGTGACTTGGCTCTTCCAGGCTTCCTGGAGAGCAGCTCTTGGCTATTTGATTGTTGCTTGGGATGCCCACCTGGAAGCTCTGTCGCTTGCTCTGTGACTCTGTCCCCAGGGTCTCTGGCTTGCCTTCAGCTACAGTGTCTGGCCTTGGAAATGGGGATCTTGCACTTGAGGTGACTCTTCAGGCTATGAAACAGTGTCTGTCCTCCTTCCTCTGCAGCATGCAGGAAAAGAAGGAAGGTCCTCTATAAGTGGGGCACTTCCTTCAGAGATGCAGGGAGGGTGGTTGCTGGAAGGAAAGGGGATGGGGCCTCTTCCTTTCCTCTCCTTTCTTGCTTAGTTAGAAAGCCTGTCCCAGGGACAGGGCTTGGGATCTGGACCTCTGCCATGGATTGGCAGGGAGTCTTTGGGCACCATGCCTCGTGTTCAAGGCAAGTGGGACTGTGCCTGCTCTGTGCGCCATTGCTTCGGGGAGGACTGGCAAGTCCAGCCACTGCACTCCAGGCTGCCTGCAGAGCTGTCTGAGGCTTCAGACAGAGGTCCTTCCCCATCCGCTTTCTTCTGTACACCTTGTCTTCAAACAAAGCCAAAGAAACTCTAGACATTGAACCTTCTGCTCGCAAAACCTGCACTTCGCAGTGGAGCTGTGGCCGCAGAGCCCTGGCTTACCTGTGCCACTGCTTGGAGAGAGGAGGTGGAGCTGCAGATTAGGGCTGCTCTTGCTGGGCACTGGGCCTGTCTGGAGCCTGCAGCTCTTCTTCATAAGAACAGCCCCACTGGATTAGGCCATAGGCCCATCTAGTCCAGCTTCCTGTATCTCACAGCGGCCCACCAAATTCCCCAGGGAGCACACCAGATAACAAGAGACCTGCATCCTGGTGCCCTCCCCTGCATCTGGCATTCTGACATAGCCCATTTCTAAACTCAGGAGGTTGCGCATACACATCATGGCTTGTAACCCGTAACGGATTTTTCCTCCAGAAACTTGTCCAATCACCTTTTAAAGGCATCCAGGCCAGTCACCATCACCACATCCTGTGGCAAGGAGTTCCACAGACCAACCACACGCTGAGTAAAGGAATATTTTATTTTGTCTGTTCTAACTCTCCCAACACTCAGTTTTAGTGGATGTCCCCTGGTTCTGGTGTGTGAGAGTGTAAAGAGCATCTCTCTATCCACTCTGTCCATCCCCTGCATAATTTTGTATGTCTCTATCATGTCCCCCTTCAGGTGTCTCTTTTCTAGGCTGAAGAGGCCCAAACACTGTAGCCTTTCCTCATAAGGAAGATGCCCCAGCCCAGCAGGCATCTTAGTCTCTCTCTTTTGCACCTTTTCCATTTCTACTATATCCTTTTTGTGATGTGGTGACCAGAAGTGGACACAATACTCCAGGTGTGGCCTGACCATCGATTTGTACAATGGGATTATAATATTAGCCGTTTTGTTCTCAATACCTTTTCTAATGATCCCCAGGCATAGAATTGGCCTTTTTCACTGCTGCCGCACATTGGGTCGACACTTTCATCGACCTGTCCACCACCACCCCAAGATCCGTCTCCTGATCTATCACAGACAGCTCAGGACCCATCAGCCTATATGTGAAGTTTTGATTTTTTGCCCCAATGTGCATGACCTTACACTTACTGTACACTTTTGGCTGTACTTGTCGTAAGAGGCGACTAAACAGCTACCGGGTAGATGTGGCTCGTCAGCCTGGGAAGGCAGCTCATCTGAGAGAAGGAAAACTCTGATCCCAAACCTCCACTGCCTTGTGGCTACATCCAGTTATGGAAAAGGCTTCAGGAGTCAACCTCGAGGCAAAATCCGGAGCCGGAGTCCCTGAGGCTGTTCATGGCTGAACACAGTCACGTTCTGGCAACTCTTGCGACGCCGCTGGAACCAACCATATTGGCCTCTGCCTTTCCATTGGACCATTTCAGCGACGTGGAGAGGGGATTTGCTGCATGGGTAACAGCCTATCCTCCATACCTTCTTTACCCAGGCTTCGCGCACTGGAGAGGACACTCTGTTCCAGAGCCACCATTCAGAGCGTGACACCATGGTCTTCCGAGACTGAAGGATGCCAACTACTACACTTACTGACATTGAAGCGCATCTGCCATTTTACTGCCCATTCTGCCGAGATCCTTCTGGAGCTTCTCACAATCACTTCTGGTCTTCACCACTTGGAAAAGTTTGTTGTTGTCTGCAAACTTTGCAACCTCACTGCTCACCCCTGTCTCCAGGGCGTTTCCACTTGGCCCAGCAGCTCTCCTCTTGCCATTTGAGCTGGAGTCCTGCTGAGCCGGCTGCGCTTGTGGCCCCAACATGTGGCTACTGTCCCAGTTCTTACCTTCCTTCCCAGCCCCTGACAAGCCACCTGCACCCGCATTGCTGCTCTTCTGGTTCACGTATCATTCCATCCTCTATGGATGAATAAAGGATCTCCTCTATGGAGAACTCATGCAAGGAAAGCACCCTACAGGTAGACCACAGCTGTGATACAAGGACATCTGCAAGAGGGATCTGAAGGCCTTAGGAGTGGACCTCAACAGGTGGGAAACCCTGGCCTCTGAGCGGCCCGCTTGGAGGCAGGCTGTGCAGCATGGCCTTTCCCAGTTTGAAGAGACACTTGGCCAACAGACTGAGGCAAGGAAGGAAGGCCCACAGCCAGGGAGACAGACCAGGGACAGACTGCACTTGCTCCCAGTGTGGAAGGGATTGTCACTCCCGAATCGGCCTTTTCAGCCACACTAGACGCTGTGCCAGAACCACCTTTCAGAGCGCGATACCAGTGTCTCTCGAGACTGAAGGTTGCCAACATATCATTCCATCCTGATCATATTTACTACAAGAAAGTCCTTGGTGTGGGGCGTGCGTGTGTTTGCAATTGCCCAAAAATTTCACCCTGACAAGATGAGCACTTACCAAGTGAACTAAGCTTCAGTCAGCGAACTGGCTTGTTAGCGTTCCCCGTGCAGTTGGATGTGGGGCAGAGCCACTAATCCTTACTCTCCCTCCCAGTGGTGTGTGGTTGATGGAACCTTTTCTGGAAGCTTGTTTATTGAATGGGCTTTGCTTTGGGAGGTGTTGCCAGACTCCTGGGTCTTGGGCTGTCATCAGGGGCCCTCCCTAAAGGCTCTGAATGAACTTGGCGGTCATGGGGTAAAGGCAGGTCGTCTTATAGAAGTTAATCTGGTTAGAGAATTAGAAGCAGAGGCCAGGAATGGAAGGAAGGTAGCAGTGAGGGCCCCCAAATAATGTCTTGTGCTTTATGATTTGTTCCTAAATGGTCTGGAGTTGAGAGTGATGGCCAGGTTTGCTCACAATGCCAAACTGATCAAGGTGATAAAATTCAGAACTGGTTTCAGAGAGTTCCTAACCTGGGTAAACAGACAGACAGTGGCAAATACAGTTCAGTGTCAGTAAAGTGTCAAATGAGGCCTGTTGAGCAAACCACTCTCTGCTTGACCTGTCAGTGGTGAGCCACAGAGAGGTCTTGGAGTCATGGTAGGGGGCTCAGTGGCCCCAGTAGACCCAGCGTGCTGCAGCAGTGAACACTCACTCTCTGCTTATGGTCGTAGGCAAGAGACGGAGATTAAAGGGGCTGTGAGATGGTGGGAGCCCATAGGAGGGGAAATGCAGGCAAGGGGAATGGAATTGGAATCTGGCAGAATGGGAGCAAGAAGCGAGCGGGAGTCAGATGTGGGCACTGAGATCTCTTGGTGGGCTTGTGCTCCCAGCCCTCCCCATATCTGGGCAGGGTCCTGCTGGTGGAGACATACAAAATTATGTGGGGGATGGACAGAGTGGATAGGGAGATGCTCTTTACACTCTCACATAACACCAGAACCAGGGGACATCCACTAAAATTGAGTGTTGGGAGAGTTGGGACAGACAAAAGAAAATATTTCTTTGCTCAGCATGTGGTTGGTCTGTGGAACTCCTTGCCACAGGATGTGGTGATGGCGACTGGCCTGGACGCCTTTAAAAGGGGATTGGACAAGTTTCTGGAGGAAAAATCCATTATGGGGTACAAGCCATGATGTGTATGCGCAACCTCCTGATTTTAGAAATGGGCTATGTCAGAATGCCAGATGCAGGGGAGGACACCAGGATGAGGTCTCTTGTTATCTGGTGTGCTCCCTGGGGCATTTGGTGGGCCGCTGTGAGATACAGAAAGCTGGACTAGATGGGCCTATGGCCTGATCCAGCGAGGCTGCTCTTATGTGTCGCCCTGAGGGAGACTGGGGTTCATCCATGTCTCTCGCAAAGTGGTCAGTCCAGAGCTGGAAAGTGGTGAATGTGTATGGAGGGGGCAGAGTTCTCTTTGCGGCTGTGTCTTCGGTCAGGGGCTCCCTGGCTGGCCCTCAGTCAATTTCTCTCAACCTAGCTGCTTTCAGAGCGCGATACCATAGTCTTTCGAGACTGAAGGTTGCCAATACAATAGCCTGCTCTGCAGAACTGTAGAAGAGATAAAAGTGCCCAAGAGCAGCCTAGCCCAGGCGCCCCCTCAGAGTGGGGCATGAAGCGGACACCCACCCCACCTTGCCATTGCTTTCTAGGAGCTGCTGTTTGGGGGTGCGTGGCCTCTGGACAGGGAGGGTCCATGCAGTCACCATGACCGCTGGCCACTGGTCGATCTCTCCTCTTCCTGGAAGTGGTCCAGTCCCCCTTTTGATGCCCTCCTGAGCTCTTGGCTGTTGTTGGCTTGAGTGGTGGTGTCTGAAGGACTAGTTTCCTGACCCCAAGTTCTAGCCTCTCTCTCTTCTACCATCTGTCGTGCCTCACCCCACTTGTCACCCTTTTTCTAAACCAAAATGTTCCTTGCACATCTGGGATGCGTACAGATGTGCTTTGCATTGTGTGAGGCCTCAACTGTCCCAGAGGAGGCTTCGAAACGTCAACGCTTGCTTAGAAGTGCTACTGGTGGCCCGTCTTCCACACTTCCCTCTTTGTTTTGCTGGATATCAAGCTCATTGCAAGGCCAGGAGTGTTGAAAGTTGCCTCTTATTTATTTATCTTCTAAAAAAGGCATTTAACATTGTGTGAGAGAAAGTCCAGGATGCTGGGCGTGGTGTTCCTGATGCCAGGAGGAGTTTTAAAGGCCTGATAGTATGGAGTACAGCATGGTGTGTTATGTATTTTGTATCTCCTCAGATACGTTTCTGAAGCAAATATTTTCTGCATTTCAGATTCTGTTTGACCAAACCCAAAGATCCGTAAGAGCACAGCTTCAGACATTTGTTAAGGAGTAAGTCTGCAGGAATATTCTGAGTCATGGCTGCGGGTGAGCTGTGGAAACCCTCAGTCGCTTGTCGAACTGGTGCCTGCGTTGGTGTCAGTAGGGATGTGTGGGCTGCTGCCCCTTGGCTTCTGTGCACTCCTCTGTGGTGCGCAAGTCCCCTCACCCCACCCGATGACAGAAAGTGCTGCAATGGATCCTGGCTGACAGTGGCGACCCCTTTGAGGCTGCAGCATCTTTGCGCCTGTCCTGCTTCTGAAACTCTGGGATCGTCTTTCGTGACAGCCAGGCAGTGATTGGAGCCTGTGGGTTGGCTCTGGGTTGGCTCTGGGTCGCTGAGTGGCCTGGGATGTGTGGCATCCTAACTGGGATGTGTGGCATTCAGCTTATTTGTCTTCAGCATTAACATGAATAGATGATGCAGCCTCACCACTGAGACGACTCTTCCTCCCCTGGTATGCTGCCAGCCGTGATTTTGGTCTTCTTCATGCATGAGATTCATGCTCATTCCTGTCCTCCAACCAGACAGCAGGAGACACAGGCAGGCAGAGGAAGGGGGGGTGGTGGTAGCTGGCAGGGCCTCACAGTCACCATAGGTGCTTGGCAAATGATGCTGCCCTAAAACACCACCATGTACCTTGGGTGCAGACTGACCAAGTGGGGAAATAGTGCAGAGCTTGGAGGACGTCAGTCTAGACGAGGAGGGATCCTTCAGAGGTGGTTGATATGTTCAGGTGGGAGAAAAATGTGCCACAGCATTGAGAACAGAGGTCTCTGCTGTATCGGGAGGGGGAGCGTCTGTTCCCCAGCACTCTTGGGGATGAATTGTGAAGCCGTGCTGGTCTGGAATCGAAGGCTTCTTCCCCAGTGGTCAGAAGACCTTTTTCTCTGGAGCAGCCCTCCTTGGCTTGGCTCCTCTTGGGGAACACCTGGGCAGCCTTGTCAGATCATTGCCTTCCAAGGACGGTGTCCTTTGTGTTTTCTGGACCTGAGTTTAAGAGCTTCCTTTTTTTTTTTTTGCAATAAGCCCCAGTTTTGCCTTTAACCCCAGGATCAGCCTGTTCACTGTGGATGGCGAGACCCCTGGAGGCTTCTCAGGCTACTGCCCCCTTTTAGTGGGAAGCCATAAAATGAGCAGGCCCTGCAGGGGATGGGTCACGTTCCATGGACGCCCTTGGGAAGGACCTTGGCTGAGCACGAACCTGTCCACCTTTCAGGACTATCTCGGCGGTGGGAAGGGTCTTGCTGGATGTTGTTGCACCGCCTGGGGCATGATGTGGAATCTGCATTTTGCTCCAACTAGTGATGAGCAAACAGCAGGCAGGGGCTCACCGAGTTGTGCTCCTTTGGGGGCTGATGTGAACACCCCCCTTTTCACCATATGTGCAACTCCTGGTGTTGGAGTGTTCAGAGAGGTGTGCGTTGGTCCATGGACTGGGAGCAGAGCGCTGGGGCTGTCGAGTCCGTGGGTGTCTTCCTTCTGTCTTGTCTTTTCCCCAACCCTTGCTGCTGCTCGGTTCCTGGTTGTTGGCAGGGACGTGAGGGTTTCACCATAATAGAGCCTCCAACTTGGAAGCTTCGACCTGGGGAGAGATTGGTCAGCCTCTCTTCAGCCTCCATCTTGGAGCAGGCGTGGAGGTGGGGATCCCGGTCTGTTTTTTTCCAGTTTGTCCGCGTGCGTGCGTGCGTGCGTGTGTGAGTGAGTGAGAGCGTGAAGGCTGAACCGAAAGCATGCCTCCCCCAAAGAACTCTACCTCTCTTTGTGGCCATACCCGAAGACCAGGCTGTGCTGGAGACGGAGTCGCATTTGCGGCACTTGGCCCGTGCTGCAGAGTCTGACTGCTTCTTTTCTTTGCTCTTCAGAGACATCAGGAAATTCAAAGATGCAAAGAAGCAGTTTGAGAAGGTCAGTGAAGAAAAGGAAGCTGCCCTGGTCAAGAACGCCCAGGTGCCACGGAACAAGCAGCACGAGGTGGAGGAGGCAGCCAATATTCTGACCGCCACTCGGAAGTGCTTTCGGCACATCACCCTGGACTATGTTCTCCAGGTGAGCCGAGTTCCCTGGTGGCTTTTGCTGCAGGGCCCCTGTGCTCACGACGGCACAGGGGGAGGCTGGCTGGCTTTCTTGGGAGGGGGTGGCAGTCTTTTTGAAAGCACTTGCATTGGGAGAGTTGGGACAGACAAAAGAAAATATTTCTTTACCCAGTGTGTAATGAATCTGTGGAACTCCTTGCCACAGGACTTGATGATGGTGTCTGACCTCAATGCCATTAAAAGGGAACGGGACAGATTTCTAGAAGAAAATTCAATCAGAGGTTACAAGCCGTGATGGGCATGTTGTAACCTCCTGGTTAAGAACATAAGAACAGCCTCACTGGATCAGGCCATAGGCCCATCTAGTCCAGCTTCCTGTTTCTCATAGCGGCCCACCAAATGTCCCAGGGAGCACACAAGACAACAAGAGACCTGCATCCTGGTGCCCTCCCTTGCATCTGGCATAGCCCATTTCTAAAATCAGGAGATTGCCCATATGCATCATGGCTTGTAACCCGTAATGGATTTTTCCTTCAGAAACTTGTCCAATCCCCTTTTAAAGGCGTCCAGGCCAGATGCCGTCACCACATCCTGTGGCACGGAGTTCCACAGACCAGCCACATGCTGAGTAAAGAAATATTTTCTTTTGTCTGTCCCAACTCTCCCAACACTCAATTTTAGTGGATGTCCCCTGGTTCTGGTGTTATGTGAAAGTGTAAAGAACATCTCTCTATTCACTCTGTCCATCTCCTGAATAATTTTGTATGTCTCAGTCATGTCCCCCCTCAGGCGCCTCTTTTCTAGGCTGAAAAGGCCTAAACGCCATAGTCTTTCTTCATCAGGAAGGTGCCTCAGCCCAGTAATCATTTTAGTTGTTCTCTTTTGCACCTTTTCCATTTCCACTATTTCCTTTTTGAGATGTGGCGACCAGAACTGGTCTGGTGTGGCCTTACCATTGATTTATACAATGGCATTATAATATTAGCCGTTTTGTTCTCAATACCTTTTCTAATGGTCCCCAGCATAGAACTGACCTTCTTCACTGCCGCCGCACATTGGGTCAACACTTTCATCGACCTGTCCACCCCCCCCCCCAAGATTTCTCTCCTGGTCTGTCACTAGACAGATCTCTCACTGATCTGGTTCTAGAATTATGCAGTCTCTGATTGCCAGATGCAAGGAAGGGCGCCAGGATGCAGGTCTGTTTGTTGTCTTACATGTTCCCTGAGGCATACGGTGAGCCACTGTGATACACAAGAAGCTGGACTAGATGGGCCTTGGCCTGATCCAGTGGTTCTCTTTAGATGTTCTTATGTGTAGTGGAAGAGAAATTGTCAGCGGAATGTCCGCCTTCAGTCTCCCCTTTTCCATGAAGCCCTCCCTGGGCACAAGCTCTGAGTTCCTAGTCCCGACTGCAACCAAGTCCACATGATTGTACCAGTCCTTTTTCCTCCCCTTACTGACCCCTATTGCCTCTCTCTTGCATTGCTACCTGTCTCACTCTTTGTAAGGCTCCGTGGGCATTGATGGAACTCCCTTATTTATGTGGTGCCAGAGTACGTTGGCCAGTGGAGAGAAGCCCAGAGGGATTGTGTTGTGTTTTTTTTTTTGGGGGGGGGGGATATAGATTTTTATTTTAAAAGTTTCATACTACAATAAATAATGCAAAGGAAAGAAATCACATTTTACATTTTCAGCTACAGTCACATTACATCAGCTGTTTAACTAGAACACGGATACATCAAGTTATAGGTGGATTCACCCCATCTAACCACTCCCACCATTTTTTCCACCTGTCTCTACCGGTTCTCACCCTTTCGTAAGCCACAACGCTGAATACTCTGGAGACCACAAAGCGGACCCATCCCTGCGTGTTGGTGGACTTTTTCTCCTTAATTTCTTTGCCCCTTTGGATGCCCAGCGCAAAAAGGACATACAGATTTATCAGTCTTACCGTAGACCAGGGCACCTCCCACCTATCGTCTCCTCCCCTCCATTGTCCCGCATTACCCGTCCTCTTGGGTCCCCTCATACCTCCCGCCGGCTCCTTCCCAGAGACGATAGTCTCCCAGGCCTGTTGGGCCAGTTTGGGCCACTTAAAGGCCCTTGCTACGCCCCTCCACAACTCCTTCGCCGGTGTACACTATTGGACAAAATGGGCTACTGTTTCTATCAGCAGTGGGGCGCCTACCGATCTAGAGGGTCCCGACCCCAAACAGGTCGGCCTCTTGTACCTCTTCTGATCTTCTTGCAACCATGGGTTTGCCGCTCCCACCCTGAGGACCTGATGGAAAGCCCTCCACCTTAATTCCCATAAACTAAAGGGGATTCTCTTCTCGCTAAAGGCGCTGTGCGCCACCTTCTCCTGCAAGAGGTACACGGAAAGGTGCGTCTTACTTTGCTGTTTCTCTTGGTGAGGCCTCATGATAAACTCTTGTACCTCTGACTTGGGGCCAGTCTGTTCAGCCTGCTGTCCTTTGAAGACCCACTAAGCCGCTGGCGTTTGCCAGGTGTCTGAGTGTCCTGATGGTGCAACCTGTATGCTGGACTGTGTAGTCTTTCCTTAGGTTGGACCGAGTCTCGTACACCTGAAGCTGCAGCTCAGCTGTCTGTTTCCAAGCCTTTGTTGCACATTGTGTTCCATGACCAGAACTGCTTCCGCTCTTTGTGTTCTTGCTGTTGGCAGCACAATGAAGCAACCCATTTCTTTTTCACCAGATCAATGTTCTTCAATCAAAGAGGAGATCAGAGATCCTGAAATCGGTACGTTCCTCCATGCAAGATGTTTGCATGCGCTGAAAGCTGGTGGGGTGTGCTTGGAACCAGGAAAGTCTGCTTCAGATCCTTGCTCAGCCTTGCAGCTCCCCATTGCTGGAGCCCATCTCTCTCAGCCTGGTTGTGAAGATAAAAGGGGAGAGAACCAGAGGCTTGGTGCTGGCTCCCTGGAGGAAGGGCAGGATAGGGTATTTATTTATTTAAAATTTTTTACCCTGCCTTTCCACTACTGAAGCAGGTGCCCCAGGTGGCTTACAATTTGTAGCTAAAATATATACAATAGGAAAGCAGTAAATAAAATCAGAAAAGATAAATAAAAAACCAATTGGAGGAGGGCAAAACTCAAGGAACTACTACAGAGGCACAGGAGGCAAACAACCCAAATGTAACAAGAATGTTTTAAGCCCTCACCGAAACACCACCAGGGAGGGGTAGATCTTCATTCCCCTGGTAGGGAGTTCCACGATTGTGGTGCCCCTACCAAGAAGGCTCACCCCCACGCCGCCATCCCCCTAACTTGGGAGAAAGGCAGCACTTGCAGGAAAGCCCCTTCACAGGATCTAGGAGGGCGGGTTGGAATGTGTGAGAGAAGGCGGTCCCTCAGATGGCCTGGCCCCAAACTGTGAAGGGCTTTGAGTTGGATTTGGAAACAAATGGACAGCCAGTGCAGTCGCCGAAGCAGCGATCTGGCAGAGCCGAACTGCCTTGCTCCAGTAACCACCCTGGCTGCAGCATTCTGCAGTGGTTGCAGCTTCCGGACCATCTTCAAGGGCAGCTCCACATGGAGCTCGTTCCAGTTAAGGGGTGATGCGTTTCTCAAGGCCACTCAGATCTCATGCAACAAGATTGTCTGTGCCTTGAGGGCAGGGAAGCGGAGGACTGACCAATCCTGCAACCAGGTCAAGCGGCCTGCTGCTGAGGTGGCGCCTTCTAGCACCTCTCCTGTCTAAGGGGATCTGGCTTAATTTAGCCCTGCGGCTCCTTATGGGTGACCTTTCATATCTTAATTGCTGGGGATGTTAAGAGAGCAGAATGAGGGGGAGGGAATGAAGGGGGAGGGGGAGAGAATGAAACCTGTTGAGGTTTCAGAAGCCGCTTTAATCCCAGGCCAACTGATAGTGGTGCCTGGTGGACAGTCAACCCTGCGAGGTGGAGTCACCAACCCTGTGGACTGTGGTCTGTCCTGCCTGGCTTTCCTGCTGCCTCTCCTCTTCCAAGACAGGCCAGTGCTGCACCAATGGGGTGCGCTTTCCTGCCACTTTCCACTGTATCCCTGTTTGGAGTCTCTTTGAGGGCAGAGGCTGGCTGCATGTTCCTAATGCCCTAGTAGCACAACTGCTGTAGAGAGAAGGGTGGCATGAGAACAGCCCAGAGAATGTGGTGAACTTAAGGAGAGCAGTCTGTGAAACATGTAACCATCCTGGTAAAATGGCCCTCTTTCTCCATGCCAGATGTTGTCCTTCATGTATGCCCACCTGGCCTTCTTCCATCAAGGCTATGACCTTTTCAGTGAGCTTGGACCCTACATGAAGGACCTTGGAGTGCAGGTAACAAAGGGGGTGGTGGTTGTGCAGAGCCTTGTTGTGGTGTATGAGCTAAGGAGCACTGCCTGATGGGGTGCAGTCAGCAAACAGCTCTGCTTTTGCCTGGCTTCCATGTTCTGCCCCTGTAAAGAACACCATGTTTGCTGTGTCCTGAAACTGACAAATTGATAGCAGACAAGGAAAATGCATCAAGCTCTATGTGCTGCTTGTGTGTGTTTACTCACGAGTAGGCAGTCACACCTCAATCCACTTTGAAGGGCAGGATGAGAGGACTGCAACACCGTCAGAAGGGTCCCGATCTAATAAATGTAGCCCCAAGAAAACACTTGAAGGAAGTCTCCCCCAGTGGATGAGGAAAATGTATTGACCCCATGGAGAGCGAAACAGAACCATGCATGCATGTTTACTTGTGAGTAGGAAAACATGCCTCTGCTCCTCTCGAAGTCCGGGCAAATGGAACCCCAAGGCCACCAGAATGGTCATAAGAACATAAGAACAGCCCCACTGGATCAGGCCATAGGCCCATCTAGTCCAGCTTCCTGTATCTCACAGCGGCCCACCAAATGCCCCAGGGAGCACACCAGATAACAAGAGACCTCATCCTGGTGCTCTCCCCTACATCTGGCATTCTGACTTAACCCATTCCTAAAATCAGGAGGTTGCGCATACACATCATGGCTTGTACCCCATAATGGATTTTTCCTCCAGAAACTCGTCCAATCCCCTTTTAAAGGCGTCTAGGCTAGACGCCAGCACCACATCCTGTGGCAAGGAGTTCCACAGACCGACCACGCGCTGAGTAAAAAAATATTTTCTTTTGTCTGTCCTAACCCGCCCAACACTCAATTTTAGTGGATGTCCCCTGGTTCTGGTATTATGTGAGAGTGTAAAGAGCATCTCCCTATCCACTCTGTCCATCCCCTGCATAATTTTGTATGTCTCAATCATGTCCCCCCTCAACAGTCTCTTTTCTAGGCTGAAGAGGCCCGAACGCCGTAGCCTTTCCTCATAAGGAAGGTGCCCCAGCCCCGTAATCATCTTAGTCGCTCTCTTTTGCACCTTTTCCATTTCCACTATGTCTTTTTTGAGATGCGGCGACCAGAACTGGACACAATACTCCAGGTGTGGCCTTACCATCGATTTGTACAACGGCATTATAATACTAACCGTTTTGTTCTCAATACCCTTCCTAATGATCCCAAGCATAGAATTGGCCTTCTTCACTGCCGCCGCACATTGGGTCGACACTTTCATCGACCTGTCCACCACCACCCCAAGATCTCTCTCCTGATCTGTCACAGACAGCTCAGAACCCATCAGCCTGTATCTAAAGTTTTGATTTTTTGCCGCAATGTGCATGACTTTACACTTACTGACACTGAAGCGCATCTGCCATTTTGCTGCCCATTCTGCCAGTCTGGAGAGATCCTTCTGGAGCTCCTCACAATCACTTCTGGTCTTTACCACTCGGAAAAGTTTGGTGTCGTCTGCAAACTTAGCCACTTCACTGCTCAACCCTGTCTCCAGGTCATTTATGAAGAGGTTGAAAAGCACCGGTCCCAGGACAGATCCTTGGGGCACACCGCTTTTCACCTCTCTCCATTGTGAAAATTGCCCATTGACACCCACTCTCTGCTTCCTGGCCTCCAACCAGTTCTCAGTCCACGAGAGGACCTGTCCTCTAATTCCTGATCCAATGAACACGGAACTCAACAAATACTCCAGAAGGCACCCCCCCCCAATAGTAAGAAGGCTAAAAATGGAGGCATGAACAGCTGATGAGGTGAAACATTTTTTAGTCTTGTAGAGCTGGGCGAGATCCGATAGTGTCGTTTTAAAAAAGAGTCGCAGTGATAAATGTTTTGGGAACCCCTGGCTGAGCCTCAGAGCTGCATTTGTACCGCAGCCAGCGAAGTTTGGAGGTTTTCCTGCCTTGGCTGTGGAGTTGAACTGTTTTTCTTGTGTTCTTTTTCTTTTTTCTCTATCATTGTAGCATTTTATTGAATTAATGTATTTTTGTACATTGTTGTAAGCGGCCTTGAGTGCCCTGAGTATTGGGGTGGGGGGAGAGAAGGAGGGGTATATACAGGATGACTAGATGTCCTCTTTTTCCAGGTCATGTCCTCTTTTTTAGCCTTGTGCCCTGGAAAGAAACTTAAATGTCCTCTTTTTCCCCCTGTGAGCGGGCTTCTGCTGGCAACGCATAGCCTTCTTGTAATTAATAAATTATAGGTAATGTAGTTTTAAATTTAGTAAGTCATAATAGTGTTTCAATTGACCACATGAAATCAATATACAAGTGTTTTTAGCTTTTATTTTGTCCTGACCTACATTTGCCCTCTTTTGTGGACATCTGGTCACCCTGGTGCCCCCTCCTCCAGACAGAGTAGGCTCTGCTCCTGCACTCACTGGAAGTGGCTCTGGTTCCTGGCCATTCTTCCAGCAGCATCAAGGTGTGGACTGAACGGGGCTGCAGAGTCCTGAGAAGCCTTCAGCCCCCTCGTCCGTCAAGCGTTGCTGTGACCTCATCTGTGTGTGTCCAGCCTCCCAGAAAGGAGCCCTCTGCCCGGCCCCTCCTTGCGGCCTGAATGGAAAGCACCTTCAGGGTGTAAGGGGAGGGGTGGGCCTGGAAGCTCTTTGGGTGCTGCAAGGCTGCATGTCTGGGGACACACACACACGAAGTGACCTGGCTCAGCCGAGTCCTGTGTGGCAGAAGTCCTCTTCTGGCTGGCGGCTCTGGCTGCCACCACTGCTGCAGGAAGGGTTAGCTAGGTGGCTGGAGCAGCTCAGGCATGAGTCATCCTTTTCTCCAGCGGAAGGCAATGCACTAGCCGCAGCGCCCTGGCACCATTGCTGTTTTTGGAAGCCAGCTCCTCCGAGTGGAGGCAGAGAGCAGGGCAGCTCTTTTGTCCGGCAGGCATCTGGGGGTGGGGGTGGTGATTCTTCAGGTAAAGCTTGGATCACTCATGTCCTTCCCTTCCTTTCCACAGCTGGACCGGCTGACTTTGGATGCTGCACGAGAGAAGAGGGAGCTAGAGCAGAAGCACTCCACCATTCAGCAGAAGGTACTGGGTGGGGGGCCAGGCGCCAGTGCTCCACCCACATTCCCTCTTGCAAAATAGCCCTGGCCCAGCGAGCTCCTCCAGCTTAGCGGGGTGTGCCTCTTGCCCCTCCTGTGCCGCGCTGCCAGCTGCTTTCTTGTCCCTGCTGGGCCCCCGGGCTGGGCAGGCTGCACTTGGCCTTTGTGCGGAGAAGGGCCGCGTGAGTGTCGAAGAGCCCGCCTGCCAAGTACTAGTCTTTCAAGCAAGCAGCTGGCCCTGCTGCTACTGCTGCGTCAGATGGTGGCCCTGGAAGGGGCACTGGGTGTGTCCTCCCGCCTCGCAGCCCGAAGCCCACCATACCTTGTGAAGAGGGTTGCAGGCCGGCTGAGCTGCTCAGTTCTCTGGCTTCTGAACTGCAAGCCCTGGCAGGAGGCCTTCCCAGAAAGGCTGCGCTGCAGCCCGGCTGCTGCTTCCTGTGGGCCTTGCAGCCTTCTTTCGAGGAGGCGCTGCTGAGCCAGGGCCTCACAACCCACCTGAATAGTTTGCTTGGCTGGCTGGGCTTCCAGCGCCTCAGGTGCAGTGGCTCTAGGTCTGGGGGCACGGAGGCCCAAATTTCCCTGGCTGTTGTCTGGGCAGCAGCGGGTGCAGTCCTTGTGGTGGGAGCCTTGTCCCTGCTATGCTTATGGAAGGGCCCCACAGGCTCCACCCTTGGCAGCTTATCCTCCAAAACCCCCAGAGGACCACAGCTGCTGGGAGGCCACGTTGGGAAGCACGAGCTGGGCAGGCGGAGAGTCTGCTGTGCTGGGGGTCTCTGGCCAGCTGCTGCACTACGGGTGCTGGAAAGGAGAGGGGATCACGGTCCTCGGGGAGGCTCTGCCGTGCCTGGGCCGCACTGCAGCTTGAATGAGCGCTGAGGGGTCTGGCCGGCAATGTGCCTGCGAGCACCAGCTGCTGCATTCAGCCAAGGGCTGCGCTTGGTGGCTGTCCTGTCCTTTGCTGGAAGAGGAGCCTGTTTTCCCTTCAGGACGTCTCCAGTGATGACTCGAAGCTCGATTGCGATGTTGATGCAACCAGTGTCATTGTCATGGAAGGTTACCTCTTCAAGCGAGCCAGCAATGCCTTCAAGACCTGGAACAGGTAACCCCTGGTGTCGCCCCCCCCATCCTTCTGTAGTTGGGCTGAGCTGGATGCTGTGTGCTCCCACGATGAACCGCTCTCTTCACTTGCCTGTTCCCTGAGGTCCCCATCTTGTCTCCGACTTGCCTCCGGTGCCCACAGTGGAGTCCTTGTTAGTGGAGAGCGGTGAGGGCCCTTTTCTCTGCCTGCCTCTAGCTTTGCATTTGGAAGCGCTCCTGTGAAGTTCTCCTGTCAGGTTCTGTCTGCACGTGGAAGTGTTATACGAGGGCAGGCGAGGTGCAGGTTCGTGGGATCCCTGCACACCGGGAGAGGCTGAAGGCAAAAGCAGGAGGGAACCTCTAGAGTCTTGGCTGGTCTCTGGAGAGGGTAGGAGCTCAGTGACGGAGCAGCACCCGTTTGGTGCTCAGCATAAGCAGGCGGAGCCGAGGCCTTCGCCGACTGGATTGCAGCAGAGTCACTGCCAGGCAGCTCGGACAAAACCACGTGGTCCTGCTTCTGCTGGAGCGTGACAGTCGTGTCCGCGCACACTCCTGTTCCACTGCGCAGGGGCAGCTGCTGTGGGCATCTCTCGCAGTGAGGTCTGCTCCAGGGTTCTGTTTCAGGCAGCAGAGCCAAGGGGGAGCAGGCTGGTGGTGCCTGGCCAGAGAAGTGCGGCAGGAAGGCTCAGGCCTGTCCCTTTTTCTGGAACAAAACAGCCAAGCAGAGCCTTAAGCGGGGACACTCCTGCAGCCAGGTGTGGAGTGTGACCCCTTAAGGAGATGAGCTGGGCCTGCTCTGGAGCTGTGGCCTTAAGTGGCTGTGCGCCTGCCAAGCAGCTGTGCTCTTAGTGGGGGTCCTCTTCTGGGATGCCGGAAGCCCCAGGCCGAGACTTGAGATTAGGAAAGGGCTTTGGCTGCCTGTGTCCCCTTCTGAGGAGACCTCTGCGTCCTGAGGGCGCCAGGTGTGCCTTTGTCACTGACGCTTGTGTGTTGTGCTGCTTCTGTCCGCGTGCCTTGCTCCATTGTGCCCCTTCTGGGGCACTGCTGGGCGCCCACCACTGCTTGCCATGTGTGAACTGCCTCCAGGGTCAGGGATGGTGTTCGGCTGGTGTGGAGAGCCTGCAGTGGTCGCAGCACCCACACAAACCCTGGGATGTGGTGCTGGTGGCTTTGTTGTCCACAGCAGTGCCCAGCGCTCCAGGAGCTTCTCTGACTTGCGGAGGTGAACACTGAGAGATTTGTGTTTGTGTGTGAGAGAATGGATTGGCTGCCTGGCTGGTGCCATCACTTTCTCCTCCAAGCTCATGGTGCCATCTCTGGTGCCCTCCCAGAATGCCAGATGCAGGGGAGGGCACCAGGATGCAAGTCTCTTGTGTGCTCCCTGGGGCGTTTGGTGGGCCGCTGCGAGATCCAGGAAGCGGGACTAGGTGGGCCTGATCCAGCAGGGCTGTTCTGATGTTCCCTTCTGCATTTCCATGGCATGCTGGTTCTCTGCTTGATTTTTCTTGGGTTTTTATGTGTTCCTTTCATTTCCTTTGTCTTCCCTCCATTTTGTTTTAACCCTGCCCCATTTTTTCCATATAACAGGAAAAAGCCCGATCACATCAGGTACTGCTCAGCTTCTTCCCTCCCTCCCCTTGTCTTTAGCCAGGCATGCAGCTCTGCACCTAACCCCTAACACTCTGCACCCCGATAGCCACACAGCCTCTTCACCCTGCTCCAGAGCGCCCCCCCCCGTTCTGCACCACCATCTCCTCCGCCTCAGTGGCTTGAACAAGTTTAACGAACTTGGGGGGGGAGTCGTGGGGTGGGCTGAGGGAGAATGACCACCTTCCACACCTGCGAGAAGATTTGCTCCTGCTGATGGCTCTGGGAGTACTGCTGCATTGTGGGTGCATGTGCCGGGGGGGGCTAACTGCAGTGCTGTGGGCTTTTGGCCACATCTGTGTGTTGCACATCAGAGGGAAGAGGTCAGCCTCTCTTGAGGGCAGCCGAGGGCTTCTCTTCTGATGGTGTGTCTGGCTGTGTGAGGCTACAAGGATGCACAAGTCTCTGCCTGTGTTGGTTTTTGTTTTGGCTCCTGCCATGCTGCTGCTTCAGACCATGGCTGGGAGCTGGTGGGGACTGGCTGGCTCCCCTCTCCAGAGCTGTGGGTGATGCCAGCCTGTTGGGTATTGAAATGGGCCGAGTGCCAAAAAGGGATCGTCTTGGAGTGAGAAAGTGGGGGTAGGGGAGTGGCGGGCTGTGTTTCCTTCCTCTCCCAAAAAACTGACCCCTGCTAGAAACAGCCTTGGAGGCCCTGCAAGGTTGGAGAACCCCTTTGCGGGCTGTCGCTTTCTGCTGGCTGGCAGTGCCCCCTTGCTCCCTGCCGGCTCCTGTGGGTTTTCCTCCTTTGCAGCCTCTGCCCTTTCCTCCTGGGCTGAGGTCCGGCCTCCTCGTCTTGCCTTGTTCCTGAAATTCCCAGCTTGAGTGTTGCTGGTTCGGGTGAGACGCTTGTTTTGTACCTTTTCCAGTGCAAAGCCCTTTAAAAGGCTGTGCTAACCTCTACCCTAACCTGGGCTCCCGTTGCTTTTGGGCAGGCACCTGCTTCCAGTGAGTGTGTGAATGTGGCGCCTGGCTGCTGAGCGGGCTGCTGCCTGTCTTGTGCAGGACGTGGGCATGACCTTGGCAACGGGAAAGCCCTGCTGCTCAGCTAGGGAATTGCACAGGAACTCCTGAGCGGAAGCCCTTGCCTTTTGCCACCCCGCACAGGCAGTTCGGTGCCACACTGGGCTCCCCTTTGCTTCTCCAGATACTTCCTGCAGGGTCTTCTGGAACCCTGGTCAGGTGGCCTGCTGCGTTGCGGCAGTCAAGGTGGCAGTCCAAACCTTTGGGTTGTTTCTGAACAGTTTCCCACACTGATCCCTCTGCCCCCCGCCCCGAGCCAGCGCCTGGTCTGCATCTGCAACGGCCCAGCACCTTGGCTAGAAGGGCTGGAAAAGGCTGTTTTAGGTAACTGCTGGGGGGGTGCCTCCCCCCCCCCCAGAATGCTAAGTTTACTGGTTTTATTTTTTTTAATATGTGGAAATGGGAGAGCAGCACTGTGGCGCCACCACAGCAGTTAGCAGGAAGCCTTGTGAGATCTGACATGGTTTCTGGGGAGAGAAGACTAGCAGGCCTCCTCTGACCCTGGGAGCTGGACTCCTGGACCGGTCCTGGAGGGGAGTGGGGAGGCCAGGCCAGCCCCAGCTCACCAAAGGCTTCTGCATGTGCTCTAATGATCTGAAAGATTCCTGGGAAGCTCCCAAAATTTGGATGACCCCTTGTTAGTCCCAAGGCGCATAACTGGTGAGGCGCAAGTGTGTGTGAAGTCACCACCCCCAGCCCCTGCAGCACCGCGTTGGTCTCTTCCTTCATGGCAGCAGGTGCCCCAGAGGGATGCAAGCCCGGGGTGCGAGGGGAGCAGCACTGCAGCTGTTCGTACCTCTTTTCATTGGGAGGCCCAGTTCAGGAACTGACGGGTGCTGGTGTTCGAGCGGGGCCTGGCTGATGCTGGGTGAGCAGCTGTGCCACTGCTGGGTGGGTGACCTGGCAAGAGGAGGAAAAGGTCGTGGCGGGGTCTGGGATCTTCTGCGCTGGCTGGCTCCTTGTGCAGGGCTGCCGCCAGCGGGGCAGAGCCTACTGGGAAGGACGTGGCCATTCAGTGGCGCCATGTTCCTTCTGCCTTAGCTACAGCGATGATGTCTCCTCTAGTGCTGCGCTTCTTCACAGTCCGCAACTTTTTGGAACCATAAATGGGAGGTGTTAACAGGTCAGTCCTCCTTATCCGCAGACTCTGGACCCACTGGTATGATTCAACACAGGCTGACAATAGCACTGTATTGAAAGTCCCCTTGCTTCCTCCCTCCCTCCCTCCCTCCTCCCTGGCTGTGGGGCAGCAAAACTGTGTGGTTTCAGGCTCTGGATGGCCCTGCTTTCCTGCTCTGCCACTCCCATCAGCTCCCTCCCATCATGCAGGCAGGCAACCTCTGGGTCTTAAAGCCTGCCATCTGCAATGGCGCTTTTATTTAGGGACTATAGTAGTTGTGGTTTTCAGCATCCACAGGATTCCAAGAACAGAATCCCCACGGATGTCAAGGGCCAACTGTACTATAGTGCAGTGTTTCCCAAACTAGGTTGCCACTCACTTGGTGGGTCGTGACCTGATGTTGGTGATGAAACTGACAAGGGAAATATTTTGAGCCCTATGGAAACTGAGCCACACTGTGGGTTTACTTGAAAGTAGGTGAATATGCCTTGGTCCATTTCAAAGGGCAGGGTGAGAGAAATACAGCACTGCAAGAATGGTCTCGATCCGATGAACTTGGCCCCCAGAAAACACATAAAGGAACCCCCCTCCTCCAGGCTGACAAATGCATTGAGTCCTATGGAAAGCGAAACTGAACTACACGTTCATGGTTACTTGTGAGTAAGCAACTGTGCCTTGGCTCCTATTGAAGGCAAGTAAAGGGGAATGGAAGACTACCAGAATGGTCCTGGTCTGCTGCTGAACAAATGCTCCGGAAGAGTTAGGGTTGCAGGCAGTTGCAAAATGCCCAAGGCTGGAAAGGGGTACAGAGGCTGTCAAGAATCTGGCTAGAGCCTTGCAGTGGCATTTGGTAGATGTAACTCTTCGTTATTTTTCCAGATGCCCTTGAAAGGCTTTTCTGTGTCCGTGAGTCAGAGAACAGGACTTGTCACAGCGGCCCCAATTGTGCAGCACTAGGATTGGGACTTGTCCAGGTTTCCTGGGGGGTGTAAGATACGACTGGAGCAGTGCTGTGTGTTGGGTTCCATGAACTGATGACTGGGAAGAAGAGTCAGGGAACAAAGCAGCTGTCTTCCCCAGATCTGTGCGTGGGGCCTGCTTGTCAGCAGACCAAAGCTGCTGCCTCTCATGGGGAGCCACAGGGTTCTGCTTAGCTAGGGGAGAGGAGGTGGTGGTTGTGGCAGACCATAGATCCAGGATGACTGGCTGCCCCAAAGGCTTCGCCATTCACTCATGATGCAGTGCCTGGCCTGGAAGACACTCCCTGCTGCACTTACCGGGGAGGGAGGGGTGCAGACGGCTTCAGGCCAGGGAGCAGGGTTGGTGCTAAGAAGGGTGTTCTGCCAAGTTTGGTGCTAGGAAGGGATGTCCTGCCAAGTTTGGGTACAAATTGGAAGACAGGTGCAGCAGACCCTGTCTCCCAAGTGTCTCTCTGCCCAGTGAAGGGGGTCTTTTGCAGGACCAGCCTTGCCAGGAGCCCCAGAGCTTTGGCTTGACGCCACCCCATTCCCCCAATTGAACAGAAATGAGTTGGGGGGATGCATGTTGTCATGCTGCAGCACTTTTAATTTGCAGTGTTTGCAGCCTCCTGAGAAGCCCTGCAAGGTAGGCCACTGCTAAATTCCCATCAAGCAGAGAGAAGTCAGCAGTTGACCATGACTTGCCAAAGGCCACGCAGTGAACTCTTTGCACTTGAGTCCCCTCTCCCAAACACAGCTAACCCACCTCCCCCGCCCCCACCAAGGACCGTGCAGCTCTCCCACCTGGATCGGATTGTAAAGCTTTCGTTGGTCGCTGTTGTGACAAAGGGTGCGGCCCTCTTGCTTGAGCGCCATTGTTGCCTGCTGGGCAGGAGTGGCTGATCTGGCTTCCTCCACTTCTGCAGGCGCTGGTTCTCCATACAGAACAATCAGCTGGTGTACCAGAAGAAATTCAAGGTGAGTCCTGGAGCTACATGGAGGGGTGATATGTGGGAGCACTTCCTACCTTCGGTGAAGAGGGGAGGGGAGGACTTGCCTTCTGGGAGACCAGAACCCTGTCACCCAGCTCAGGATTGCCCTCTGTGGCTTCCCAGGGTCTCACGACCAGGGTCTCTCCCACCCCTCCCTCCTCGGAGAGGCTGTTGGGGACTGACACTGACCAGACCTTGCCACCGGCTTTGCCTCCAATTCTGAATGAAGGCTGCAGCCAACCTGGGGCAGAGAAGGGGAGTGAGAGAGAGTCAGGGGTCTGGAAAGCAAGATTCCCATGAGGAAAGAGGGAGGGGGTTTGGGCTCTGCTGCCTCAGAGACTCTCCCTCGCTGAAAGTCTGCAAGCAGAGGCTTGATTGGCCCCTTTGAGAGACTTGCTTCAATCAGGGGGTGGCACTAGGTGCACTTGCAGGCTCCTTCCAACCCACTGATTCTACTGGCAAACTGCAAACTACTACATCCTCCCTCTGATCCTGAGCTGTGGCCTCTCCATGAGGTCAACTTAAGCGGGTGCCTCAGGCAGCAGATTGTTGGGGGGGGGCACCCACCTCTCTCTACTCAGCTGCCTCTGTTCTGCTCCTCCTCCTTTCACCCCCTGGACTGGAGAAGGAGGAGGGCAGGAAGGGACAATGTTGAGTAGAATAGCGGAGGGCGAAGAGGCAGAGGCTGGTGCGTCTTCAGGAAGGGGAGGCAGTGTTTGGCAGGCTTCCTCAGGCGACCAGAGGTCTGGGGCCGGCTCTGGCCCCTCCTCAGGTAGAACTGATTTCTTCGGAGCCTTTGACAAGCAGATGCATGTTTTGGGGTGCTGACCATGGTGGGCTTGCTGGTCGGCTGTGTGCTGCATCCCCTCTATCCTGGGGCAGGGTGTAGGCCACAGTGAGGCTGCATGGCCCTTATGCCTCAGGTGGCTTGTAGAGCTGGTCTCTAGGCACTGTGTACAGAGTGTGGGTTCCTCTGGGCTACTGGTGCTGAGCAGCACCACCCGTTTCCACTACTGTGAAAGTGGGTGGGGTCTTGGTCACCCTGCTCTGGGACTCAGTAAGTGGCCACTCCTGGCCTTGGGGGAGATAGGCCTGGCCCCCATGCCCAGGGCTGGCCCACATGAAGAAGGCTTGCTACGACACTGGCTTTGACTGCCTGGAAAGAGAAGTCGTAGAAGCTGGGCACGCTAGTGATTGTGCCTCACATGTGTCCTGATGGACAGTGGCTGTGGCCTTGGCCAGTTTTCCCTCCCAGGCTTGGCTGAGGGGGTGCTGCCACCTCCCTTGGGGCTGGGCGTGAAGGCCGCAGGTGGGCTCAGTCTGTCTGCTCACCCACTGGCCTTGGC
This sequence comes from Tiliqua scincoides, assembly GCF_035046505.1. Taxonomy (NCBI): domain Eukaryota; kingdom Metazoa; phylum Chordata; class Lepidosauria; order Squamata; family Scincidae; genus Tiliqua; species Tiliqua scincoides. Next base: position 241,687,854 of record NC_089823.1, on the reverse strand, counting down.
TCCTGTCTCCTCTCTCAGGACAATCCCACTGTTGTTGTGGAAGACCTGCGGCTGTGCACAGTCAAGCCCTGTGAGGACATCGAGAGGCGCTTCTGTTTCGAGGTGGTCTCTCCAACCAAGTAAGGCTCATTCTGAAAAGAGGCTGCATTTGAGTTGCAGGCCTGCAGTGCAGCCCTGGGCAAGATGGGTGGGTGGGTGGGTTGGGTGCACTGAACCAACCGCATTGTGGTGTCTCAGCAATTCCGGACCGGCTCCAGGGTCCAGCTCCACAGCTGGCAGAGGAGAGTTGGGAGGGGGACTTGGGCTGGAGCTGGGGTGGCTGAGAGCGCCAGCTGTGGAACTGGACTTTCCCCAGTCTGTGCCTCTTGGGAGACGAGCTGAGACTCCCAGCCTCTCTGCCTGCAGAAGGAGGGGATGGCGGATGCCTGCTCCACCTGGCAGCACTTTGGATGGATCCCGTGGGAAACCCACAGGCACAGATCGCCACAGATGCTCAAGTACAAGTCGGTCTCACAGATACGTCGAGGCAGTTTGAGCCAAAAACCGTGCCATTTTCTATGACCCTCGGAGAAGTTGGGGGGGGGGGAACTGAGGGGTGAGTGAAACGCTTTGAAAATGACAGACCAGGAACGGTTCTGTGGCAGCAGCAGAAAGAAAAAAGGAGTCATTTTAGCTTCTCTAAATGGAAAGGGAGATGCAGGTGCTTATGGGAGTTGTAGGCTTTGTGAGGAAGGAGTACAGTGCTGCACTTCCATAGCAGCAGCGCTCATGGAGACTACGATTCCCATAAGAGCCTTCACTTCTCTTCCTGTCTGGAGAAGCTAATGTGGTTACTGTTTTTTGCTTGCTTTTTGTTGCTGCCTCAGAACAGTTACTGGGAAGTAAAATTACTGCCCCCCCCGTCCTGCTTTTTCAGTCCAGTCTCCCCACCTCGCCATGCAGCTGCTCCTAGAAGCTTTATTTACCATATTGATCTGTGTATGTCAACCCCTGCTTTCAGGGTCAATGTTAAGGCATAATTTTTGTTGACTTACGCACGGGTACATGCGGTATTTTCATGACTGCCATCATGAACCCTCAAAGGAGAAGAGAAACTTCCATGGGCACAAGGGTGCTGTGCAGACTGCCCGAGGAGAGCTTGGAAGTGGCCAGGGAAGATGGAACCAGTTTGGAGTTGGCACAGGGAGCTTGTTCTCAAAACGGTGTCCAGCTCTCTTGTGGTAAAGTACCACCAACGCTATAAGTGGCAACCTGTATTGAAACAAACTTTAAGCAGGCATGACCTGAATCTATAAGGTGCCTCCTTGTTATAAAAACCCTGGAAGTGACAGAAGCCAGTTCTGGACTGGGGGGGGGTTCCCCCCACTGAGCAGACGCCATTCCTGGAGCCAGAGTGAACCCTGCCCGCCCGCTTGAAGAGCTCCTTGTGGCTACCCAGACTCAGTGGAGCAGGCCTAAGGGAGACCTGCCATTTGCAGGACACGTTGGTGGGCCTCTTGCATGCACTGCTGATGTCCCCTCCCCCGTCCAGCTGCTGCTGTGGGGACAAGTTGGCAACTGCTGCTGTGGGGACAAGCAGATGGCAACCTGCTGTGTAACTGGCAGGGTACCTCCGCAGGAGTAAGCAGCCTTCCAAGTGCCAGGGTTGTTCTCTTGCAGGAGCTGCATCCTTCAGGCAGATTCAGAGAAGCTCCGGCAGGCCTGGATGAAGGCAGTACAGGCCAGCATTGCCACAGCCTATCGGGAGAAAGGAGAGGAGTCTGAGGCAAGTCTGCACTTGGAGCTGGTTCTTTGGGGCATGTTTGGGCTGCAGAAGGGGCCATTGGAGGAGGGGGGCTTGTGGCATTCCGCTAACCGGTACTGCAGCCTGCCAGAAACTGTGGTCCCTGCAGCACTGATAGCCAGGACAGATGGCAAGAAGGGCAGCCAAGGCTCTTCCAAGTGAGCCCAGGTGGAGGCAGAGAACTGTGAGCCAGGGTGTGGGCCTTGCTCCAGGCCAGCAAAAGGTCTCCAGAGGGGTTGGTCTAAGTTGGGAGTGTGACTAGGGCAGCTTCCTGCACTGCCCAGAGTGGTTGTGGTCATAGGCTTCTGTTTCTGCTGGCTCCAAAAGGTGGAGAGGAAGCCTCCCCCTTCTGCGGGAAGTCCAGAGTCTGGCAGGGATGCCAAGGAGAGGCTGCTGAAAGGGGAGAGTGCACTCCAACAGGTTCAGAGCATCGCTGGCAATGAGCTGTGTTGTGACTGTGGCCTGGCAGACCCCCGCTGGGCCAGCATCAACCTTGGCATCACCCTGTGCATTGAGTGTTCCGGCATCCACAGGTGAGCAGCCAGCCAGCCAGGCAAGTGCGCCCTGCCGGCTGTGTGGACAGAGCCTGGGCCTTCCTTCCTCTTTCCAAAAGAGCAGCTGAAAGCCGCTGTTCCCTAGTTGGCTACATTGGCCTTGGTCTCTGTGCTTTTCTGCACCGCCACCACCACCTCTTGAGTGCGTTGTCTCTGCCTTTCCATAGGAGTCTGGGTGTCCATTTCTCCAAAGTCCGGTCCTTGACACTTGATTCATGGGAGCCAGAGCTTCTCAAGGTACCAAGCGAAGGGCAGGGTGGGTAAGGCCACATGACTGACCCCTAGAAATCAGGCAACTGTGGTTGGATGAGCCTAGCTAGTGTTGTGTTGCTGGGTGGTGGTACACAGGTCATCTTCTGCATGTGGTGCGCAGTGACCCGAGTTCAGCCAAGCCATCAGGCTTCACAGCCGCCTTCATTTCCTCAAGCAGGAAAGGTGCCCTCTGTAACGGCCACAGTGGATCCACTGCAGGAAAGGTCGTGGGTGGGACGGGACGGGACGTGCTGGACCTTGTGCAAAAGCCGTTGCAGGCTGTCATGTAGACAGTTCGGCTGCAGAAGGGCTGATGGGCCCATCTCATGCTCTGGTGCTGGGCTGCTGCCCTCCCGTTCAGGGCTGTGGCCTCCAAGGCTAGGAGCGGAGAGCGTGCGCTTGCGTTTCTTGCAGGCCTGGCTTGACTGAAGGAGGGATAGGGTGTAGGGGCTGTTCCTCCCCTGCACCAAGCCCAGGCATTTCCTGTCCTCTGCCCCAGGGAAGTAGTGCAGGGATGTCTGTGTCTCTGTTCTTTGGAGTGGCATTTTTTAGTTTAAAAGTGACCGCTGGATCACCCTTCGTGTCAGCTCTTCCCAACTTTCCTCACAGCTGATGTGCGAGTTGGGGAATGATGTCATCAACAGGGTGTATGAAGCACAAGTAGAGCACATGGGAGTCCAGAAGCCCCAGGCTGGGAGCCACAGGTACTGCTCGCGCTTGTCTCCTCCCAAGCAGATGTGACTGTTGGGCCCCAGGGAGTGCAAAGCCCTGGAAAAGTTGCCTGCTGGGTGGGAAATTTGAAATGGGCTGGGGGAGAACCCTCGGAGAGGCAGTGAGCTGCTGGAATTCCTGGGATGGCCAGAGCGGTGCTGGTAACTGGCTGGTTTATTTCATCAAGGCCCTGGACAGGTGGTTCTATTAGGCCATGAGGGGGGGAGGACCAGGCCCAAGAGCAGTGGCTGGACCGGAGGAATGCACAACGCCTGTGCCAGCCAGGCCCGATTCCCCCCCCCCCCGCAGAAGGCCCTCGAGTAAGTAAAGCAACAGTTCTGACTCGGCTTGTTTTGGGTATGCAGGCAGGAGAAGGAGGCCTACATTCGGGCCAAATACGTGGAAAAGCAGTTTGTGGACAGGCACCCCCTTCCCACTGTTGACCAGAGAGAGAAGGACCTGCTGCCTCCAAGCAGAGCGGCTGCAAGGCAGCCAGGCGGCTCTGAACAGCCTTCCACCTCCAGCGAACCGGCAGAAGCAGCACTCACAGGTACACCTGCCTGCTCCTTTGCCAAGTGACTGTCCTGTGTGTGTGCAAAGAGGTGCCTCCCTGCCCCAGGAGCAGCAGAGCCTCCCTCTCGGTGGCTGTGGCCACTGGGTCCTCCTGGCATTTGTTTTTACTTGGGAGAGGGAACCATCTGTTCTCCCTCTGGCTCAGTCTCTGACTTTGGGAGCTTTATTTGTGAAAAGCAAAATACAGGCATATCCCCAGACCACCCCCCTCCCCCCCCGCCACAGGTACCAGGGACACACCTTAAAATGGTGGGAAAGTAACGAAAGGGAAGCCGACAACAGGTCTGCCTGCCCTTGTGCAGTGAAACCGCTGCGTTTGGAAGGCTCCAGGCAGGAGCTGCCTGCAGCCTCTTCCTGGTAGCGCAGAGGCTCTTTCCTCCCTTTGCCCCGGTCGCTCCTGAATGCATTGTGGATTGCACGGTTCCTTGTCCAGTATTTAAAAAAAAAATAATCCAGGACCCACAAGAGCCCATCATTAAACTTGACCCTGAGCAAACCTGAGCCATGCGCTGGATTGCACACTTCTCCGGTGTCAGCCACCCCCAGCCTTTCTCCCAAAGACAGAGCTGCAGAGGTGGGCAGGAGTGGGCCTGCGGTCCCAGTGTCTTTTGTACCTCTGGAGCTTGGAAGGCTGAGGGAGGCCCTGCTGCTTTGCATGTCACAGTCAAGAGATTGGGGAGAAGGGGCTTGTGCAAGAGCGGACACCAGCTATAACACCATGAGGTCGCAAACTAGAGGCAAAGCATAAAACGTTGGAGGAGTCCAGACCCTGCTGGGGGGATCTGCTGATGCCGCCTGGCTTCTGAACAGGTCCTTAGACAAGCCCCCTCCCATCGCCCGAGAGTTCTTGAAGCACTTGGAGGCAGGACTGCTGATGTTCCAGCCCCAATAGACAACACGTTGCTCAAACTGGCCTTGTCCAGGAACTGGAAAACTAACAAGGCTGCATTGTGTCTAAAGATGGAGATGTGGGGCAGGACTCAGGGAAGAGCGGCAGGAAGCCTGTTCTGCCATTGCCTATCCTGGGGGGTCTCAGGACAGGGGCTGGGCTCAAGAGCCAGAGCCCTAGGCAGCTGTGGCCTCTTGTCTTCCAGGGGCTGCAAGGCACCAGGACTTCAGGCTGCTTCAGCCTGGCCTACAGCTGTATCAGGCCTCCCGCAAGAAGCACCTTCCAGAGATGGCCGAGGCCCTGGCCCATGGGGCAGATGTCAACTGGGTCAACGTCGAAGAGGACAGGGCCACACCCCTGATCCAGGCAGTCCTTGGGGTGAGGCCCACGATGGGGCTCCCTTGTGCCTCGAGATAACAAGGGCAGAATGGATGCTATTCTGCAGAACTGGGGACATGGCCATGCAGGTTGGGGACACAGGTGACTCATGGCTCTGACCTTGTGTGTCTGTTTCCCAGGGCTCCTTGGTCACATGTGAATTCCTGCTCCAGAATGGGGCCAACGTTAACCTCCGGGATGCCCAGGGAAGGGGACCTCTACACCATGCCACCGTCCTGGGACACACTGGGTAGGTAGCCCTGACTGTTCTCCAAGAGAGCTCTTGACAGCAGGAGGGGGGCTCTCATAAGAACAGCCCCACTGGATCAGGCCATAGGCTCATCTAGTCCAGCTTCCTGTATCTCACAGCGGCCCACCAAATGCCCTAGGGAGCACACCAGATAACAAGAGGCCTCATCCTGGTGCCCTCCCTTGCGTCTGGCATTCTGACATAGCCCATTTCTAAAATCAGGAGGTTGCGCATACACATCATGGCTTGTACCCCGTAATGGATTTTTCCTCCAGAAACTTGTCCAATCCCCTTTTAAAGGCATCCAGCACAGACGCCATCACCACATCCTGTGGCAAGGAGTTCCACAGACCAACCACACGCCGAGTAAAGAAATATTTTCTTTTGTCTCTTCTAACTCTCCCAACACTCAATTTTAGTGGATGTCCCCTGGTTCTGGTGTTGTGTGAGAGTGTAAAGAGCATCTCCCTATCCACTCTGTCCATCCTCTGCATAATTTTGTATGTCTCAATCATGTCCCCCCTCAGGCGCCTCTTTTCTAGACTGAAGAGGCCCAAACGCCGTAGCCTTTCCTCATAAGGAAGGTGCCCCAGCCCAGGAATCATCTTAGTCGCTCTCTTTTGCACCTTTTCCATTTCCACAATATCCTTTTTGAGATATCTGCCATTTTGCTACCCATTCTGCCAGTCTGGAGAGATCCTTCTGGAGCTCCTCACAATCACTTCTGGTCTTCACCACTCGGAAAAGTTTGGTGTTGTCTGCAAACTTTGGCACCTCACTGCTCACTCCTGTCTCCAGGTCATTTATGAAGAGGTTGAAAAGCACCAGTCCCAGGACTTATCCTTACCCCATCTTACATCTCTCATGAGCTGGCACTCGCTGTGTGCTGACCAGAGGGTTGTCTAGGCTGCCACACCTGTAGAACTGGGAGTTAGCCAGTACAGTTGTAGACCGCCAATTCAGTTCAGGCAATCAGGACTGAGGCACAGGCTCCAGGCAGCCAAAGCCACCGTCTTTTATTTTATTATTGAAAAGCTGGTCTGCACTCGCTTGTGCCATTCTGCCGTGTCCACAGTCCACGGATGGCCCTGGGAAGTCTCCTTTCCTCTCCCTGCTGAGCGGGGCCACCTTGGCAGGTCCTCTTGCTGTTCCTTCCTCACCCTCCTCTGCTCTACAGCAGCACAATCCACTCCTGCCCAGCCTCTTCTAGCAACTCCTCCCTGTCTCACGCAGGGGCAGGGAGGCCTTTGGTGCCCACTCCTTAAGAACATAAGAAGAGCCCCACTGGATCAGGCCAAAGGCCCATCGAGTCCAGCTTCCTGTATCTCACCTGGCCCTGATGGCATACACCCAAGGGTTATTAAGGAATTGAAGAATGAAGTTGCAGATCTCTTGACTAAGGTATGCAACTTGTCCCTCAAAACGGCCATGGTGCCAGAAGATTGGAGGATAGCAAATGTCACGCCTATTTTTAAAAAGGGAAAGAGGGGGGACCCGGGAAACTATAGGCCGGTCAGCCTAACATCCATACCGGGTAAGATGGTGGAATGCCTCATCAAAGATAGGATCTCAAAACACATAGACGAACAGGCCTTGCTGAGGGAGAGTCAGCATGGCTTCTGTAAGGGTAAGTCTTGCCTCACGAACCTTATAGAATTCTTTGAAGAGGTCAACAGGCATGTGGATGCGGGAGAACCCGTGGACATTATATATCTGGACTTTCAGAAGGCATTTGACACGGTCCCTCACCAAAGGCTACTGAAAAAACTCCACAGTCAGGGAATTAGAGGACAGGTCCTCTCGTGGATTGAGAACTGGTTGGAGGCCAGGAAGCAGAGAGTGGGTGTCAATGGGCAATTTTCACAATGGAGGTGAAAAGCGGTGTGCCCCAAGGATCTGTCCTGGGACCGGTGCTTTTCAACCTCTTCATAAATGACCTGGAGACAGGGTTGAGCAGTGAAGTGGCTAAGTTTGCAGACGACACCAAACTTTTCCGAGTGGTAAAGACCAGAAGTGATTGTGAGGAGCTCCAGAAGGATCTCTCCAGACTGGCAGAATGGGCAGCAAAATGGCAGATGCGCTTCAATGTCAGTAAGTGTAAAGTCATGCACATTGGGGCAAAAAATCAAAACTTTAGATATAGGCTGATGGGTTCTGAGCTGTCTGTGACAGATCAGGAGAGAGATCTTGGGGTGGTGGTGGACAGGTCGATGAAAGTGTCGACCCAATGTGCGGCGGCAGTGAAGAAGGCCAATTCTATGCTTGGGATCATTAGGAAGGGTATTGAGAACAAAACGGCTAATATTATAATGCCGTTGTACAAATCGATGGTAAGGCCACACCTGGAGTATTGTGTCCAGTTCTGGTCGCCGCATCTCAAAAAAGACATAGTGGAAATGGAAAAGGTGCAAAAGAGAGCGACTAAGCTGATTACGGGGCTGGGGCACCTTCCTTATGAGGAAAGGCTACGGCGTTTGGGCCTCTTCAGCCTAGAAAAGAGACGCTTGAGGGGGGACATGATTGAGACATACAAAATTATGCAGGGGATGGACAGAGTGGATAGGGAGATGCTCTTTACACTCTCACATAATACCAGAACCAGGGGACATCCACTAAAATTGAGTGTTGGGCGGGTTAGGACAGACAAAAGAAAATATTTCTTTACTCAGCGCGTGGTCAGTCTGTGGAACTCCTTGCCACAGGATGTGGTGCTGGCGTCTAGCCTAGACGCCTTTAAAAGGGGATTGGACGAGTTTCTGGAGGAAAAATCCATTATGGGGTACAAGCCATGATGTGTATGCGCAACCTCCTGATTTTAGGAATGGGTTAAGTCAGAATGCCAGATGTAGGGGAGAGCACCAGGACGAGGTCTCTTGTTATCTGGTGTGCTCCCTGGGGCATTTGGTGGGCCGCTGTGAGATACAGGAAGCTGGACTAGATGGGCCTATGGCTTGATCCAGTGGGGCTGTTCTTATGTTCTTATGTTCACAGTGGCCCACCAAATGCCCCAGGGAACACACAAGACAACAGACACAATCTGCATCCCGGTGCCCTCCCCTGCATCTGGCAATCAGAGGCAGCCTGGCTCTAAAACCAGGAGCTTGCACGTACCTACTATGACTTGTAACGTGTAATTAACTTTTCCTCCAGAAATTTGTCCAATCCCCTCTTAAAGGCATCCAGGCAAGATGCCATCACTACTTCTTGTGGCAAAGAGTTACACAAACTAATTACATGTTCGGTAAAGAAATATTTTCTTCTGTCCTAACTGTCCCAACACTCAGCTTTTGTGGATGTCCCCTGGTTCTGGTGTTATGTGAGAGGGAAAAGAGCATCTGTCTATCTATTCTGTCCATCCATCATCATTGGCAGCCTTCAGTCTCGAAAGACTCTGGTATCGCACTCTGAAAAGTGGTTCTGGAACAGCGTCTAATAATAATAATAATAACAGGTATTTATATACCGCCTTTCTTGGTCTTTATTCAAGACTTTATTCAAGGCGGTTTACATAGGCAGGCTTTTTTTTAATCCCTTATTAAATAGGGATTTTTACAATTTGAAAGAAGGTTCTTTCTTTCAAGAACCACTACATTCAGGTGTTTCATTCCAATCTGGCTTCACATTCTGGCCTCCATCCTCCCACGCTCAGAGCAGATGGAATAGCTCGGCTTCAGCTTGTCAGCTGCTTCAAGGTCGCACGGTGCCGGTGGCCTCGAACTGGCGACCTTGTGGATGTTATCTTCAGGCAGACGGAGGCTCTACCCTCTAGACCAGACCTCCTGCCCAGACCAGACCAGTCTAGTGTGGCTGAAGAGGCCAGTTCGGAAGTGACAATCCCTTCCACACTGGGAGCAAGTGCAGTCTGTCCCTGGTCTGTCTCCCTGGCTGTGGGCCTTCCTTCTTTGCCTCTTAGCCTCAGACTGTTGGCCAAGTGTCTCTTCAAACTGGGAAAGGCCATGCTGCACAGCCTGCCTCCAAGCGGGCCGCTCAGAGGCCAGGGTTTCCCACTTGTTGAGGTCCACTCCTAAGGCCATCAGATCCCTCTTGCAGATGTCCTTGTATCGCAGCTGTAGTCTACCTGTAGGGCGCTTTCCTTGCACGAGTTCTCCATAGAGGAGATCCTTTGGGATCCGGCCATCATCCATTCTCACAACATGACCAAGCCAACGCAGGCGTCTCTGTTTCAGTAGTGCATACATGCTGGGAATTCCAGCTCGTTCCAGGACTATGTTGTTTGGAACTTTGTCCTGCCAGGTGATACCAAGGATGCGTCGGATGCAGCGCATGTGGAAAGCATTCAGTTTCCTCTCCTGTTGTGAGCGAAGAGTCCATGACTCGCTGCAGTACAGAAGTATATGCAAGACACAAGCTCTGTAGACCTGGATCTTGGTATGTTCCGTCAGCTTCTTGTTGGACCAGACTCTCTTTGTGAGTCTGGAAAATGTGGTAGCTGCTTTACCGATGTGTTTGTTTAGCTCAGTATCGAGAGAAAGAGTGTCGGAGATCGTTGAGCCAAGGTACACAAAGTCATGGACAACCTCCAGTTCGTGCGCAGAGATTGTAATGCAGGGAGGTGAGTCCACATTCTGAACCATGACCTGTGTTTTCTTCAGGCTGATTGTCACTCCAAAGTCTTGGCAGGCCTTGCTAAAATGATCCACGAGCTGCTAGAGATCTTTGGCAGAGTGGGTAGTGACAGCTGCATCATCAGCAAAGAGGAAGTCGAGGAGACATTTCAGCTGGACTTTGGACTTTGTTCTCAGTCTGGAGAGGCTGAAGAGCTTTCCGTCTGATCTGGTCCGGAGATAGATGCCTTCTGTTGCAGTTCTAAAGGCCTGCTTCAGCAGGACAGTGAAGAAAATCCCAAACAAGGTCGGTGCAAGAACACAGCCCTGCTTCACGCCGCTTCGGATGTCAAAGGGGTCTGATGTGGAGCCATCAAAGACTACAGTGCCCTTCATGTCCTTGTGGAAGGATCTGATGATGCTGAGGAGCCTGGGTGGACATCCAATCTTGGGGAGAATCTTAAAGAGGCCGTCCCTGCTGACCAGGTCGAAGGCCTTCGTGAGATCTATGAAGGCTATAAAGAGTGGCTGCTGTTGTTCCCTGCATTTCTCCTGCAGCTGTCTAAGGGAGAATACCATATCGGTGGTGGACCTGTTGGCTCGGAATCTGCACTGTGATTCTGGATAGGCGCTCTCTGCAAGTACCTGGAGCCTCTTTAGTGCAACTCGTGCAGACAGCTTTCCTACAACGCTAAGGAGAGAGATGCCATGGTAGTTAGTGCAGGCGCCCCTGTCATAAGAACAGCCCCACTGGATCAGGCCATAGGCCCATCTAGTCCAGCTTCCTGTATCTCACAGCGGCCCCACCAAATGCCCCAGGAAGCACACCTGATATCAAGAGACCTGCATTCTGGTGCCTTCCCTTGCATCTGGCCTTCTGACATAGCCCATTTCTAAAATCAGGAAGTTGCACATACATACATGCTGGGAATCATGGCCTGTAACCTGTTACGGATTTTTCCTCCAGAAACGTGTCCTATCTCCTTTTAAAGGTGTCCAGGCCAGATGCCGTCACCACATCCTGTGGCAAGGAGTTCCACAGACCAACCACACGCCGAGTAAAGACATATTTGTTGCCTTCGTTCTTGTTCAGCGTGATGATGTTTGCATCCCTCATGTCTTGAGGTACTCCACCTTCTCTCCAGCAGAGACAGAGGATTTCATGCAGCTCAGTGGCAATGATCTCTTTGCAGCACTTTAGGACCTCAACAGGGATGCTGTCTTTGCCAGAGGCAAGGGAGTCTAGGGCCACGTGAAGTTCTTCTAGGGTTGGTTCACTGTCAAGCTCCTCCAACACAGGCAGGCACTCAATGTTGTTCAGTGCTTCTTCGGTGACTACATTTTCTCTGGAATATAGCTCAGAGTAGTGCTACACCCAGCGTTCCATCTGTTGCACCCAGTCCTGGATGACCTCGCCTGCTGCAGACTTCAGAGGGGCAATTTTCTTCTGTGTTGGACCTAGGGCCTGCTTGATACCATCATACATCCCCTTGATGTTGCCCATGTCAGCTGCTATCTGTATCTGGGAACAGAGTTGGAGCCAGTAGTCGTTAGCACATCTCCTGGCAGTCTGTTGGACTTTGCTGCGAGCAGCTCAGAGGTTGTGCTCACTGGGACAGGCTTTGTATGCTGCTTGAGCTCTCCTCTTTTCCTCAATGACTGGTGTCAACTTCTCAGAGTGGGATTCAAACCTGTCTGCCGTCTTGTTGGTCTTCTTGCCGAATACGGACAAGGCGGTGATGTAAACAGCATTCTTGAAATGTTCCCGTCTGTTGGATGTATCTGCATCGGCCAGGCCTGGAAGAGATTCCTCAAGCGCTCATGCAAATTCCTCCACTTTTCCCTGATCCTGGGTCTTGCTGGTGTCAATGCAAGGTCTGCCTTCTTTTTTCGTGTGATGCAGTCGCTTTGTTCGCAGTTTCACTCTGCTGCACACCAGGGAGTGGACAGTGTCGCAGGCAGCAGTGTGATCTTGATGCTGGGAAGGCTGGAGCGTCCGGTGAGAATCAGGTTGAGCTGGTGCCAGTGCTTTGATCTTGGGTGTCTCCAAGAGACTCTATGTTGGGGCTTCTTGCTGAAGAATGTGTTGCTGACACAGAGACCATGATGGCAGCAAAACTCTAGCAAGCGTTGGCCATTTTCATTCATCTTCCCAGTGCCGAACTGATCTAAGGAAGTGGGCCATGAACTGTGATCAGCACCAACTCTAGCATTGAAGTCGCCAAGGACGAACAATGGCTCTTTCTCGAGAACTTTCTTGATAGTGGTGGCCAGGACGTCGTAGAATTTGTCTTTTTCTTCTGCTGGAGATGGCAGAGTTGGTGCATATGCACTGATGAGAGTGACAAGTCCTGCTGATGAGTGGAGCTGCAGGGACAAAATTCTTTCACTTCCCACAGTAGGTGGGATGATGGATTCCAGTAGAGTATTTCTGACCGCAAAGCCAACGCCATGTTCCCTGGTCTCGTTTGGTGGTTTTCCCTGCCAGAAAAATGAGAAATTTCTCTCCTTGACAGATCCTGAATCTGGCAACCTCGTGTCTTGGAGAGCGACACTGTCCATCTGCAGTCTGCCCAGCTCCATGTCGATGACAGCTGTTTTGCATGCGTCGTCTATTTCTTGCAGGTCGTCAGAAAAGCCAGGTGTCATTGTCCTAACGTTCCAGGTGCCCAGCTTTAGGGTGGGAGTTTTCTGTTTTCTGTTGCCTGGTGCAGAGTTGTCGATCCGCTTGTCATTTCTGACCCTAAACCCCACGCACTCCGTGAGGTTAATAGACTGTAGTGAGGCAGCACCTTACTGGCTGAGGACTGCCCAGCCAGAAGCAGGCAGTAGCTGCCCAATGAGATGCAGTGATCTCTCCCACCATCAGAAGCAGCCCCTGGCGTCACGCTCTACGCCAATCGAGTGAAGACTTATAACCGGTAAACTGCTGCTTCCCATGTGCCAACACGTATGGTGAAGTTGAAGTGTCCTCTCCAGTGCACAAAGCCTGGGTAAAGAAGGTATGGAGGATAGGCTGTTACCCATGCAGCAAATCCCCCCTCTCCACGTCGCTGGAATGGCCCAATGGAAAGGCACAAGCCAATACGGTTGCTTCCTGCAGCATCGCAGGAGTTGCCAGAGCATGACTGTGTACAGCCGCAAACTGCCTCAGGGATTCCGGCTCCTGATTTTGCCTCAAGGTTGACTCCTGAAGCCTTTTCCATAACTGGATGTAGCCACAAGGCAGTGGAGGTTTAGGATCGGAGTTTTCCTTCTCTTAGATGAGCTGCCTCCCCAGGCTAACAAGTCCCACCTATCCGGTTGCTGTACTTCTGAGCAAACAGTCCATCCCCTGCAAGATTTTGTATGTCTCAGTCATGTCCCCCCTCAGGCGTCTCTTTTCTAGGCCGAAGAGGCCCAAACTCCGTAGCCTTTCCTCATAAGGAAGGTGCCCCAGCCCATCAATCATCTTAGTCGCTCTCTTTTGCACCTTTTTCATCTCCACTATGTCCTTTTTGAGATGTGGCAACCAGAACTGGACACAGAACTCCAGGTGTGGCCTTACCATTGATTTGTACAACAGCAGGGCATGGACAGAGTGGATAGAGAGATGCTCTTTACACTCTCACATAACACCAGAACCAGGGGACATCCTCTAAAATTGAGTGTTGGGAGAGTTAGAATAGACAAAAGAGAATATTTCTTTACTCAGCGTGTGGTTAGTCTGTGGAACTCCTTGCCACAGGATGTGGTGACGGCATCTGGCCTGGATGCCTTTAAAAGGGGATTGGACAAGTTTCTGGAGGAAAAATCCATTACGGGGTACAAGCCATGATGTGTATGCGCAACCTCCTGATTTTAGAAATGGGTTATGTCAGAATGCCAGATGCAAGGGAGGGCACCAGGATGCAGGTCTCTTGCTATCTGGTGTGCTCCCTGGGGCATTTGGTGGGCCGGTGTGAGATACAGGAAGCTGGACTAGATGGGCCTATGGCCTGATCCAGTGGGGCTGTTTTTAGCATTACAATATTAGCTATCTTATTCTCAGTGCCTTTCCTAATGATCCCAAGCATGGAATTGGCCCTCTTCACTGAGTCGACACTTTCATTGAGCTGTCCACACTGTCCCAAGGAGCAAAAGAGCCACCTAGAGTCTCCTTGATGAAGAGTGGAGGCTGGTCAAAGAGGCCAGCAGGGCTCACATTGTTAGGGGAAGAGCTGGTGCTCACTGGCCCTGTGGGAGAACGGAGTCCTGCGAGCCTGTGCTCTTGCCCAGTGAGGCCGTGCCAAGGCTGGGGGGAAAAATGAAGAGCGCACTCATTTTTGTGGGACTGGGAAGTGTATTAGTGGTGAAGAGCTGCTGGATGAGCAGCTAAGAAAGGGGGGGTCTGGAGGGGGGCAGGGCAAGGAGTCCATGTGCACTAGTTGCACACACCTGCGAGGGAGGTGGTGACAGCAGCCACTTTCTAGAAAGTGACACGTGGGAGGGCACGCCCCCACCTGCCATCGGAGACCACCTCCTTAATTTTAGGTTGGGAGCAGCAAGCCATGGCAAGGTGCCCCACGTGTGCTCAGAGTGACGCCTGTGACACAGTACCTTTCGCTACCGAGTCTGAACCCTGTTTGGGGGCCTTCTGTGCACTAGAATAGTCTGGTGCCCATTCAAGATATCGGAAAGCTCTACAGATGTAATGCTGTGAGAGTGGGGGGGGGGGAGACAACCACCAAGTTGTGCAGAATTCTAGGATGGACTCCCTGAGACTTGGCATTTGAGGGGGGTGGTAGGGCCCTCCTGTGCTCTGGAATATGCAGCTGGCCAGACCTCAGAAGGGTCCTGCTGAAAGGAGGGCTGACACATCGCACAAGACTCTTTCCGCAAGGGGGGGGGGCTAGTAACCCCAGCTGACGTTGCTTCTATCCCAGCACATCCCTTGGGAATGTGGGTGGAAAAGGCCTCAGCCCCCAGATCCCACTGGGAGAACTGGGGGGGTCATTCCGTTCTGGTTCCTGTCTTGATGCTGTCCTTGCCACAGTGCTGCAGGGCCAGTGCCATGATGCCCAGGCCAGGAGAGAGTAGCTTGCCCAGGACCACCTGGCGAGGAGGAGTCCACGGCAGAGGAGAGGTCAGGCCTGGAGCCACTGCTGCGTCTTCTGCCGTTATGCTGCACTGCCTCAGGGCATGTGACAGCGGTCTGATGCTGCTCATTTGCCCCCATTCTGGATTGTACTGGAAACCAGCAGGCATCTTTCACCACCACCTTCTGCTATCTGTTTTCTGGATTGAGCCCCCTCAGGGTAAAGAGTCCTCCCACTCTTTGTGACGCGACACGTATGTGCACGCCTGTGTCTAAATTAACTACAAATTTGATTCCTTTGAACAGGCAAGTCTGCCTGTTCCTCAAACGGGGTGCAGATCAGCATGCCACTGATGAGACTGGGAAAGACCCCTTGACGGTTGCTGTGGAAGCTGCCAACGCGGACATCGTGACGCTGTGAGTTCCGAGATTCTGCGGGGGTTGCTGTTGTGCAAGGACAGCTGGGTGCCAGGCGGGTCCTGCCTTGCCCGTCCAGGACCTGCTGTTTTTGAAGCTGCCTCCAAGTGACTACTGTGCAGGGACCTTTCCTGCCCCCCCTCCCGCCGAGACCGCACTGGGGCGTGGCCAGGACTAGCCACTCCCGCTCTGGGGCATGGCCAGGTTTAGCCAAATGAGTGATGTGCAAGGGCTGGCTCACACAGGACTTGGAGGGGCAGAGATGAGGCAGCACTTGTTGTGCTGCCCTGGCCTTGCTTTCCAGTCAGATTACATTGCTCCACTGAAAAGCAGGTGGAGCCTCTGCTGGGGTGATAGAAAACAGCCAACGTGCCTGAAGTACCTTGCTGGCCTTCACTAGACCCGTCACAGGTCCACCTCTGCCCCCTCCAAGCTGTGGGTCTGCACTGCCCCTCATCAATGAGGCTTGCTTCCTTGGCTTGACTACAGCCACCCTTCAACGCCATCCCTGTGCCAAGGTAGTCTTCCTTGCACGCTAGCTGAGGCAGAGTGAAGGCTCAAGGCTGACACTCCAGCCTCGCTTGTCCAGGGGCCAGGTAGCTTCCTCTTGGGGGCTGCATACGTGGGGCTGGGCAGACAGGGGCACATGTGGAAGAGCTCCAGTGGGTCAGATCACAGAGAGGCCAGAAGAAGAGAGCAGAGCAGGTGTGGGAGTTGACTTGTTGCCTTGTCTCATGTCTTTGTAGGTTGCGGTTGTCACGAATGAATGAAGAGATGCGGGAATCAGAAGGACTCTATGGCCAGCCAGGTCAGCCCTTGCATGGTGACACTGAGGCACAGTACAGGAAGTGTTCTCAGGAGTTTATTAGCTTGCAACTAGATGTGTTGTGATTTCTTGAGCCAGAGAGGGGATCTTGGTAGCTTCAGGTGCCCACTGTGCTCATGGGCACTGGGCCCTGCCAGGGCTGGAGCAGCCAGCGGCCCCCTTTGGGCCTGCTTTCTCTGCCCAGCACCCACCTGCCTCGCTCTTCACATGGGAG
Organism: Tiliqua scincoides; assembly: GCF_035046505.1. Taxonomy (NCBI): domain Eukaryota; kingdom Metazoa; phylum Chordata; class Lepidosauria; order Squamata; family Scincidae; genus Tiliqua; species Tiliqua scincoides. Next base: position 241,671,386 of record NC_089823.1, on the reverse strand, counting down.
CCAGTGAAGAAATCTCAGTTGCAGGTATGTCGCGAGAGCACAGAGAGGGGGAATAGGCTCTGGCCTTGCGCCTTCTGGGTGATGCTTTGAGGCACACTAGACCTCAGCTGGCTGGCCTTTCCCAGGGGTGCAGAACAGCTGGAAGGGGGAAGTGATGGCTGCTGCTGTCCCCTCTACAGTTCAGATCACTGGATGCGGCCTCCAAATCCGAAGAGGCTTTTGGAAGGGGTGGTGCCCCTTTTCTGAGGAGGAAAATGTCCTGCAGCTGCTCTGTAACTCCGGGTTCCCAGTTCCTCCATAGCGGCAGAGAGGCCATCAGCGTCAAGTGCAGCAGAGGGAGCAGGCTGGAGACAGACTCACCGTCTAGCAGTGGACTAGACTCGAACGGGCGCTGTGTGCTAGAAAGTGGGGCTACCCATGTGAACCACACCCCCTCCCCGGGGCAAGTGATGGAGTAGCACAGCAAACAGTGCTAGCCTTTCCCCCTCCTTTCTCTTTTGCTGTGTGCAGCGGCAGTGAAGAAGGCCAATTCTATGCTTGGGATCATTAGAAAAGGCATTGAGAACAAAACGGCTCATATTATAATGCCGTTGTACAAATTGATGGTAAGGCCACACCTGGAGTATTGTGTCTAGTTCTGGTCGCCGCATCTCAAAAAAGACATAGTGGAAATGGAAAAGGTGCAAAAGAGAGCGACTAAGATGATTACGGGGCTGGGGCACCTTCCTTACGAGGAAAGGCTATGGCGTTTGGGCCTCTTCAGCCTAGAAAAGAGTTGCCTGAGGGGGAATGTGATTGAGACATACAAAATTATGCAGGGGAAGGATAAAGAAGATAGAGAGATGGTCTTTACACTCTCACATAACACCAGAGGCAGGGGACATCCACTAAAATTGAGTGTTGGGAGAGTTAGGACAGACAAAAGAAAATATTTCTTTAGTCAGCATGTGGTCAGTCTGTGGAACTCCTTGCCCCAGGATGTGGAGATGGCGTCTGGCCTGGATGCCTATAAAAGGGGATTGGACAAGTTTCTGGAGGAAAAATCCATTACGGGGTACAAGCCATGATGTGTATGCGCAACCTCCTGATTTTAGGAATGGGTTAAGTCAGAATGCCAGATGTAGGGGAGGGCACCAGGATGAGGTCTCTTGTTATCTGGTGTGCTCCCTGGGGCATTTGGTGGGCCGCTGTGAGATACAGGAAGCTGGACTAGATGGGCCTCTGGCCTGATCCAGTGGGGCTGTTCTTATGTTCTTAAACTACAATTCCCAGGAGGCCTTGCAGGTCTCTTGTTATCTGGTGTGCTCCCTGGGGCATTTGGTGGGCCGCTGTGAGATACAGGAAGCTGGACTAGATGGGCCTATCGCCTGATCTAGTGGGGCTGTTCTTATGACAATGCTGTGCCTGGTGGTCTGTTCTTATGTTGCCTGAGAGCTGCTGCTGCTGCTGTGCTTAGGGAGGCAGGAGGGGCCACAGCTGGGGCTCTAGGCAGGCTCTGCACCAGCAGCACTGATGGGCATTTGGCCCTCCCCCTTGCAAAGAGAGGGCTGTCCTGGGGCGGCCTGGAGGGGGCTGGCCCTGCTTGCGCCCAGCTTGCCTGCTTTTCCCCCCTGCAGGCGCCTGGCTCCGAGTCTGTGTGGAGCTGCCCACTTAGTGTGTCTGGGGCCAGTGCCCACAGGGAGTCTGCTCAGAAGTAAATCCCACGCGGGGCAATGGGGCTTACTCCCAGGAAAGGGGCTAGGAGTGTAGCCTTGAGGAGGCGCACGTGGCCCTGGTCCCGCTGACGCCGCGTCTCCTTCCGCGCTCCCGCAGGCGACGAGACGTACCAGGACATCTTCCGGGACTTCTCGCAGATGGCCTCCAACCAGCCCGAGAAGCTGCGCCGCTTCGCGCCCGGCGCGCCGCAGAAGCCCTGACGCCCGGAGGAGGCGCCCCCGCTGGCCCCCCTGTAGCCCCCTTTTCTACATAAAGCCGCTCAGCGAACGCCTCCGTCTGTGTCTCTTCTGCGGGGCGGGGCGGGGGCGGCGCGACCGGGGACTCCCGCCCTCCGCTGGGCGGGCGGCGATGGCGCGGCTGGCGGCGGCGATGGCGGCGCTGCTGCTGCGCCCCCCGCCCCGCGCGCTGGCGGCCGTGGCGGCGCTGGCGGGGCTGTGCGCGCTGTACTGGGCGGGCGGGGGTGCGGGGGCGGGCGGGCGCGGGCCGGCGGCGGGCGAGGCGGAGGAGCTGCACGCGCTGCTGGTGCTGGCCCGGGCGGAGCGGCACGCGGCGCTGCGGGCGCGGGCCGAGGCGGCGCTGCGCTCGCTGGTGCGCCGGGCCGAGCTGCGCCCGCGCCAGGCCCTCCACCTGCACCTGCTCTGCGACGCGCCCAGCCGCCAGCTCGGCGAGGCGCTGCTGCGCGGGGCCCTGCGCGGCGCGCCCTTCGCCTCCCAGGTGCTCGTGCACGACGTGGAGGCGCTGGCCGCGCAGCTGCGGCCGCTGGTGGGGAACCTGCAGCGCCTCTTCAGCGCCGGCGCCGGCACCTACTACGGGGACGCGCTCTTCTTCCTGTCCGTGGCCATGCACCGCCTGCTGCCCGCAGGTGAGCGCGCCCGCGAGGGGGGAGTGTGTGGGGCCGCGGGCGGGCGCGACAGGGAGGCCCCGGCTCGGCTCTCCCTCCTCGCCGCAGGGGCTTGGCGGGCATCGAACAGCGGTCCCGGCAGGGCCGCGCAGGGATGCAGGCGGGGCCGGGTGCGCGCGCGCCCTGCCGGCTCTGGGCGTCTGAGGAAGGAGCGGCGGGCAGCAGAGCCAGCTGCCGGGGGACCGGCGCGACCGCCGTGGCGACCCAGGACCTGCTGGAGGGAGCCGCGCGCGCGGACCTCCGAGGCGGGGGCAGCCCTGGGGTCCGAAGGAGGCGCTTGCTGCGTCCCCCCCCCCCCGGACGCCCGGCCTGTGCCTCTGGAGGCTCTTCGCAGGTCTCGTGCCAGCGCTGGGCAGGCCCCGGTGGGCGGATCAGCAGCTGGGGTCTTCAGAACTTCGCCACACTCTCCGAAGGGCATCCCTGGGCACCTGCCAACTCTGAGTGGGGTTCCTGGAACTGTCTGGGGGGAGGGGTCTGGTTCCCCTGAGTGAGTGTGCTCTTTGCAGAAGGCACTGCAAAGTGTGGGGAGCAGCAACTCCTCCCCATGCCAGATCCTTCTTGGAAGCCTGTGCCCAATGCTGAGAAAGGCCTGGAAGAATCCACTGGGCACTTTCAGAGGCATCTGACCGGATCAGTGCTCCCCCATTCCCGTGCATCTCCAGCTCCTGCCTGGTGGAGGGGATCCCTAGTCCTCTGGAACAGCGGCTGGGGGCTCCTGCACCGAGTTGCCAGTAGGGTTCCAGGTGTACGTGTGACGCACCTGATGAGAGGGATAACAAGCAGGCTCATTTTGGGGGGAATGGGGTTGGTGTTTGAGGAAGCCTGTGGACCTGGCAGGGAGACCGGAGCCTGGTCTTGAAGAAGGGCGTTGCGACAGGGGCCCCAAAACCCTGTTGAACCCTGGGATCCCTGCAGGATGCTGAGCCTTTCTGCAGGCTATGCTCCACCACAACCTGTTCCTCTCCTTCTGGGGCACCTGTACTGTTCTCTTAGTTGCGCAGGGGCATCGGTGGTGACAGAGAAGCCAGCATAGACCTGTGGGGTGCTTGGGGGGGGGGGAATCATGGCTGTAACTCTTCCTCTCTCTCTTTCTCTCTCTCAGAAATTTCACGGATTATCCAGGTGGATCTGGATGTGGAATACCGGGCCAACATCCGTGAACTGTTTGAAGAGTTTGACCGCTTCCAGGAGGGAGCGGTGATCGGTATTGCCCGGGAGATGCAGCCTGTCTATAGGTGTGTCTTGGTGGGGGGGTGCATGTGCATCCTCGTTGCCTCTGGGGGATTGATAAGTGGCAAACGGCCGGTGGCACAGCTAGTGTTACAGCTGGAAGATGAGGGGAGCATGTCTCCCCAACCAGGGCCCCCCCACATTTGAGTACAATGCTGTCTAGTTCCCATCCCCCCCAAAGCAGGAAACAAGGGAGTGCTAGTTGGGAGAAGCGTGCCAGTTTTCCCAGAGTCATTTTGCAATGAGCAGAAAGTGGGGGGAGGAGCCCCTCTCCCGGGACCCCCACTGGCTGACCAGCCAACCAACCGGCTAGCTCCAATGACTCTGGGCGAGCAGCAAGCTTGCTATGGCAGGGGGAAGTCCAGCCGGCCACTTGAGAAGCAAGAGGACTGAGTGACCCACAGGTCACAGCATGTTGCAGGTTGCAGTGCCCCACAAGTTGCAGCATGCCTGTGGAGAGTCATGGGGGGGCGGTCTGTCCTTGGCCAGGAGAGTGCAGCTCTTGGACCTCGGGCCCTTGGAGCCGTGAGCAGATATCCATTCTCAGGCCTTTGGGAGGAATAAGTTTTTCTGCCACAGCCTCACCGCTTTCCTTGGCTGACCAGGTGCCCGTCTCTGCCTGGCTGGCAGGACCTGGGCACAGGTGAGGGGCAGGCCTTGGGGGGCCCTGCTAGGGGGTGAGTCTTGCCCCCTCCTGCCTTACTTCATCTCCCCTTTCTACTTCCCCCCAGGCACATCTTCTGGCAGTACCGCCAGGAGCACCCTGAGACCAGAGTTGGAGACCCTCCCCCGGAGGGGCTGCCCGGCTTCAACAGTGGGGTGCTGCTGCTGGACCTGGAGGCCATGCGCCAGTCAGCACTCTACAACCGCCTGCTGGAGCCGGAGGCTGTGCAGCGCCTGGCAGACAAGTATCACTTCAAGGGTCACTTAGGCGACCAGGACTTCTTCACGCTGATAGGCATGGAGCACCCCGAGCTCTTCCACGTCCTGGACTGCACCTGGAACCGTCAACTCTGCTCATGGTGGCGTGACCACGGCTACAGCGAGGTCTTTGACCAGTACTTCCGCTGCGACGGCCACATCAAGATCTACCACGGCAACTGCAACACACCCATCCCGGCAGAACAGCAGCGCTAGCCATGCCCTGTTCCATGGCAGGGGGGTGTTGAGGTAGTCAGAAGGAGGGAGCGGCAAGCACCAGAATCTGCCGGTCTCGGTCCCTCTGAGAACTCTGGGGAACTTTCCTGCAGCCCACCACAACCTCACTTTGCAGGCAGGCTGGCTGAACCCTTTGGGGACTGCTGGCTCTAGTCTGGCTCACCGTAGAAGAATGAGTGGGTCCCGGGGCCTGCCAGGCATCTTCTCCCTCTCTGGCAAGTGGAAGGGGGGAATATGGCACGGGGAAGCCACTGGCATCGCAGGAACAGTGCTGTGTGTGGGGCAGGTTTTGTCTTTCACAGAGCTGCTGCTGTGTTCTGACGCCTGGGCAGGGATGCGGGGAGAAGGCGGGTGAAGCGGGGCTCCTCTCACATTTGCCCTGGAGAGGGATATTTTCACATTCACCTGGTAGGCTGAGAGGCAGAGCAAGAAGGTGACTTACTTGTGGGGTGAGGTTGTCTTCTGTAGAGGATCTCCTCTGCCTTGTGGGCTGGCATCTTCTATTCAACTACCCTGAAAAAATATGGCTGTTTTCTTTGGGACATTTTTCAGTTGCCAGAAGCGACACCACAGACGTTTGGGTAGTTTGGGGGAGAGCACAGCTGAAGTATGCCACTGCTCCACAGGGGGCCCTCAGGGTTGCAGGGGAGATCATGATCAGAAAAAGAGCTGCACTGAGGTCTCCTCCTGGGGGGCATGTCCTGCTCAGCTGTGCTGCAGGGAGGGGTGTGCCTCCCCTCCCACCCTTTCCCCTTTCTGGTCTTGGCATTGCAGTATCCTGTAAGCCTGAAATCCCCCCCCCCCAATGGGAGCACTCCTAATGCGGACAAAGAGGCAGGAGAGTGGTTACCACTCCTCTTCCCCATTTCCTTTGCAACTTGTTTTTGAGGAGAGGCCACAGGTCAGCCTGTACCTCGCGCCCAGCTCCCCTGGGCCTGCTGCAGGTTTCGACTCACGCTTACCTGTAGCACACCCAGCTAAGAGCAGTTCTTTCCACTGCCAGAACGGGAAGTGGTGCAGCACAGTATGGAGGGTGCAGTGGTGCTGCTGTCTGAGAAGCAGGCTAGTGCACCCACCCCTGGGCGCCACGCCCCTCAGCAAAAAAGGAAGAAGGAGGGGCATATCTCCCTGGAGTTGTGGAGAAGTTAGGTCACAATGTTGGAACAAGGTCTGCCCAGCAGAATAGCCCAGTGGGCTCCACTTTGGCTCCTGGGCAGGTACTTCCTCTCAGCCAGGCCCTTTGGATTCTAGCCGAGCACCAGGCCAAGTGGACAGAAAAGGGCTGGTTGTCAGTCTACATGGGGGGAGGGAGACCAGGCACTGCCAGCCCCTGGAAATAAAGACCTAAGACACAAAGCTTCATGTCTCGAGCAAACAAACTGCACAAAGCCCAGGAAGACTGAAGGGCCCACGCTGCACAGTCACAGGTGGGGCCCCGTTTATGCCTGTGGGGTGCAAGTCAGAGAGGGAGGTAAGTGGCACAGGCCAGGAGGAAGGCATCAGCATCATGGTAAAGCAGGGCTCAAGGAAAGGCATAAGAACATAAGAGCCCCGCTGGATCAGGCCAAAGGCCCATCTAGTCCAGTTTCCAGTATTTCACAGTGGCTCATCAAATGCTTTAGGGAGCACACAAGACAAGACAGAACTTGCACCCTGGTGCCCTCCCCTGCACCAGGCAAATCTGAGGTAGTCTTCCTCTAAAGCCAAGAGCTGGCACATACCTTTCATGATTTGTAACCTATGATGAACTTTTCCTCTAGAAATTTGTCCAATCCCCTCTTAAAGTTATCCAGGCAAGATGCCATCACTACTTCCTGTGGCAAGCAGTTCCACAGACTAATTACACACTAGGTAAAGAAATAATTTCTTTTGTCTGACCTAACACTCACAGCTCAATTTTAGTGGATGTCCCCTGATTCTGATGTTATGTGGGAGGGAAAAGAGTGTCTTATCAATCCCTGCTTAATTTTGAATTATGTTCCCCCCTCAGGAGCCTCTTCTAGAGTGAGGAGCTCCAAATGCCTTTCTTAAGAGAGGTGAGGGGCCGTGTCAAACGTTTTCTGAAAGTCCAGATATATAATGTCCACGGGTTCTCCTGCATCCACATGCCTGTTGACCTTCTCAAAGAATTCTAAAAGGTTTACGAGGCAAGACTTACCCTTACAGAAGCCAGGCTGATTCTCCCTCTGCAAGGCTTGTTCGTCTATGAGGTCTGAGTATCTTTGATGAGGCATTCCACCATCTTACCCAGTTGATAGATATAGATGTTAGGCTGACCGGCCTTTAGTTTCCTGGGTCCCCCCCTCATTCCCTTTTTAAAGATCAGTGTGACATTTGCTGTCCTCCAATCCTTTTGCAGTGTGGCCGTTTTAAGGGACAAGTTGCATATTTTAGTCAAGAGAACAGCAACTTCATTCTTCGGTTCCTTAATAACTCTTGGGTGGATGCCATCAGGGCCCGGTGACTTATTGATCTTTAATTTGTCAGGTCTGAAACATCTCTTTTAACCTCTTGACTAGCAGCCCAATCCTATCCACATTTTCCTGGGAGTAAGCCCCATTGATGCTAATGGAACTTCTCAGTAGACATGCATAGGATTGGGCTGTCAAGAACGGCTATTCAGGCAGTGGTATCTGCCCGAGGTCTTCTGCTATGAAGACAGATCATCAGGGAGTGTTGGGAGAAGGAACGCCCTGCCAATAGTGGGACATGCAAAAGAGGGCAGCGAAAGCAGGGAGGGCGCAGCTCCGAAGTCCAGTGGAAGGGAGTTCCAAGTTGCAGCCCCACCATGGAGAAAGCCCAGCCCCTGGGGCTTTCCTGTGGGTGCCATACCCTGGAGAGCCTGTCAGAGGCCCTTGGGGGACAGGCTGGCTGGTGTGGGTTGAGGTGCTCCTTTATGGCCCAATCTGTAGAGGGCCTTAGAAGTCAGGGTGGGCTCCTTGACTCAGCCCAGAAGCAGGCAGTGCAGTTGCCCACGGAGTTGAATAGTGAGCTGGCAGGACCACGTGGTCTGCGCTGCTGCAGTTTCTGGACAGTCTTCAAGGGCAGCCCTAAGTCCCATGCATTGCAGTGGTTCTGATGGCACCAAAGGGTGGTTGCTATGGTTACATCAGCTTATGTATGGCCACAGCAGGTGTGCCACCCAAAGGCTCCCCCCCCTCCCCGTGGCTGCTGCTACCTGACGATCCAGGAGCAGCGAGGAAGTCGGAAGAGTCCTGGAGCCAGGGCCTATGAGAGGAATTTTAGCAGGGGGTACAAAGTTTCTTCTGGGCAATGGGGGCGGGGGGCAGGCAGAATGGGGGGGAATAGGGCAGGGGAGGGTGCTGACAGCCGCAATAGACTTTGGAGCTCAGGTCTACTAAGCTTCTTGATGCAGAGTCCAGGTCTACCTGATCCTGCAGCATCAGCAGCTAGATAAAGTAATATGGAAAAACACACACAGCTAAGTCTCTAAAATTTTTGACATGCCAAATTGCTCTTGTAGCAGGCCAGTTTCCTCCCAGATTTGACACTGTGTTAAGGAGGGTCATGGATGCTTTCCTGGGCCTGGTGTGTATGGCTTGCAGCAGCAGATAACACAGCATGCACGTGGTTGTGCCCCAGCATCATTCACTAGCAGTTAGTTCAGGTAAGATAGGAAAATGTCGGGTCCCAGGAACTTTCTGGGACCCCTCCTTTGGCTCCAGGACCCCCTTTCTGGGCCTGGGTCCAATTTTCCCCCTCCTAGGCCCTGCCCAGGGCTGTGAGTCACTAGCAGGAGACTGGGCAGACTCCTCTGCAGCGCCCTGGGCCAGGCAGCCTCCTCAGAGACGCTCCGCCTCGGGCTCTCAACCAGGCTGGGTGAAGGAGGCCTGTGACAGGCCTGGTGCTGCCAGGACTGCAGCGCGCCACTGGGCCGCCTGGCGCTCGAAGTCGGGCGGGGAGGGGGAGCGGTGGCACCTCCTGCATGGAGCAGAGCCTGCCCTGCTGCACGTCTCCAGTGTTGAGCTGCGGTGAGGGCTGGGGGTGGCTCGGAGTTGGGCAGCGCCCCTTTGGGGCCCCCGCACCAGCTCACTCCAGAAGTGGGGCTTGAGAGCCGGCAGCAGCCTCAGTGCTGAGCCCTGTCCTGCCCACCCAGGGATCCGCGTCCGGCTGTGGTTGAACTGTCTTGTGGCTGTTGGAACAGCAGGCAGCACCACAACTGGCTCACTGGCCTTAGGAGGGGGCTGCTCTGTGTCCAGGCAGCAAAACACCCTACCCCAGGAAGCCCAGCTGGCCCCAACACAGCCTGCCGCCCTGACCTCTGTGCGGTTTAGTAGCCATCAAACATGCCCTCCGCAGAGGTTCCAGTCCTCACAGCATCTCTGAGCCGGGTGGAGCCCTTACACAGTCCCAGTTGGCCAGGCCTGGCACCTGCTGTGACACTGCGCCCCAAGCTGCGGTGGTCTCCCGGCACCCACTTCCTGGGGCACAGTTCTGCCTGGAAGTGGCCACCCTGAACGCTGCTGCTTCAGGGGCGTCCTGCAGAACACGTGCATGTAGAAGTGCCATCCCTGAGCCCCTCCCATGGTGCCAACAGCCTGAGCCCCCACAAAGAATGGGTGGGAACCTTTCAGAGATGACTGGCGTGACCAGGCCTGTTCACCCAGCGGGGCTCCTCTGCGCCAGCCCCACAGCCTGTGCCCAGCTCAGCCCAGCGCTCTCTTCGTAGGACCCTGGGGGTGCAGCTGAGAACACCCGTTGGTGGAGCAAAGCAGCAGCCTCCCAGGACGGCTTGGCCGCCACGGGCTGAGCGACTCTGGGCTGCACCAGCCACATCAGCCTGCTGCTCTTGCAAATGTGCTTGGCGGGTGCGTTGACACAGCAGCCCTGCGTCAGATTTCCTCTTCCAACAGGACGTTGGGCAGTGCTTTCCTCTGGTGGCCACGTTTTTCATGCTGCCCCTCCCCAGCCCAGCCTCAGATGGGTGGAGCACCCTGATTGGTTGGCTGGTTGTGGGTTGGGTCTGGGGTTTTGTTTGCATGTTGGGTCTTTACCCAGTTAACACCAGTCATTTACTCAGTTTACCCAGTAAACCCAGTTAACACCAGTCTTGAGGAGTTAACACCAGTCATTGAAGAAAAGAGGAAAAGAGGAGCGCTCATGCAGCATACAAGGCCTGTCCCAGTTAGCGCAACCTGCAGGTCTTCCGAGCTGCTCGCAGCAAAGTCCAACAGACTGCCAGGAGATGTGCTAACAACTACTGGCTCCAGCTCTGTTCCGAGATACAGATAGCAGCTGACACAGGCAACATCAAGGGGATGTATGATGGTATCAAGCAGGCCCTAGGTCCAACACAGAAGAAAATTGCCCCTCTGAAGTCTGCCACAGGCGAGGTCATCCAGGATCGGGCGCAGCAGATGTAACGCTGGGTGAAGCACTACTCTGAGCTATATTCCAGAGAAAATGTAGTCACTGAAGAAGCACTGAACAACATTGAGTGCCTGCCTGTGCTGGAGGAGCTTGACAGTGAACCAACCCTAGAAGAACTTCACGTGGCCCTGGACTCCCTTGCCTTTGGCAAGGCACCAGGAAAAGACAGCATCCCTGCTGAAGTTCTAAAGTGCTGCAAAGAGATCATCACTGAGCTGCATGAAATCCTCTGTCTTTGCTGGAGAGAAGGTGGAGTACCTCAAGACATGAGGAATGCAAACATCATCATGCTGTACAAGAACAAAGGTGACAGGAGTGACTGCAACAACTACCGTGGCATCTCTCTCCTTAGCGTTGTAGGAAAGCTGTTTGCACGAGTTGCACTAAAGAGGCTCCAGGTACTTGCAGAGAACATCTATCCAGAATCGCAGTGTGGATTCCGAGCCAACAGGTCCACCACCGATATGGTATTCTCCCTTAGACAACTGCAGGAGAAATGCAGGGAATGACGACAGCCACTCTTTATAGCCTTCATAGATCTCACGAAGGCTTTCGACCTGGTCAGCAGGGACGGCCTCTTCAAGATTCTCCCTAAGATAGGATGTCCACCCAGGCTCCTCAGCATCATCAGATCTTTCCACAAGGACATGAAGGGCACTGTTGTCTTTGATGGCTCCACATCAGACCCCTTTGACATCCGAAGCGGCGTGAAGCAGGGCTGTGAATCTCCTGCGCATGAACTGGAGGTTGTCCATGACTTTGTGTACCTTGGCTCAACGATCTCCGACACTCTTTCTCTCGATACCGAGCTAAACAGGCGCATAGGTAAAGCAGCTACCACGTTTTCCAGACTCACAAAGAGAGTCTGGTCCAACAAGAAGCTGACGGATCATACCAAGATCCAGGTCTACAGAGCTTGCGTCCTGAGTACACTTCTGTACTGCAGCGAGTCATGGACTCTTCGCTCACAACAGGAGAGGAAACTGAGCGCTTTCCACATGCGCTGCCTCCGACGCATCCTTGGCATCACCTGGCAGGACAAAGTTCCAAACAACACAGTCCTGGAACGAGCTGGAATCCCTAGCATGTATGCACTGCTGAAACAGACGCCTGCGTTGGCTCGGTCATGTTGTGAGAATGGATGATGGCCGGATCCCAAAGGATCTCCTCTATGGAGAACTCGTGCAAGGAAAGCGCCCTACAGGTAGACCACAGCTGCAATACAAGGACATCTGCAAGAGGGATCTGAAGGCCTTAGGAGTGGACCTCAACAGGTGGGAAACCCTGGCCTCTGAGCGGCCCGCTTGGAGGCAGGCTGTGCAGCATGGCCTTTCCCAGTTTGAAGAGACACTTTGCCAACAGTCTGAGGCTAAGAGGCAAAGAAGGAAGGCCCATAGCCAGGGAGACAGGCCAGGGACAGACTGCACTTGCTCCCGGTGTGGAAGGGATTGTCACTCCCGAATCGGCCTTTTCAGCCACACTAGACACTGTTCCAGAACCACCATTCAGAGCGCGATACCATAGTCTTTCGAGACTGAAGGTTGCCAACACACAATGGGTCTTTACTCAGCGTGTGGTCAGTCTGTGGAACTCCTTGCCACAGGATGTGGTGACGGCATCTGGCCTGGATGCCTTTAAAAGGGAATTGGACAAGTTTCTGGAGGAAAAATCCATTCCGGGTTACAAGCCATGCTGCGTATGTGCAACCTCCTGATTTTAGAAATGGGCTTTGTCAGATGCAAGGGAGGGCACCAGGATGCAGGTCTCTTGTTCTCTGGTGTGCTCCCTGGGGCATTTGGTGGGCCACTGTGAGATGCAGGACCTATGGTCTGATTCAGTGGGGCTGTTCTTATGTTTATTTTGTTTTTTGGCTTGACCTGACTCATTTGCTGGAGCCTCCAGGGCCCAAGGCAGGTTTCCACAAAGCATGCACAGAATGCTTGCTTATTTACTTGTTCGTCTTTAAATGTGTAAATGGGATCCAGGTGCGTGAATGGGAAGGAAGTTATTTCTAATCAGCATACAGGCAAACAGGGTTGCCTCAGAGGCTTAGATGGTTGGCTCAATGCAGGTGCAGAATGGTCGACAAGCAGAGATGCCAGGGGGATCTTGGACAGCTGGTCATGATGTGCAGAGGGGAATTTTAGAGGAGAAAAGGGGAGAGAGCACGAGTGCATGTCTGACGACTTCAGATCACAGTACACAGTTTATTCAGGATTATTTTACTATACATACTAGGAGGGAGGATCAATATAAATACAGCCTGATATGATGTGGGAAGCAGCAACAGTAATAAGAAGATGAGGGGCACGTAAATGAGCAAAGACACCATCCTACTCAGTAGCACTGAGTGCTACTCAGTGCTGACTCCATGTGTGCAAATCTACAGAATTGTTCTCAGAGAAGCTTGTAGCTTAGAGCAGAGAGACAGGAAATGAAGGGGGAGCAGGGAGGGGTGTGCTAGTGTGTCTCTCTAGGGTGGGAAGTGGGAGAGGTCCGAGACCAGGCTGTGTGGAGAGCTGCCAGCAGGCTGTGGTTTTCAGGTGTTTTGAGTGACACTTTTGGGAAAAGCAGGCTCTGGGGAAGGGAGGGAGGCCAAGAGGCCAAGGTGTGCAGGTGCATCGACAGCCAGTGCCTGCAGTATGTTTGGGAGCAGAGACGAAGAGTGCAGGGGCTCCATCCAAGGGGCCTCCCTTAGGAGCTGGATCTCGACCACAGGGCCTCTTAGCCGACATCTCCATGATTCCAGGGTGGGAGCAGGCATGGAAATGATTTTCTGCCCAAGCAGACAAAGGCTGTTCATTCAGCCTTTGGACAAACAGGCTTCGGATACTTCAAGGTCTTGCAGAATCTCTGAAGGGACCCCTGCCCTAGAGAGGCTGGGACAGGATCTTGCCTCTATGTGTGGAAAAAAGAAAGAGAACGACACTGAATGCAAAGGGGGAAAAGAGGAAGGATGCACGGGGACTGAGTTGACCAGTTGACCAAAGAGTTGACCAGGCACTCTGGTCCTGCTCAGGAAGTCACAGCCGTTTGAGGGCAATTCACACCTAGACCTGCCTTCAGGCTGTACTCATCATAACAGAGACTCAGAGACAAATAGGGCCTGTGACTCTGCTCCCAGGCTCTGTGTGGCCTGGCCTTGGCCAAGGTGTCCAACATCCCATTGCCACGAGGACTGGGGACCTGCAAGTGATGGAGAGGGGAAGTAATGTCCATTCTCAAACGGCAAGAGGAGACACCTATTAGGCTTGCACCCAGGGCCTCTGGCCCTGGAAGGCCCCAGCCCCCTGTGCTGCCTGGCCACAAAGGCTTCAAGCAGTCTTCAGGAAGTCCAGGGTTGTGCCTGAGTTTGAGCTTCCGAAGCCAATGCACACTGGGACTGTCACAAGGCCCGCAGCAGCTCAGGAGAGTCTTCCTGGAACCCCAGTAGCAGTCCCTGCTGGGTTCTGGGGAAGGAGGAAGCGCTGAGGAAGGAGGGCACCTCCTGTGGCCTGGGGTGGCAACAACAGCCGTGCCATCCTTGTGGCAGAGCCAGTTGCTCTTCTGCCTGTCTCTCCTGTCCCGCACAATGGCCAGTGTGTTCTGAAGGCCAACTTGGGACACAGTTGGTTCCCCAGAGGGCTGCAAAACAAGATTCTTCGGAAGGTGGAGGCTGGTCAGAGCAGGGTCTCCAAACCGTGGCCCATGGGCCAAATCCGACCCTTGGGAGTTTTTTATCTGGCCCCTGCAGTTCCCCAGCTTTTGAGCTCTAAAAATAACTCAGGGTGCACTCTGGGTCTATGCCGCATTCAGCCACTAGAGGTGTTGAATGTAATGGAAAGCAATTATTCCATTCCATTGCATTACATCCAGCACCTTTAGTGGCCTGAATGCGGCATATTCCAGCAGTGGTATATAAATATATATTGCCAGTTAAACTTAAAACGGAGCAGAAACCAAGGCAAAAAGGTTTGAGATTGGCGCTGTAGGCTACTTGTTGCTTTTTCAAAATCCATTCCCGCTTTTCCTGTGTCAGTGTTGCCCTCTGCTCTGTCCTCCTTCCAGCCCCACCCACTTTTTGTATTCAATCGCATGGTCAGCACATCGATCCTCCATGTATTTATTATTTATTTATTTATTTATTTGCCAGCCCGCGACACCGCATCAGATACACGATGCAGCTCTCTTGCCATAGAGTTGGGAGACCCCCTGGGTTAGAGCATGGCAAGGCTGGGTGGAGGACTTGTGTGCCACACAAGGACGCAGGCGGTGCAGGCCTCATCCCTGAGAGTGTTGAGCTGGTCCAGTTGTCTCTGTTTTTCAGCAATCACAATCAGGCACAAGGAATTTCCTGTGGCTTGCTGGCTGACAGGGAGGTGATAATTGGCACTTCCTGGCTGGATAATTATTTCCAGGAAAAGCCCTGCTTGAACAAATGACTCTTCTGGGTGGGCTGAACCATTAGGGCAGTGGAAAGGGGGGACTGGCAGGCCACTCCATCAAGAGTGAGCATGTGCATGGCACTTATCACGGAACCCAGTGACATTCTAGTTCTCAGCCCCTTCCTTTTCTCTCCCTCTCCTGCACTTTCTACCTTCTGTTGAATGCAGAGAGTGCAGGGCTGGGTCACTTTCATTAAGAGCACAGCTGAGGGGGAGGGAGAAGAAGTGGTTGCAGCTGAAAACAATTCATTTTTTCACACATAAGAACATCAGAAGAGCACTGCTGGATCGGCATAGGTTGCTCCTTGGGCCTGGTAGTTAAACCCACAGGGATTCTGTCGTGGAGTCAGACTTGCCTTCAATCTCTGCTGCGTTCTACCCCTTCTTTAACATAGGTGGCCACACATCTTTGAGACTATGAGGAACACACAGCCAGCAGCATTAAGGGGAATAATAAAAGCTTCTTCAAATATGTTAGAAGCAGGAAACCAGCCACAGAAGCAGTTGGCCCTCTGGATGGTGAGGGAGGGAAAGGGGAGATAAAAGGAGACTTAGAGATGGCAGAGAAATTAAATGAGGTCTTTGCATCTGTCTTCACGGCAGAAGACCTCGGGCAGATACCGCTGCCCGAACGGCCCCTCCTAACCGAGGAGTTAGATAGAGGTTAAAAGAAGATATTTCAGACCTCATTGATAAATTAAAGATCAATAAGTCACCGGGCCCTGATGGCATCCACCCAAGAGTTATTAAGGAATTGAAGAATGAAGTTGCTGATCTCTTGAATAAAATATGCAACTTGTCCCTCAAAACGGCCACGGCGCCAGAAGATTGGAGGATAGCAAATGTCACGCCTATTTTTAAAAAGGGAAAGAGGGGGGACCCGGGAAACTATAGGCCGGTCAGCCTAACGTCTATACCAGGTAAGATGGTGGAATGCCTCATCAAAGATAGAATCTCAAAACACATAGGCATTGCTGAGGGAGAATCAGCATGGCTTCTGTAAGGGTAAGTCTTGCCTCACAAACCTTTTAGAATTCTTTAAAAAGGTCAACAGGCATGTGGATGCGGGAGAACCCGTGGACATTATATATCTGGACTTTCAGAAGGCGTTCGACACGGTCCCTCAACAAAGGCTGCTGAGGAAGCTCCACAGTCAGGGAATTAGAGGGCAGGTCCTCTCATGGACTGAGAACTGGTTGAGGAACAGGAAGCAGAGAGTGAGTGTCAATGGGCAATTTTCACAATGCAGAGAGATGAAAGCAGTGTGCCCCAAGGATCTGTCCTGGACCGGTGCTTTTCAACCTGTTCATAAATAACCTGGAGGTAGGGCTAATCAGCCAGGTGGCCTAGTTTGCAGATGACACCAAACTTTTCCAAGTGGTGAAGACCAGAAGAGAATGTGAAGAGCTCCAGAAGGATCCCTCCAAACTGGGAGAGTAGGCAGCAAAATGGCAGATGCGTTTCAATGTCAGTAAGTGTAAAGTCATGCACATTGGGGCAAAAAATCAAAACTTCACATATAGGCTGATGGTTTCTGAGCTGTCTGAGACAGATCAGGAGAGAGATCTTGGGGTGGTGGTGGACAGGTCGATGAAAGTGTCGACCCAATGTGCGGCGGCAGTGAAGAAGGCCAATTCTATGCTTGGGATCATTAGAAAAGGTATTGAGAACTAAACAGCTAATATTATAATGCTGTTGTACAAATTGATAGTAAGGCGGCAACTGGAGTATTGTGTCCAGTTCTGGCCGCCACATCTCAAAAAGGACATAGTGGAAATGGAAAAGGTGCAAAAGAGAGCAACTAAGATGATTACTGGGGATGGGGCACATTCCTTATGAGGAAAGGCTACAGCATGTGGGGCTCTTCAGTCTAGAAAAGAGGTGCCTGAGGGGGGACATGATTGAGACATACAAAATTATGCACTGGAAGGACAGAGTAGATAGAGAGATGCTCTTTTCCCTCTCACACAACACCAGAACCAGGGGACTAAAATTGAGTGTTAGGACAGACAAAAGAAAATATTTCTTTACTCAGCATGTAGTTTTTCAATGGAACTCCTTGCCACAGGATGTGGTGATGTCATCTGGCCTGGACACCTTTAAAATTGAACAAGTTTCTGGAGGAAAAATCCATTATGGGGTACAAGCCATGATGAGTATGCGCAACCTCCTGAGTTTAGAAATGGGCTGTGTCAGAATGCCAGATAGGGCACCAGGATGCAGGTCTCTTTTTGTCTTGTGTGCTCCTTGGGGCATTTGGTGGGCCACTGTGAGATGCAGGACCTATGGTCTGATTCAGTGGGGCAGTTCTTATGTTCTTACTTTACGGCCAACATGCTCCTCCCTGTCCCTCCTATAGATTTTATAGCCCGGGATTGCGGTATCCCACTGGTTCTCCACATTCCACCAGGTTTCTGTTATTTCCAGTATGTCAATGTTTTCCCTACCACCATCCTCTGAGCAAGGATGTTTTCCCCATCCTTGCTCAGAGACTTTAGGCATTAGCATAAGAGCACCTGTTGACCGGATCCCCCAAGGTGGCCTGCTTGTTTGCACCTTTATCCCTGCAGCCTCTTTTCTGCCAGACTGGCTGTCACATTCCAACATTCTTCCACTCCTAATTTCTACTCTGTTGTTCTCTAACAACAGAGACGTGGCTGAAGGTTCCACAGGCCACGGAAGCTTCAGCTGCTCACTCAGTACTTGGCCTTGTTCCTATGGGGGGGTGGAGATTGGGGGTGGCCAGAGAGGGTCAGGAGTAGAAAGAGGTAGGCAGATTGTGCCTAAGTGTAAGAAGGTTCACAACAGGAGACCAGAAAGAAAGCTGCAGGGTTCTGCTCCCCCCCCACTTATAGCTGAGATCTGACAGCAGGTGGCCCAACCCAGCAGGAGGAAGGAGGTGTCTGTGGCTGTGGAGAAAAGGGAGGCTTTGGGGGGGAGCACAGCTCAGAACATGTGGGTGGGGGTCTCTGCCCTCATGGAGACAGGAAGACCTCAGCCCCTTGATTCTGCAGAGGGGGAAGGGAGGGAGGGAGATGCAGGAGCCTTGGAAATAGCCAAGAACTCAGATGAGATCCAAGGGAATCGGGGGGGGGTGGGCTTGTGACGTTTCTGGCCCGGGAAGCTGTCCATTTGTCTTTGGAGACTGACACATTCCCAGGCCGTATCTGCTCCATGAGCTCTTAATGGTATCATTAATATTTACCTGATTTGTCAGACTTCCCCTTTCTCAGGCATGTCCTGGGAAAAGCTCCATCAGGCAAAGGTGTGCCAAGGCGTGTGTGCGGGGGTGGGCGTGTCCGGCACTGGCCAGGCCACCTCAATGTGGGCAACCCTGCCTGGGGCATCTGCAGGGAATGGGTGGGGCACCACTGGGGTCCAGTGTGGGGCTTTGTCCCAGTCTCCAGCAATGCCGAGTTGCCCCAACACCAGCTCTGGGTCCTACTTGTGGGGAAGAGCAAGGGCTGCCCCCCCCTTGTAGTTGTCCATCTTGAATAGTGGGTGACAGTTGTCTTTTGCCTCTGCGAGAGGGGGCGTGTGTGGGGGGCTGAACGGCATGTGTGGAAATAGTTTAGGAAGGGACTGGCAGGGAGGTGCAGGGAAGTGCAGTGGTGTCACCAGCTGGGTACAGGCATGTGGACTGCACTGGGTGACACCTCAGGTGCTGAGGCGGGCGGCTGACCTGGTGGCACAGTGACAGGCTGCTGGTCTGGAAAGTAGGCTTGGTGCTTGTGAGAGCAAGACTGGATGGGACAGGGACACAGGGTGACAGGGTTGGCACCCAACAACGCCACTGGGGAATGACCTGCTGGCTTTAGTCCAGGGCAGGGGTGCCCAAACCCTGGCCCTGGGGCCACTTGCGGCCCTTGAGGGAGCCCCCGGTCTCCAATGAGCCTCTGGCCCTCTGGAGATTTGTTGGAGCCCACACTGGCCAGACGCAACTGCTCTCAGCCTGAGGGCGACTGTTTGATGTCTCAAACTGTTTGACGCATGAGCTGTGGGGGAGGGGAATGGGGCCACCATTGGGAGAGTGACAGGCCAGTGGAGGAATGAGGGTCAGTCAGGCTGTTCCTCTCTCTGGCTCACCCCTCGGCCCGCTGACCCGTGGCAGTCCTGGCAAACAGCCTTCCACGCCAGAGGCTGCTGCTCCCAAACGCCAGGTCAGTGAATAACAAAATCTCCTTAGTCTGGGACATAATCCTGAATGAGGGCTGACCCGGTGTGTATTGCAGAGGCCTGGCTGGAGAAAGTGGGAGATGACAGCCTCTCCCAGCTCTGTCCATCAGGCTTCTCAGTGCTAGGGCAGCCATGGCTATGGGGGTGGGGGTGGGGAATGGGGTTATCATGGTCTAGGGATACCATCGGTCTTACTTGGTATCCTGTCCAGTGGTCCACCAGGTTTGAGTGCTTTCCTGTCATGCTGGAGGGGTGAGGTAGAAGAGGGGTGGTGGTGGAAGAGTTCTGCTCAGTCTGACTGCAAACAGGTGAGAGCTCATTTTGGGGCCTGTTCTGTGACAGTGTTGGTAGCCAAGAGGGCTTTCTTCTCTGCCATCATCGCGTCTGTGGAGAGTCATCCAGCTGGGCTTTCCTGTAGTCTATGGTTCCCCCATAGACTATGGGGTCTATGGTTCCCCCATAAAAAGGACAAGTCTATGGTTCCCCCATAAAAAGGAAGGAAGACCTCGCATTGATACCAGCAAGACCCGGGATCAGAGAAAAGTGGAGGAATTTGCACAAGCGCTTGAGGAATCTCTTCCAGGCCCGGCTGACGCAAACGCATCCAACAGATGGGAACATTTCAAGAATACCGTTTACAACACCGCCTTGTCCATATTCGGCAAGAAGACCAACAAGGCGGCAGACTGGTTTGAAGCCCACTCTGAGGAGTTGACACCAGTCATTGAGGAAAAGAGGAGAGCTCAAGCAGCATACAAGGCCTGTCCCAGTGAGCGCAACCTGCAGGTCCTCCGAACTGCTCGCAGCAAAGTCCAACAGACTGCCAGGAGATGTGCTAACGACTACTGGCTCCAGCTCTGTTCCGAGATACAGATAGCAGCTGACACGGGCAACATCAAGGGGATGTATGATGGTATCAAGCAGGCCCTAGGTCCAACACAGAAGAAAATTGCCCCTCTGAAGTCTGCCACAGGCGAGGTCATCCAGGATCGGGCGCAGCAGATGGAACGCTGGGTGCAGCACTACTCTGAGCTATATTCCAGAGAAAATGTAGTCACCGAAGAAGCACTGAACAACATTGAGTGCCTGCCTGTGCTGGAAGAGCTTGACAGTGAACCAACCCTAGAAGAACTTCACGTGGCCCTGGACTCCCTTGCCTTTGGCAAGGCACCTGGAAAAGACAGCATCCCTGCTGAAGTCCTAAAATGCTGCAAAGAGATCATCGTCACTGAGCTGCATGAAATCCTCTGTCTCTGCTGGAGAGAAGGTGGAGTACCTCAAGACATGAGGGATGCAAACATCATCACGCTGTACAAGAACAAAGGTGACAGGGGTGACTGCAACAACTACCGCGGCATCTCTCTCCTTAGCGTTGTAGGAAAGCTGTTTGCCCGAGTTGCACTAAAGAGGCTCCAGGTACTTGCAGAGAGCGTCTATCCAGAATCGCAGTGTGGATTCCGAGCCAACAGGTCCACCACTGATATGGTATTCTCCCTTAGACAACTGCAGGAGAAATGCAGGGAACAACGACAGCCACTCTTTATAGCCTTCATAGATCTCACAAAGGCTTTCGACCTGGTCAGCAGAGACGGCCTCTTCAAGATTCTCCCCAAGATTGGATGTCCACCCAGGCTCCTCAGCATCATCAGATCTTTCCACAAGGACATGAAGGGCACTGTTGTCTTCGATGGCTCCACATCAGACCCTTTTGACATCCAAAGCGGAGTGAAGCAGGGCTGTGTTCTTGCACCATCCTTGTTTGGGATTTTCTTCGCTGTCCTGCTGAAGCAGGCCTTTGGAACTGCAACAGAAGGCATCTATCTCCGGACCAGATCAGACGGAAAGCTCTTCAACCTCTCCAGACTGAGAGCAAAATCCAAAGTCCAGCTGAAATGTCTGCGTGACTTCCTCTTTGCCGACGATGCAGCTGTCACTACCCACTCTGCCAAAGATCTCCAGCAGCTCATGGATCGTTTTAGCAAGGCCTGCCAAGATTTTGGACTGACAATCAGCCTGAAGAAAACACAGGTCATGGTTCAGGATGTGGCCTCACCTCCCTGCATTACAATCTCTGAACATGAACTGGAGGTTGTCCATGACTTTGTGTACCTTGGCTCAACGATCTCCGACACACATTCTCTCGATACCGAGCTAAACAAGCGCATCGGTAAAGCAGCTACCACGTTTTCCAGACTCACAAAGAGAGTCTGGTCCAACAAGAAGCTGACGGAACATACCAAGATCCAGGTCTACAGAGCTTGCGTCCTGAGTACACTTCTGTACTGCAGCGAGTCATGGACTCTTCGCTCACAACAGGAGAGGAAACTGAGCGCTTTCCACATGCGCTGCCTCCGACGCATCCTCGGCATCACCTGGCAGGACAAAGTTCCAAACAACACAGTCCTGGAACGTGCTGGAATCCCTAGCATGTATTCACTGCTGAAACAGAGACGCCTGCGTTGGCTTGGTCATGTCGTGAGAATGGATGATGGCCGGATCCCAAAGGATCTCCTCTATGGAGAACTCGTGCAAGGAAAGCGCCCTACAGGTAGACCACAGCTGCGATACAAGGACATCTGCAAGAGGGATCTGAAGGCCTTAGGGATGGACCTCAACAAGTGGGAAACCCTGGCCTCTGAGCGGCCCGCTTGGAGGCAGGCTGTGCAGCATGGCCTTTCCCAGTTTGAAGAGACACTTTGCCAACAGTCTGAGGCTAAGAGGCAAAGAAGGAAGGCCCATAGCCAGGGAGACAGACCAGGGACAGACTGCACTTGCTCCCGGTGTGGAAGGGATTGTCACTCCCGGATTGGCCTTTTCAGCCACACTAGACGCTGTGCCAGAACCACCTTTCAGAGCGCGATACCATAGTCTTTCGAGACTGAAGGTTGCCAATACTAATGGTTCCCCCAGTAGATAGGGAAGAACACATGGAGGCTTGATGCATTTGCGAAGCACCTCGCGGATACAGTTGATCAGATCCAGCACGACTTGGACTCCACATTAGGACTATGTAATGATGTTCCTTTGGCATCTGTCAATTCTACCTTCTGGGATTCTTTTCAGCTAGTAGAACCCAAGGGTGTGGACAGGACTCCCTCCTGAAGAAATCCACCCTGGACTCTGCATACTGAATGATTAACCTCACACATCCCATGTTTGGGCCAGGTGATCTAGTGGGTGATGGTGCCCTATCTCTGGGGGTCCTGGAGGAAGCTGACTAGCTAGAGCCATTTCAATCTGGCTTCAGGAGGGAGACGGCCTTGGTTGCCTTGTTAGATGAATCACGCTGGGGAGCAGATGGGGGAGTGTGTCCATGTTAGTTTTGCTGGACTCTTGGCATTCCTTCACCAGTCCACAAATGCAGGGGTTCCCCAAATGTGAGCTGTGGCTCCCCAGGGAGCTGCAGAAACTGGGCAGGGGAGCTGTGGAATCCTCGCGCAAGACCTGCTGCCCTATGCAATGATTAGGATTGCAGCCCTAAAGGAGCCACAGCCAGTGGCCCAGGAGGTCAGGGGAGCTGCCGGTTGAATGTTTGGGGACCGCTGTGCAAATGGGCTGGCCGGCCGAAAGGCTCTTCCTTTTTCAGAGAAAGGGGCTGGGTCGGCCCAGCAAGGAAGGCCAGAGGCCCCCCCCCCCCAGCCCTTTTGTCCCAGAGCTGCTGGCAGCGTCGAAAGGCGCGAGCGGGATCGGCAGCTGCTTCGCGCACGTGCCGCGCCCTGGCAGGGCGAGCGGAGCTGCAGGCGCGGCGGAAGGCGGCAGGGCGGGGCAGTCTCGGGAGAGCGGGGCGCAGGCCGCGGAGTCCCTGTGCGCGGCGCAGCCTTTGCGGGCGGGGCGGCGCCTTCCGCAGCCCACCGCTCCCCATCGGCCCGGGGCGGGCGTCGCACGAGCCTCTCCGGCACGCGCTCGCCCGCTCGCCGACCCGCTGCCCGCGGACGGGGGCCTGCGGCTGCCGCGGAGGCAGGCTGGGCGCGCAGGGGGCCTCCGGAGGGCCAGGCTGGGCGCCGCCGCCTGTCCCGAGAAGGTTTCAGAGACGCGGGACTGGGCGGGGAGCGGCATTTCATCCGGGTGCAAAGTCTCTGGAGGGCCCTGGAAAAGAGAAACACAAGCGGGGAGGGGAGGGGCGAAACAGGACGGGGGAGGGTGGAGACTGCTGAGCCAGGTCTACCCACCCACGTGGCATTGGCAGCTGATACAGTAATCTACACCCCCCCCCACATCTTTTCAGTAGAGAAAATCATGCCGAAAATTAGCATCAGCACATTTAGGCTCAGCCTAGAATGGAAAGTGTCCTGTGCCTGCCAAAACTTGCTTCTGCAACAGCTGTAGCCCTGAGCAGCTCTACACTCCTTCGTAAGAACATCAGAAGAGCCCCGCTGGATCAGGCCAAAGGCCCATCTTCCTGCTTCCTGGATCGCACAATGGCCCCAAATGCCCCAGGGAGCACACAAGACAACAGGCACAACCTGCATCCTGGTGCCCTCCCCTGCATCTGGCCATCAGAGGCAGCCTGCCTCTAAAACCAAGAGCTTGCACAGACCTACTATGACTTGTAACCGGTAATGAACTTCTCCTTCAGAAATTTGTCCAATCCTATCTTAAAGGCATCCAGGCAAGATGCCACCACTACTTCCTGTGGCAAGGAGTTCCACAGACTAACTACGTGCCGGGTAAAGACATATTTTCTTTTGTCTTTCCTAACTTTCCCAACACTCAACTTTCGTGGATGTCCCCTGGTTCTGGTGTTATGCGAGAGGGAAAAGAGTGTCTCCCTATCCACTCTGTCCATCCCCTGCATCATTTTGTATGTCTCAATCATGTCCCCCCTCAGGCGTCTCTTTTCTAGGCTGAAGAGGCCCAAACGCCATAGCCTTTCCTCATAAGGAAGGTGCCCCAGCCCAGCATCATCTTAGTTGCTCTCTTCTGCACCTTTTCCATTTCCACTATGTCCTTTTTGAGATGTGGCCACCAGAACTGGACACAATACTCCAGGTGTGGCCTTACCATCGATTTGTACAACGGCATTATAATACTAGCCATTTTGTTCTCAATGCCCTTCCTAATGATCCCAAGTATAGAACCGGCCTTCTTCACTGCCGCCGCACATTGGGTCGACACTTTCATCGACCTGTCCACCACCACCCCAAGATCTCTCTCCTGATCTGTCACAGACAGCTCAGAACCCATCAGCCTATATCTAAAGTTTTGATTTTTTGCCCCAATGTGCATGACTTTACACTTACTGACATTGAAGCGCATCTGCCACTTTGCTGCCCATTCTGCCAGTCTGGAGAGATCCTTCTGGAGCTCCTCACAATCACTTCTGGTCTTCACCACTCGGAAAAGTTTGGTGCCGACTGCAAACTTAGCCACCTCGCTGCTCACCCCTGTCTCCAGGTCATTTATGAAGAGGTTGAAAAGCACCGGTCCCAGGACAGATCCTTGGGGCACACCGCTTCTCACCAGCAGCACCCTGCATGATCCAGGCAAGGCTGGCAATTTTGATCTGGGAAACAGAGGGGGTTACTGGCTCCAGAGGATCAAAAAGAACAGATGAAGGTGTGAGGGCAGAGCAGAGCCCCGTATTTTGAGTGGAGGCTGAGGACATGTGTCCCGGGCGCCAAGTGGGGGGGGGGGTTATGAGTGCCACAATGCTCCACCCAGTCACTTCTGGGTTTTCCCTGAAGGGGGGCACTGGTGCATTCTCCACACCTCGTGTGTGAAGGAGGTGTGTGAAGCCAGCAGTGGCTTGCCTTCCAGGAAGTGACGTCACAAGGTTGTGTGACATGGGTCACTGCCACAGGTACTGGAGCGAAACCTTACACCTCTGCCCTCAGAGGAGGCATTTTCCTCCAGCCAGAGAGGAGCATTCAAACCATTTAGCTGGGAAGATGCTGCAGAATCACGTCCTGTGGAGAAGGCTGCAAAGGAGGTGGTGGACTCCCTTGCAGAGCAGCAAAGAAAAGGGTCAAGGCTGTTGCAATCCAGTCCTCTAGGCTAGTCACTGGATTGGGTCCCTGGCACTTGGCAAGGAGGGTCCATTGCCCCTTGGGGCTCCCGTCTCCTGGGGTTGTTTTTACAAGGCAGCTCCAGAAGGCAAACTCTGGTGCCCATCCACATGCATGCTCGAGTGTGAGACTCAAGCCAGGCCTGGGAATGCACCTGGACATTTGACAGGTGCTAATACTGACAGGAGGAACTCAAGAAGGGGAGGGAGGTGTGTTTCCTGTCCAGCAGAAACTGGGGAGGGGGGAGTATTTGCAGCCTGCTTCCAGTGAAGAAGACAAGAGTAACGATTGCCAAGAGGGAGAAGCAGTGGGAGGAGGCCCTATTTTCAAAGCATGAAAATCCCATTTGAGCCTAAGCTACAAACTGATCCAGGCATTGTATCCTGCAGATGGACAAGTGACACTTGTCCCAAAGTTGGGGGATTTGGGAGCTCAAGGCTCTGGAAAACAAGGCCAGCAGAGGCCATTGTGGGCCTGAATCTTTGGCAGCTGCGGGAGTGAGCTGGAGCTTCCTGTTTTGAGTAGAAAGCAGCAGAACTTCCTGACGGGAAGAACAGCTTGGCTGTGGAAAACGACATTGCTCCAGGAAATGGTGGAATCTCTTCCTCTGGAAGATATGAGGCTGGAGGGCTGTCTGGCACAAGCTGCTATGGCGCAAGGATAAAAATGGCTGCCATGAGCAGTGGGGGGGCACGCGGGACCAGCCTGAATCCAGGACCCTCAAGTCCTTGCTTTGCAAGCCATCCTCTGGGCGCACCCTCACAGTAGCCCTGGGCTTCTGTGCACGTGGCCTTCCCAGGCCTCAGAACACCTCCTGGATGGGACATCCAGAGGATATCTGATGGCCTCACCCGTGGATTGGATTATCCGTTGGGGGGGGCAGGAATGGGTCCTCTGCAGATACTGAGGGCCAAGTGTGCTGACTTTTTAAGAATTCAGAAGAAAATTAAAATCATTGCTGTACTTTGCAAGACCTGCCATGTGGTGTTAGGTGCCATGGGTTGCTATGTGTATTTGACAAGACTAGATTACCCTAGTGCAGGGGTGCCCAAGCCCTGGCCCAGGGGCCATTTGCAGCCCTTGGGGGCTCCCAGTCTTGTCTGCAGGTATCTCTCAGTCTCCTATGAGCCTCTGGCCTTTCGGAGACTTGCTGGAGCCAATTGCTGGCCCAATGCAACTTCTCTCAGTTGCAAATGCAAATGAAGTTGCTGATCTCTTGACTAAGATATGCAATTTGTCCCTCAAAATGGCCACAGTGCCAGAGGATTGGAGGATAGCAAATGTCACGCCGATCTTTAAAAAGGGAAGGAGGGGGGACCCAGGAAACTATAGGCCGGTCAGACTAACATCTATACTGGGTAAGATGGTGGAATGCCTCATCAAAGATAGGATTTCCAAACACATAGACGAACAGGCCTTGCTGAGGGAGAATCAGCCTGGCTTCTGTAAGGGTAAGTCTTGCCTCATGTACCTTAAGAATTCTTTGAAAAGGTCAACAGGCATGTGGATGCGGGAGAACCCGTAGACATTGTATATCTGGACTTTCAGAAGGCATTTGACACGGTCCCTCACCAAAGGCTGCTGAGAAAACTCCACAGTCGGGGAATTAGAGGGCAGGTCATAAGAACATAAGAGCAGCCCCACTGGATCAGGCCATAGGCCCATCTAGTCCAGCTTCCTGTATCTCACAGCGGCTCACCAAATGCTGCAGGGAGCACACCAGAGACCTCATCATGGTGCCTTCCCTTGCATCTGTCATTCTGACATAGTCCATTTCTAAAATCAGGAGGTTGCACATACGCATCATGGCTTGTAACCCGTAATGGATTTTTCCTCCAGAAACTTGTCCAATCCCCTTTTAAAGGCATCCAGGCCAGATGCCGTCACCACATCCTGCAGCAAGAAGTTCCACAGACTGACCACATGCTGAGTAAAGGTCGAAGAGCACCGGTCCCAGGACAGATCCTTGGGGCACACTGCTTTTCACATCTCTCCATTGTGAGAATTGCCCATTGTGAAAATTGCCCACCAATGCTCTGTTTCCTGGTCTTCAACCAGGTCTCAATCCAGGAGAGGACCTGCCCTCTATTTCCCAGACTGTGGACCAGTGCTTTTCAAACTCTTCATAAATGATCTGGAGACAGGGGTGAGCAGTGAGGTGGCAAAGTTTGCAGACGACACCAAACTTTTCCGAGTGGTGAAGACCAGAAGTGATTGTGAGGAGCTCCAGAAGGATCTCTCCAGACTGGCAGAATGGGCAGCAAAATGGCAGATGCATTTCAATGTAAGTAAGTGTAAAGTCATGCACATTGGGCCAAAGAATCAAAACTTCACATATAGGCTGGTGGGTTCTGAGCTCTCTGATCAGGAGAGAGATCTTGGGGTGGTGGTGGACAGGTTGATGAAAGTGTCGACCCAATGTGCGGCGGCAGTGAAGAAGGCTGGTTCTATGCTTGGGATCATTAGGAAGGGTATTGAGAACAAAATGGCTCATATTATAATGTCGTTGTACAAATCGATGGTAAGGCCACACCTGGAGTATTGCGTCCACTTCTGTTCACTCCGTCTCAAAAAAGACATAGTGGAAATGGAAAAGGAGCAAAAGAGAGTGACTAAGATGATTACTGGGCTGGGGCACCTTCCTTATGAGGAAAGGCGTTTGGGCCTCTTCAGCCTAGAAAAGAGGCGCCTGAGGGGGGACATGATTGAGACATATAAAATTATGCATGGGAAGGATAAAGTGGATAGAGAGATGCTCTTTTTCCTCTCGCACAACACCAGCACCAGGGGACATCCATTAAAATTGAGTGTTGGGAGAGTTAGAACAGACAAAAGAAAATATTTCTTTACTCAGCATGTGGTCGGTCTGTGGAACTCCTTGCCACAGGATGTGGTGACGGCATCTGGCCTGGATGCCTTTAAAAGGGGATTGGACAAGTTTCTGGAGGAAATATCCATTACGGGTTACAGGCCATGATGTGTATGTGCAACCTCCTGATTTTAGAAATGGGCTATGTCAGGTGCAAGGGAGGCACCAGGATGCAGGTCTCTCGTTATCTGGTGTGCTCCCGGGGCATTTGGTGGGCCGCTGTGGGATTCAGGAAGCTGGAGTAGATGGGCCTATGGCCTGATCCAGTGGGGCTGTTCTTATGTTCTCTCAGCATGATGGCAACCTCTCATGTGAGTTGTGGGATGAGGGCTTCCTCCATTGCTTGCTGTTTCACGTCTGTGATGCTGTAGCAGCAGTGAAGGAAAGGCCAGCCTTTCTTTGTGCAAGGCCTTTTATAGGCCTTGAGCAATTCAAGACCTTCATTCATTCATATAAGTTCCATCTGTAATATATTCATTTATGTAAATTTATTCAAATTTGAAAGGTAAATTCTTTTTCTCCTGGCCCTCCGACACAGTGACAGAGAGATGATGTTGCCCTCCTGGCAAAAGTTTGGACACCTCTACCCTCGTGCAAGGCGCCTTTAGGCATGGAGCCCAGTTGGCTTAAAGCTGGCCCGGACTGAAACCTCCAAATTGCAGGGGTCTGGGAGAGCTGTGGGGCAGCCAGTCCCAAAGGCAGTGAAGCCCTGGGGGCAGATCACCTCCCTGGTCTCATGGCTTGAGCAGGAGCCCCTTCTTTTCACGGGTGACTGAAAAACAGGCTCCTGGGCATTTCGGTTTCCCTTTCCAGAAAAGATAAGTGTGCAGTTCTCCTTCCATTTTGTCCCAGGAGCTACTTCATTTCCTTTCTCAACCCTTCTTGCACAACTCCCACACCACACAGTATGCGCACTGGGACACACACTTCCTTCCCTTCAGCCACACTGCTTCTGCTCTGTGTTGCCAGTTGCCAGCCCCTTTGCTGCAGACTTGGCCCAGAAACCCAGAAAGATGCATCAGAGCTGCCTGAGTCAGCTTTGGACAAGTGCAGCCATCAGAACTCCACCACTCGCACACTGACTGTGGGGGCACCTTCCTGTACAATCAAACAGGAAGTCCTTTACGCCTGCATTTGAGGAAACTGCGCCAGGAGCAATGAAAGGAGGTGGGTGGTGTTTAGTGGGCTGAAAGCTGTCAATGCAGATCATGTCCTTGGTGGGCTGGAGGAAGGTGGTGGTAGTGGTGGCACGCTTGAGTCAAAGGGCATCCTGACAGGCACCCTGAATCCCCCTGCAATTTGCCGGTGACCCTAATGGACGGGCCACTCCTGGGTGGATTCTGGAATTGGCCTGAAGTAAGAGTCAGACGGTTGTGATTACTTTGGAACTTTGCCTCTTGATCACAAGACAAATTTGGCGGTCTGTTTCCTTCTTCTTTTGTGGATTTGGATCCCCAGTAAACCTTTTCCTGGGGTTGATAACAATGACCTGCCTAGTGCTGTCACTTCCTCCCACATCCGAGGCCTTGCTCAGCCCTGTATGCTATGCAAGGAAGAGTTGAGTGTGTAGGATTGAACCAGGAAGTGGGGGGGGAGGGGGGGAGTGAAGCTGGGAAGGTCAGCCAAGGCGCTCCCCCCACCCCTCTTCCTCTGCAGGGATTAAGCAGTATGAGGCTGTCGGTTGGCAGGCAGAGCCCCAGAGCAGGGCAGATGAAGGGGTGGAGATGTGACTGCTATCTTGCATGTCTGGGGGGAGGGGAAACCGCACCTCTGGGCAGCCTGGGCAGGACAGAGTGGCTGGTCCTGAGGCCACCTCCAAGGGATCTCCCCAAGGGGGACGAGGCCCTTCTTGGCACAACCCAAAGACTGGTTGCCAAATTGCCAATGAGCGATGCGTCTTCAGATCTTCCAGAGAGGAGCAGGAAAGTTTCAGAACAGACATCCCATCATAACCCCAAGCCACACGACGGAGCAGACACAGCAGTGCACAGACAGTCACGTTCTCTGTATGTGGAAGGTCCACAGTGCTGTACTCCATCAACCATTTCATTTCTTTTCAATGTGAATGTCGATTTCTCTCCTAAGAGAGCTTGTCAGAGTTAAAGGCACTCAACACTTGCCTAGAGGCACTCATCTGTCACGTTTCCCAGGACCGAGCTGTGGCCCTGGTCAATCCTCAATTTCCAGGGCCTGTGATCCAGAGTCCGACCCATGGGGAAGAGGATGGACATTTGAAAAGGCTCTATCCTGCATTAACCATGGTTACAAATGCCACACTCCACGCAAAGCGCAGTTTCCCTGCTGCCACATTTGTCTTGGGATGGATTCCCGAGCTGAGTCCTGCCTGGGCTAGCAGACTCGTGCTCCTTCCAGAGAGGGGGGCCAGGAATAGCCACCCCCTCCTTGCTCTCTTCCTCCAGCGGCTGTTGATGCTGATGCCTCACCACGGCCCGCCCTGGTAAGCAGCAGGTGTCTGCAAGGTGGTCAGGTCCTCAAGCACAGGTTCCAAGCCAACCTGGCTCCCTTCCTCGTGAGCACATTGATGTGCTTGGACCCAGGCCTGCTTCCCAGCTTGCACTTTCCTCCCAGGCCCTGGGGAGATCTGCTGGCCGGCCAAGTGGCCAAGTGGGCTTTTGTTTGCTAGAGCGGAAGCCTGCAGTACTCTTCTGCCCAGCTGGCTGCTAATCTCTTCCCAGTGCTGCTTGGTGAATGTTCCGTGTGTGGTGGTGGGGACTTCAGGGAGTGCTCAGATAACCCAGTGAGAACACATCCCAGGAGCAGGAAGAGGAGAGCTGGACTCTTCCATGGGTAGTGCTCAGACAGGCCCACCTTTCCAGCACATGCACAAGTGCCAGGACTAGAAATTATTGTTAGGCATATAGGCTGTTTGTTCTGAAACTCTCCAGCCTGGCCTTCTCCCCTGCTCAGGAGCTGCTTTCTTAGCAGATTTATCAAATGTAACACAGGACAAGGAGAACAAAAACCCCCCAACAACAAGCAAGAGCAGTGATTCAAACACAAAATAAACCAGACTGAGACAAAGTCACATGTGCTTGGGGGCCACCACCAAGAATGACTTGCGCAGGTTGCTGTCTGCCAGGCTTCTGAGAGAGGGAGCCCATAGAAGGGCCTTCCTAAAAGAACTCCCAGACTCCTCTGTGTGTGTGTGTGTGTGTGTGTGTGTGTGTGTGTGTGTGTGTGTGTGTGTGTGTGTGTGGGGAGGGGGGTTTCTTGGGATAACTTTCATCTTAAGCCATTTCTGCCCAGTATTGCATATAATATTGGCAACCTTCAGTCTCAAAAGACTCTGGTATCGTGCTCTGAAAGGTGGTTCTGGCACAGCGTCTAGTGTGGCTGAAAGGGCCAATCCGGGAGTGACATATTTACGTATTTCTGGGAGTGCGTATTTCCGGGAGTGCGGATTGCATATTGCATTGTATTACGGGAGTGCGTATTGCATATACGCAACAGGGATCAAAGATGTACACCTGTGGGCTGGACATTAAGCTGTGCAGCACTTGAGAAGTCTGTTGAGAAGCACTTGAGGGAAGTCCCCTGGGGGCTGGGCGACAAGAATAGGCCCTCGGTTCGACTGTACTTGTCATAAGAGGTGACTAAACAGCTACCAGGTAGATGGGACTGGTTAGCCAGGGAAGGCAGCTCATCAGAGAGAAGGAAAACTCTGATCCCAAACCTCCACTGCCTTGTGGCTACATCCAGTTATGGAAAAAGCTTCAGGAGTCAACCTTGAGGCAAAATCTGGAGCCGGAGTCCTTGAGACAGTTCATGGCTGAACACAGTCACGTTCTGGCAACTCCTGCAACGCCGCTGGAACCAACCGTATTGGCTTCTGCCTTTCCATCGGGCTATTCCAGCGACATGGAGAGGGGGGATTTGCTGCATGGGTAACAGCCTATCCTCCATACCTTCTTTACCCAGGCTTTGTGCACTGGAGAGGACACTTCAACTTCGCCATATGGCATTGGCACAACATGGGAAGCAGCAGTTTACCAGTTATAAGTCTTCACTCGATTGGCGTAGAGCGTGATGCCAGGGGCTGCTTCCGACGGTGGGAGAGATAATTGCATCTCATTGGGCAGCTACCGCCTGCCTTAAGCTGGGTAGTCCCCAGCCAGTAAGGTGCTGCCTCACTACAGTCTGTTAACCTCACGGGGTGCGTGGGGTTTAGGGTCAGAACTGAAAAGCGGATCGACAACTCTGCACCAGGCAACAGAAAACTCCCGCCCTAAAGCTGGGCACCTGGAACGTTAGGACAACGGCACCTGGCTTTTCTGACGACCTGCAAGAAATAGACGACGCATGCAAAACAGCTGTCATCGGCATGGAGCTGGGCAGACTGCAGATGGACATTGTCGCCCTTCAAGAGACTAGGCTGCCAGATTCCGGATCTGTCAAGGAGATAAATTTCTCATCTTTCTGGCAGGGAAAACCACCAAACGAGACCAGGGAACATGGTGTTGGCTTTGTGGTCAGAAATACCCTACTAGAATCCATCATCCCACCTACTGCGGGAAGTGAAAGAATTTTGTCCCTGCAGCTCCACTCATCAGCAGGACTTGTCACTCTCATCAGTGCATATGCACCGACTCTGCCATCTCCATCTGCATCATCAGATCTTTCCACAAGGACATGAAAGGCACTGTTGTCTTCGATGGCTCCACATCAGACCCCTTTGACATCCGAAGCGGCATGAAGCAGGGCTGTGTTCTTGCACCAACCTTGTTTGGGATTTTCTTTACTGTCCTGCTGAAGCATGCCTTTGGAACTGCAACAGAAGGCATCTATCTCCGGACCAGATCAGACGGAAAGCTCTTCAACCTCCCCGGACTGAGAGCAAAGTCCAAAGTTCAGCTGAAATGTCTGCGTGACTTCCTCTTTGCCAACGATGCAGCTGTCACTACCCACTCTGCCAAAGATCTCCAGCAGCTCATGGATCGTTTTAGCAAGGCCTGCCAAGATTTTGGACTGACGATCAGCCTGAAGAAAACACAGGTCATGGTTCAGGATGTGGACTCACCTCCCTGCATTACAATCTCTGTGCATGAACTGGAGGTTGTCCATGACTTTGTGTACCTTGGCTTAACGATCTCCGACACTCTTTCTCTCGATACCGAGCTAAACAAACGCATCGGTAAAGCAGCTACCACGTTTTCCAGACTCACAAAGAGAGTCTGGTCCAACAAGAAGCTGACGGAACATACCAAGATCCAGGTCTACAGAGCTTGCGTCCTGAGTACACTTCTGTACTGCAGTGAGTCATGGACTCTTCGCTCACAACAGGAGAGGAAACTGAACGCTTTCCACATGCGCTGCCTCCGATGCATTCTCGGCATCACCTGGCAGGACAAAGTTCCAAACAACACAGTCCTGGAATGTGCTGGAATCCCTAGCATGTACGCACTGCTGAAACCATGACGCCTGCGTTGGCTCGGTCATGTTGTGAGAATGGATGATGGCCGGATCCCAAAGGATCTCCTCTATGGAGAACTCGTGCAAGGAAAGCGCCCTACAGGTAGACCACAGCTGCGATACAAGGACATCTGCAAGAGGGATCTGAAGGCCTTAGGAGTGGACCTCAACAAGTGGGAAATCCTGGCCTCTGAGCGGCCCGCTTGGAGGCAGGCTGTGCAGCATGGCCTTTCCCAGTTTGAAGAGACACTTTGCCAACAGTCTGAGGCTAAGAGGCAAAGAAGGAAGGCCCACAGCCAGGGAGACAGATCAGGGACAGACTGCACTTGCTCCCAGTGTGGAAGGGATTGTCACTCCTGAATTGGCCTTTTCAGCCACACTAGACACTGTGCCAGAACCACCTTTCAGAGCGCGATACCATAGTCTTTCGAGACTGAAGGTTGCCAACATGATGATGATGACCCCTCATAGTCTCCAGCTGTCTTTTCATCTCTGGAAAGGAGGGATTTTGATCCTCCCCCCCCCCCGTCAGTATCTGTGCTAAATAATGAAAGTTCATATTATTTAAATAGACAACACACATCAAGACAAGTGCTCTTATTTGCCTCTGGGAAAGCCTGCAACCCTGTATCTGGGGCGGGGGACCATCCCAATGGCCTGCCACCTGACCAATCTTCCTCTCCCAGGCACTGCTGTCCCCCCCTGCCCCCAACAGCGCTGTTTCTGCCCCAGCTGGCAAAAGGGATGAGAGAGTCAGGGGTTTCCTGTTGTGACAGAGAGTTCCGGTCCAGAGGTCCCTCTGCTGCTGGAAGCGAAACCAATGCCAGGGCTGTGGGGGTTGGAGGGTGGGAAGGGCACTCCTTGGCTGAGCCACCAGCACCACTGCCCAGCTCCTCCAAGAATCTCTGCTGGGGTGACTGAACTTGGAGCTCTGTCTTTGCCACTCTCCTCCTCAACCCTGCAAATGGCCCAGTACTTGGCACATAGCATGGAGACACCTAGACCAGGAAGGTCTGGCTGGGGCAGAGACAGGGAGGCAGGGGGGCCTGAGGGGCGCAGCGGGGTCCTGTGTCCTTGGGTGGCATGCTTGGGGAGGGAGCGCTCTCCCCTGCCCTCTAGCAATCCGTGTTCTGCAACCAAGCACCCACGAGGGGAGGGAAGTGTCGACCCAGAGCAGATGCTGCAGTGGAGAGGATGCCTCCTCGCTTCCCTGGCCTGCCCTGGGCCTCGAGGGCACTTGGTTGCAAGCTGCTGAGCGGCCAACGGCCTTCCTCCCTTTTCCCGCTGAAGAAAGGTAAAAAAGCTGTTTACCTTTCAGCAGGTCACAGCCACGCGCCCGTGAGGGGGACAGAGAAGAGACTGCTGCTCAAGGAGGCCTTCTAACCACCTCAGGACCTTCCCCTCAGGCTGGCTGCCTGGAGTGGTCGCAAGCCCCTCTCAGTGGCCAGCAGGTGCTTTCCTTGCCGGAAGAAGCAGAGGCCTGCTGAGAGTGGCTCGCAACTGCTCTGAGCGAGCCCTGAACCTGGAGGGCACTGGTGGCGGTGGCATCGCCCACCGCAATCACTTCGGGCCCGGCGGGGACGGCCTTCGATGTCATGAAGACACAGGCAGTCGGTGCTGCGCAGCTGCAGGGACTCCCAGCTGAGACGCGGTGTGCAGAGCCAGAGCCCAGCCGTTCCCTGCGCGCCCCGGGGCTCGGTTCTGCCAGGCCTCACTCCTGCTCAGCCCCAGAGCCTGTTTTCCAGCCAGGGCTCTGAAATGCGTGATGGAGCAAAGTAGCTCTGAGCATGTGCAGAGTTCACTGCTCTCGCAGGCAGGAGCCGCAGCCTGCTTGGCCTCCTTTGGGGTGAGGCCCGATCCTGCACGCGGCCTAGAGGGGGCAGAGGACCGCTCTTCCCAGCGGGCGAGGAGGGGGGCGAGGCGAGGCGCGGGCGGAGCAGCTGCCGGCGGCTCAGCGGGGCTGAGCTCCTTACTGCTGCGGCCGCTAAATTTAGCGGGCTGAGCCGCTCAGGAGCCGCTGGCCGAGCGGGAAGCGCGGCGCAGGCGCCGGGTCGGCCTGGAGCGGGAGGCGCTCCCCGCGAGGGGCCCAGCGCTCCCCCGCAGTTCGCGCGCGGCCGCGGCGGGGCAGGCGGGCCTTCCTCGGGAGCGCTCCGTCCTGCCCGGGCAGCGCGCCTGGGCCGCGACTCAGAAGGCGAGGCGGGGCCGCGCAGGGGTCCCGGCGGGGCGGGGCGGACTCTGCTCGCGCCGCCCCGGCCCAGGGGAGAGGAGCCCGCCGCGCCAGGCAGGACTGCAGGGGCCTCCTCGGGCCAGCGCGCGCCAGGCCTGCGCAGACGCCCGAGAGGCACGCGGCTGGAGGCCCGGCTCTCCGCCATGGGATGCGAGTGCAGCCCAGCGGCTTCTTCAGGCCGGGGCGGGGCGCCTGAGCCTGTGGCCAGAATCCCCACTGAGGCCCCTGGCACCCCGCAGGCACCCCGCACACGGGCCACACCTGGCGGCTGCAGGGGGCAGCGTTCTGCTTGACAGCCCCCTCCTGCCCCAGGCCAGGCAGAGAAGAGGGCCTGGAGATGAGCCCCTCCCCTTCTGCCAGAAGGACTTTCAGGTGCCAAGAAGTGGTGGGAGAGGAAGCCATGGCGGGGCTCTTCTTCATCTCCTTGCTGGTTCCCTTCGGAGATGCTTCTTCTTGGCAAGCAGATTTCCTTGGCATCGTACAGCACCCTTCTCTCTGCGCTCTCCCAGGGGCTTGGCCTTGGTCCCCCGCCCAGGCCCCCCTGCCTTCATTTTTGACTAGAAGAACATCTTGTCTTGTTTGCCCAGGGAGGGCTGGCTCCTGTGCACATGTCGGCAGAGGCTTTCACCCCAGACAATGCCAAGTGCTTTCCAGAAGCTGTGCCAAAAACCTCCTGATTCACATGTGTGATCCGATAACTAGCAGCTGTCCATCAGCCCAGCCAGCTGCTGCCTGCTCTTGTGCCTCTGCGCTCAGTCTCATCCGCTCTGCTAGAGAACACCCACCTCCTTACTCACTGCAGGCCTCGCGCTGGCCGTCCACCCTGCTCCTCCCAGGCTCCAGCGAGCATTCCTGTCTGCTCACATCATTCTGCCTGGACGCCTGCATGTGGCAGAAGACCTCACGGTGGGTGGGGCCTTTGCTCCAGTGACCACCAGGGGCCTCAAGATGAATGTGCTTGGGAAGCATTGGCTGTGGGAAAGATTAGAAAGGCAAGGAGGGGGGAGTGCCAGGGGTGTGAGGAAGCCTGCTTTAAGTATTCCAAGTGTTGGGCTGCCCAGAGAGGACCGATTGGTGCGAGTGGCACCTGTGCTGCGACCGGTCCAGGAATACCAAAACAAGAAGAAAAGGACAGCCAAATGATTCTTTGCCAACACGCCCCTTACTGCTGTCACATGGTTTAGCCTGGCATGAGAGCAGCCCTCTTGGATCCGGGTGACGGGGTGTCCGTGCAGAAGGTCTGCCTTCCCCACAGACTGGTGTCTCCCCCTTCTTCACTGACCCTGGACCGATGGCACGTCAAGTCCCTTCAGTACTTCCCTCCATGGGTCAACTTTGCATTCCCCCTTTTAGTGGCATTTTATGCACAGCCTGTCAGCAGACTTTATCGCAGTCTTGATGCAGGATGATGAGCCTGAGCACACGTGTCTGCGCTGATCAGGTCCTGTGCAAAATGCTGTGTGTACACAGAGCACCACTCAAAAGTGTCCTGGAACCTTGTAGAGGCGTTTTGCTGCCAGGTGTGCCTGCGATGCCCAGTGCCCCAGACAGGTATGCAGGTTACCTGCCCCCAGCTCTGGTCTGGAGAGGGGGGTCCCAGCTTAGTCTGGGAGTGTCATGAACCCTTTCCTCCTTCTGTGCACAGCATTGCCCTCGGCTGGCCACAGCTGAGAGAGGCAACCCCTCTGTACTTCTGTCCTTGCAGGACTGACACAGCAACTCCTGCCTTGGAGGAGCAGCCGCTTTGCTGAGCGAGGACCACCCGCGTGGCTGGTTTTTCAGTACGATTGTGCCCTCGTTTTGAAGCAGCAGATGCAGCAGAAACAGCAGGGGAGGTCCCAGGTGAGGACAAGTGGAAAAGCAATGGCCAAGACATGTCTGCTCACATGTGTGACAGAAGCACTCAAAGACAGCGCCTGGTGGGCTTTAAAGAAGGCTGAGACTGAATGTCCCTAGGCAGTTTACAGTGCCTTGAGCCACAATTCGAAAGAGAAGCACCAACAGGCAGTTCATAGTCAAGGCTGGAGGTTGCCTGTCCAACAACCTCCTGGAAAGAGCAATGATGAAGAGTTGAGGAGGTCCGAATGTTGTCTCTGGCAGCTGCAAGCTGGATGTGTGGCTTGCAAGGCCTTCAGCAGGGCTGGGGCACCACCTGGGCAGAAGCAGGGCGCTCCATGCTTCACAGCAGGCAAGGAACCTGTCCTTGAATCCCAGACTTGTTAAGCACGTGCCCAGAGGTGCTGTCTTCCTTGTCATCTGTTCCCAGTGTTGAACTTCTGAAGCTGCCATCAGTGCTGAGACAGACTGTTATGAGGCTAAGTGTCAGGTGACGACAGCTGTCTGGAATCCCAGGCTCTGTCTGAAAGCAGCAGGGGCTGAGCAGAGGACCTTCTGCGTACAAAGCATGTGGCCTCTGCCTGAGTGAGCCCCATGTCTTTGGCCTCACATGCCTTCCAGGACTGAGCCCTGGCACTGGAAGCCGGGGAGCACCAGGGACTGACCGGGCCCAGTGCTGGCTGAGGTCTGATGGGCCATGGCCACTTGAGAACCCCCCCCCCCCGCCTCTGAAGCACCCATCTGAGAAGGAGAACATGTTCCAGAGACCTGTGTTGTCAGTGAAGGGCAAACTCTGGGGGAGCCTCTCACTGGCCAGTGGGGAGCAAGCAGAGATCTCCCCATTCTCCTTTGGAGGTGGAGGTGCTGCCACCCACCTTTGCTACTGGAGAGCTTTGGGAACTTCTGGGGGCCTGGTGCACTTGGGGGCTTGGCCCCAGAACCCCCCTGCTGCCTGGTGCTGCGGCTACTCTCAGGGCACCCTTGCTCATTACTGCAAGTTGCTGTGCTGAGGTTTGCCATTCTTCAAGATGTGCAGATCACCACCTGAACCTCGCTGCAAATGTGCTGGGAGGGAGATAGCCAGTTCTTGGGCTGTCGTGCCTGTCCAGATGTGGGAAATGCCTCTTCTGTGCAACAAGACTGGATCCAGGGGGACACAGGAGAACCCTTCAGGCTACCTGGTATCCAGCCTATAGGAGCCTGCCAATTTCTGGAGGAGAGTCCTTCACAGATTACAAGCCACGATGGGTATGTGCAACCTCCTGATTTTAGAAGTGGGCTACCTCAGAATGCCAGATGCAGGGGAGGGCACCAGGATGCAGGTCTCCTGTTGTCTTGTGTGCTCCCGCTGACGCATTTGGTGGGCCACTGTGAGATACAGGAAGCTGGACTAGATGGGCCATTGGCCTGATTCAGCGGGGCTCTTCTTATGTTCAGTGGAACAAAGTCTGGGGGGGCTGGAGGTGGGGGGCTTGTCTGTCCCTGCCCTAAGTGCAGCACTGTCTGTGAGCCCCAAACAAGTTGAAAGGGAGGCAGGAAAGAAGGGAGGTCATCGGGCCTGATGGTGGGGAGGGACTAGTAGGGAGTGATGTTGTGTTCTTTCTTCAGGGGTTACTAGAGCACTCCCATGGAGGTGGAAGCAGGAACAGGCCTGATGCCAGAAATGGTTCTTGAAAGGCCATTTGGAAATGATCTGCGCCATGGTGCGCTGTGCAGCCTGGACACAAGCCGGGGGCGTCTGTGCTGGCCCCAGCACACGTCTTGCAGAAGCACTGGTCATGTGGCTGGGCTCAACCTTTCAAGTGGGATAGAATCCCCCAGAACCAAATGGTCAGCCATTGGGCATTAAACGCACTGAGCACATGGGCAGCCAGAACCTTTCTGCCCCTCCTCCCAGGCCCTTCTTTCTTGGGAGTGGACTGGCTAGTGGCTGGACTAAAGCAGCCTCTGCACTGGACTCCGCCTGGAGAGTGGACCAGAACATTTCTGACATCCCAGCCTTTGTCTAGTAAGTGCCAGAGAGGCTGCCTTGACCTTCTCTGTCAGCAGACCAGGGCAGGCAAGTATGTATGCATTTGGGTTGGTAATGCAGCTGCCTCTGCATGTGGCACATGATGCACAGGCTTAATTTGAAGAGCTCTGCTCTTGAACTGTGACAGGAGGCATGGGCAGCTACTGCATCCAATAAGGGGGGGCTGTGGGCCTCCTCCCTCGAACTGCCCCTTCTGCCAGGGGGTCACCTTTGGCCAGGACAGTGCTCTGTTCAGAGGTCTTGAGCCAACTTGTTCCAAACAATTGTGTGGAGGAGGAGAAGGGAGAGGAATGGACCCACCTGCATTTTGCAGAAGTGACTTCTCTGAGTGCGTCAGGTGTGAGCTGGCCCTGCAGATCTTTTACTTGGCCCCAAAGGTCCAGGCCAAATGTGCAGAAACCCACGTGGTAATCGGCACTTGCCACCATATACCCAAGTGTCACTTTCCCACTCGCCCCCTCTTAGTCAGTGAGTCTGTAGACTTCCATGTGACGTGGGTTGCCACAGGGGCCTGGAGGCATGTCGGAGCAAGGCAAAGGACCTGAGGAGGAATTGCAAGCTGGTCATGGAGGGCAACAATTGATCTGGGCTCTCCAGGACAACTGTACCCTTCTTTGACACTCTCTGTGTAAACTGTGGGGTGGTTGTCATCTGCCTCTGTGCTTCAGGAGTGGTGCAGAGGAGGAAGCGCCACAGAACCAAGGGACCCCAGTGGGTTAACTTCTCTGCTGCCAGGAGTGTCTGCATTAGATGAGTGGCTGAGTGCCCTGGGGGTGCATGGAGCCTGTTGTCACCCCATGAGCCATCCCATCAGGTGTCCAAAGCTGCAGGGAACTGCTTGCGATCCCATGCAGAGGACAGTGTTGAGCTGGCAGGGAGGCAGCCAGTGTGGTGGGCAGGGTGGTCTTTTGGGCTTCTGTGGACCTGTGGGCACCAAGGACCTGTGGGCAGGACAGCCCAGGAGTGGGACTGGTGAGGGCAGTGGCCGACTGGAGGGCCTTGCGCAGCAGAGCTTGCAGCAGAGACTGGCCCCTTTCTGGGAAGGCAGCTGTTGTGATGGTGGCCTTCCTTGCCAGGATTGATCCCCCCACAGCCTGTGTGTAGGAGAAGCACAAGGAAGTGGCTGCTGGCACCCCTTCACGCTTTGTGGATGCAAGTCATTATTTACTGTGTCCATGTAATAGGCGATTGCTGGTGTGGCGCGCAGTAGCCACGCTGTTGAAGATGGTTTCTGGACTTTGCATTGAGATCTATACCATGAATCAGTTTTGTGAAGATTAAGCCCCTTGTCTTTGCTTGAGCCACTGTCCACAGAGCATGTCCCTGATCCTGAACATGCTGCTTCTGCCACACTTTCCGTCTTTGGCCATGTTCCCCGCTGAAAAGTCACCTGTCCTCACACTTGCTGCAGCTGCAGAACCTGCAGTGGGGGGGGGGGCCCTGAGGCAGAGGCACACTTGACCTGCCTCCAGTGGGCACGGATGAATGAAGCGGGTGACTGGGCTTGCAGGCAGGGCATGTCCAAAAGCTCCCTTCCCTGGTTCTGAACAGGAGGGTGACCCTCAGGAACTGCTTAATCAGGCCCCAAACAAATAAGCTTTACTTCTGGGGGGAGCTGCCTGCTTGGAACCAGAGAGGGGCCCCCATTTTCTCAAGAAGGAATTTCCTCTTGGAGGAAACCCACTTCCTTGGTTGAAGAGCAGAACTGCAGAAAACAAGGGGGGGATCCACAAAGAATCACAGCAAATGCCTCCCAGCCCAGTCCTATTCTTGGCCAGCCCGCTGGGCATCAAGGCACTGATGCAGCCTCTGCTGCATCCTGGGGACCACAGTGGGGACCACTGTGCAACAGAGATGCAAGTGAGCAAAATTCTTACAAACCTCCTCTACAACACCGGGGCCCCCAATGGGTCTACTTGGATTTGGTGCAGCTCTTTGGTGGTGCAAGTGCAAGGGGGCTTGGTGTTGGTGGGCAGGGGCATAGGATATCAGTGGTACTGTTGCCACCAGTGAGTGCCCCCTGCCCCCCTCTGACAGGCCTCCAGGCAGCCTTGCCCCTGCCCCAGTCCTCCCTCTCCAGCCCACCCCCAGGCCGCCTCCCCCAGCAGTGGTGGGCCGCACTGGTGCCAGCACTGTACACCTTGCTACTGCTCTTGTAGTGCCAGCCATGTAGGCCTTCCACTGACAGAATGTGCCTGCCGCCAGCATAGGGCACCCTCAAGGTTGGGCTGTGAAGCAGGATGTTTCCTGTCCTCGGAGGGCACAACCGAGGGGAGCTCCCACCTCTTTCAGCAGACAAGTGCAGCCGGAATTTTTGCCAAACCAGAAGGTCTTTGAAGAGAGGAAGGTCGCCTTGGGTGCCCTTTGGGGAGAAAGGCGGAATACAAATCCAATAAAATAAAATAAATAAATAGGGCCTGTGAGGCTTGTGCCACAAGGAGAGCCCTGGATTGTGGTGGCTGCAGATCCCATGAGTTGAAACCCATGGCTGTGACTCTCAGCTATGTCTTCCCACAGAGCAGCTGCATGTGTTGCTTGGAGGGCCTTGGTGGCAGTTGAGCAAAGCTGGCCTTGTCATCGCATCCCCACCAGTAATGCTGCCTGTGCATCAGGCCCATCCAGCACCCTCTGCCTGCGGGGCAGAGCCAGTGGTGTAGCTAGTGGGGGTGCGAAGCGCAAAGTTTTGTAGGGAGCCTCACTGCAGCATGCAGGTGGCCCCTCCCCCTCCTTCAGAGCTATTCCAGGCGATGGCAGCAAAATGGTGTACGCCTTCTGGGAGTGTGCCAGGGAGGCCTTCTGGGCAGATGCCTCCGTTTTGCTCTAGCAGCCCAGACTGGCTCCAAAGGAGAGTGGGAGGGGCTGCTTGCGCTCCGTGGTGAAACTCCCTGCAAAACTTAGTGCTTTGCACCCCCTCTAGCTATGCCACCGGGCAGAGCATCTCCACGAGCAAACGCTTGCGGTGAGCAGGTTCTCTTCCCCACAAGGATGGAGCGCAGTCTGCAAACCCCACTCCTCCTGACCTCTGGGGGAGGGGGAACTACACAACCCACTTCTCCTCCTCCCTCCTCCAGGGGCCTGCAGTCATGCTCGCTGTCCTTGCCTCTGTTCCTTGAGCTTTCTTTCCCACTCCAGCCTAAGGGCTCCAGAGAGGGAGGAAATACCCTGAATGAGTAGGCAGGAGCACAACCAATAGGGAGGGCTGGCTGAGCTTTGAAAGCAAGTGTGGCCAAGAAGGTAGCAGGGACCTACACTGGGAGGGTGGGTAGTAGCAGAGACCTTGAGACGAGACAGGGCATATGGCGCTCTCTCTCTCTCTCTCTCACACACACACACACACACACACACACACACACGGAAACATGGAAAAGAGCCTGGAAACAGAAGGGGAAGATGTCTTTCCAGGATGAGGCAGAAAGAGGAAAAGGGGGGGCGCCTTCCTGTCCAGCCTTCCTGTAGCTCCAGGAGTAGAAATTCCAGGCCACAAAACTCCCTGTGATCCAGTGGGGGATAGCAGAGCAAGAAAGGCTTGTGTAGGATGAAGCGCACAGGTATGGATGTGTGTGCGCGCTGACACAGTAAGGGGCCAAGGGGGCTGTCGGCCCCAGGTGCCAGCCTCTGGGGCGGTGACACCACTAGTGAGCAAAATTGCTAAAATTGTGGTTGTTTGGAGTAACCCCCTCATGCATACTGTTGGTTATGTACTTTGCAGCAAAATGCAGTGACAGAATTGGAGTGAAGTATCTCCATTCTATCCAAAATTATGGCCCAAAAAACAAAAATGCAACTGTAACAAAAGGCATTAAATGCATGGAGCTCTATGGAAAGTGAAACTGAGCCATATTGTGTGTTTACTCATGAGTAGGTAAGCTTGCCATAGTCCATTGGAAAGGGCAGGCTGAGAGGAATCCAACGACACCAGAATGGTCCTGATCCAATAAATGCACCCCCCAAATAACACCCGAGAAGGAAGTCCCTGCCTCTAAGAGCTGACAAATGTATTGAGCCCTATGGAAAGCAAAACTAAGCTACAAGTTGGTGTTTGCTCACAATTAAGCAAAGGTGCCTTGGGTCATGGTCGGGTCAGGGAAAGAGGAATGCAAAGCCACCAGAACAGTCCCAATCTGGTGAAAGTGGAGCTCAGCAAATGCTCCAGAAGGCAGATCACCCCCGCCCCTCAAAGAAAAGAATAAAACAGGGACTTGGGCTGGTAAGGTGAATTTTTTTTTCTTTTTTAGACTTGTAATGCTAGGGGTGTCCTGATGGTGTTATAGTTTACATAGAAGAACTTAAATTGAACTGGGCACTGGGTAGGGTTGAAAATCTTAACTGATTTTTCTTGGGGGGGGTTGTGATTGCAGGCATGCTACAGAGAAAATGCACTTGGTGGAACAGGGCTGGCTTCCCTTTATTTTATTATTTTTATTTAGCATTTGTTTTACTTTAATTATATTTATTTTAATTTCTTTGGTGATGTCACATCTGACCAAGAATCACCTCCAGTGAGTCCCTGACAGATTGTCATTCTAAAAAGTGGGTCCCAGTGCTAAGAGTTTGAGAACCACTGCAATAAGGTGTTAGTAAGACGACAC
Organism: Tiliqua scincoides; assembly: GCF_035046505.1. Lineage (NCBI taxonomy): Eukaryota > Metazoa > Chordata > Lepidosauria > Squamata > Scincidae > Tiliqua > Tiliqua scincoides. The sequence continues at coordinate 241,627,402 of NC_089823.1, read as the reverse complement.
CTGGTGTGTGTGTGTGGGGTGGGGGGGGGTAACACTACTAGTGATCAAAATTGTGGTTTTTAGAAATAATACCATCACGTTATAGACCATTTGATGCATGATTTACAACAGAATGCAATGAAACAAACTGCACTGAAATATCTGTGTTCTATCAAAAGCTATAGCCGAATAACCAAAAAAGAAAAACGCAACTCTCTTACGCTACAAAAAGTGGATTTGCTCAACTCAAAACTTACCAATGAGCCCGAGTGTTCTGAGAGCTAATGAGGTGTTTTGGTAACACAGCAGGGAACCAAGAAGATGTTGTTATGAGTCAGCTCCCTTTTCCATGTATCAGAGCTCATACTAGAACTCCTATTCAGTTGTGTGAGTGTCATCAAGTTGGCCACTCTTTTTCTTGTTGATAACTGATTGGTTGGGTAACCTGTATTGCTCTGTAGTGAAATAAAGTTAACGGGGGTGACACCATAAGTCATCAGATACGGGGGGCAGTATGTCACAGGGACGGGCATGAGCACAATCTTCAGAGCCCAGGTCAACCAGGCAGATAGACCTGGGCTCCCGGTTTGGCTTCCATGGCTGAGGTTTGCTGAGTGGATAGACCTGGACTTGGAGCCCAGAGCTCCCTGCTGGGTAGACCTGGACTCCCATTCTGCCTGCCCTCTGGAGCTGCCTCTTCCAGGTGGGTAGATCTGGGCTCCAGGTTTAACTTTGACATCTGTGGCCAAGATTTGCTGGGCGGGTAGACCTGGGATGCCACCTGGACTTGCAGCTCAGATTGTCATATTGGGGGGTGGGGTGTCAAAAATTTATGGGCTCTGGGTGCCAAATGACATTCATTCACCACTCTGTGTATGTGTGTGTGTGACACTTTGGGGGCTGGCTGGAGACTAGGGTGAGGGGCTTTACCTGTACAGAAACTGGCCACAATGTGTATGCTTCCCAAAGACTGCCCAGGTTGGAAGGAAGGAGGCCCCCTGGACACCTGCTGGCCTGGGCATGGGTCAGGGCTGAGAAGTGCAGGGGGCCATCAACACACACCCAGCTTTCGCCTCCCTGTGTACAATGTGGGGTTCCCATGTGGCGTGGGGAGGCATGTTCCTTGTCACAGGGCAGCCTCTGTGGCCAGCAGGTGGGAGTCTGTCCCATGGGGGCTCCCTCTGCTCATCTGTGTGGGTGGGGGAATGGCCCTACCCTGCTGCTCATCCTGTTGGCATTGTGTGCAAAAGGTGGCACACCAACCCTCCAGCAGTGGTGGTCTGGGGAGCAAGAAACACTTGCTCAGCACTTTGCTGAGGCTGGCAAGCCACGGCCTGAACAGCCATTGCAAGGCCAGGAAAGTCCCAGGTGCTGTGCCGCCTGAGTGTGCCCTACTTGAAATCGCCCCACCACGGTCCTCTTTGGCTAGAATCCTCCAATGGTGCAGTTTCTGCTCTTGCCCCACTGTCCCCAGGGAGCAGTTTCTCTGGCGGCAGTGGCTGTGGTGGCTGCACACCCAGCTGTTACCTGAAGCTCGGTGGAGCCTGAACAGATCTTGCGGAAGAAAGAGCTGCTGAGATGGGGAACAGATCAGGCCCAGGAGGAACCACGGCACTGGGAGGCAGCAGCCTCAGAACCACGAGGCCACTTTTGCTCTAACCATCAAGTGGGATGTCCAGAGGCAGCCCTGAGACTGCTGGTGAGATGTAGCAGCACCTACCTCGGGCACATTTTAGCCAAATCCATGGTGGTGAGGCAGTAAGGAGCTCTATTTGGAGAAGGGGGAGATACACAGTCCAGTGTGCTCTTGCCTGCCAAGTGGATGGGGGCCTTGGGCAAAGGATCAGTCCCAGAGCTGGAAGAAGCGCTGAAATCACCACAGATGCCATTCCTTGTCGTGCTGGGAAAGAGCCAGACCCAGTCCACCCAGGCCTGATCCAACTACATGACAGTGTGCATGTATAAAATGCTGCACTTTCACTCCCAAATTCTGAAACCAACTTTTGTAGTTGGAAGGATACAACTCAGAGCATTGGCACACCTTGGCTGAATTTGCCTCTGCTTGATAAATCAGGGCTGTGCGGGAATACTGTGCCACAAACCAGGAGCAGCAGGCTGGGCGCCTCTAATCTATAAGGTGCAGTGAAGATGGGCCAGAAGGCAGAGACTCAAAGCGATGCTTCACAAAGGGCCTTCCAAGAATGCCCACAGCACAGCATCAGCCTGCAGAACTCCCTGCCACATGGAATGATAGAATGATTGAAGTGAGGGAACAAAATTCATGGTGGATGCAACATGGGATGTAAGGACTTCATTCCTCTGAGACATCTGGCTGTCAAATACATGACCCATGCTGCACTGAGATACTGCAATATTCATGAACTGATTCATTGTTTAAAGCATGACAGGGAAGAAACTCCTGTTGGCCATGAGTTGCTGCACTCTGGCCAGCTGCTCTTCACAAGAGGCCATGCCATCTTGCTCCTGGCGGCACTTTGGTGCCTGGGCAGCCATGGGGGTGGCAGAAATACACATGCTGACCTATTTCTGGCACAGAGGCAGCAATGAGAATGGCTGGGTTTTTTTGCCTGTTATGCAGGTGTTAAAGGGACAGGAGCCTTGTTGGGGAGAAAAGTTGGCTATCCCACTCATCTCTCCTGGCTGGGGGTGCTGCTCCTTCTAGGCCAGCAGCCCTGGAGAATCTGCACTGCTTCCTCCTGTTTGGGATGTTTCAGCCACAAAAATCTGTATATCAGAGAAAGGGAAGGTGTGGGGGGGGGGATGCCCCATGTATGCAACTGTGCCCAGACCCTCATCACCCCATCTTGCTGGCACGAAATTTGTGGCACCTTTAGACATTCCGCATGGGGGGGGGTCTTCTGTATTTGAGAGAGAAACAGCCGCACTTCCTCACTGATCCAATTCAGTCCCCTCACTGAAGTTCCAGCAGGCCAGCTGCTGCTCCTTTGCTCAAGACAAGGCAGGACGGCTACTCTTACAGACGCCCCTGCTGCTGAACCCCCCCCACTTGCCGTGCCAGCTTTTACGAGTAGACCGAGTCCCAGCAGGAGTGGGAGCCTCCATTAACTTCTTGGGGGTCACTGGAACGGCTGCCTGTACAAGGACACCTCAGTTTGGTCCTCAGGGTTCAGCAAGGGACAAGGGAGAGCCAGTAAGGGAAGCCTGAAGCTGGCAAAACCATTCAGCTCCCCTCAGTCCCAGATGAGGCCTCTGCCTTCTCCCTCCTCGCTCTGCAGGACTTCCAGAGCCAGCAACACCCTTTAAGCCAGAAAAATGCAGTGCAAGGAGCCCTGGGCAGAGCAGGGGCGCCTGGAACCAACTCTTTCTGCAGCAGCCATGAAGCTCCCTGGGAGGGCAGTCAGTCAGTCAGCCCCATTCAGACGAAGGGGAGGTGGGGCTCCAGCAGTGGCTCTTCCAACACTTGTTCTGACTGAAATGCAACGGGAGGGGGGGGCTGAGAATTTGCTTTCAGAGACCCTAAGGGGAGTAGTGAATTCTGGCCGCCCCTTTCCTGACCAAATTTCCTCTCCCTGCTGCTCCCCTCATGCCAGGCCTGTGCACCTGAGCGGGATGAGGGTGGTGGTGCAATGGGGAGGGCCTGCCAGCCTGTTCTCCACACCAGCTACCTGCTGGTCCCTTCCCCAAACCTGCTGGAAGCCCCAAGAAGGCCAGATGACTCTGCCCCCCCCGTGTGTGGCGGGGGGGCCTCAATTCCCCTCCCCAGCGGCCTTTAAAGAAAGGCGGCCAAGCGCCTGGCAGTCGGGTGTCCGGCTGGCGAGGACACGTGTGCTTGCCAGTGGCTGCCCCGCGGGCCCAGCGCGCAGCAAACACACACCGCACAGCAGGCTCTGCCTCGCCTCCCTTTATTGGCTCCACTCGCGGCACAAGAAGCCCAGAGAAGTCCCGAAAGGCGGCGAGGCCCCGGTGGGCTCCCGCGCAGGGCCAGGTCCAGGCGGCCACGTCCGCTTTCCTTTCGCGCAGCAGAAGACACAGAAGGGCGCCATGCAGAGGCTCCGCGGTGCCAGTGTCTCCGCAGGGGCAGCAGGGCCGGCGGTTGCGCAACAGGCGCGGGGGGGGGTTAAGCAAGGGCAGGAGGGCGGCGGGCAGCGCTCCGGCCCTGGAACTGCAAACACAGCGCCCTCACCCAGCCGGCAGTCCCGGGGGTCCAGCACCCTGGCGGCGGCCGGCTCCGAACACGGCAGGCGCTCCTGGAAAACCGGGGGGGGCGCGGTGGGGGAGCAACAGTCCCGTCAGACGCCCCAAGGGAAGCATCGCAGGCGCGGCCCTTCCGCGGCGAGCTTCCTTCCCAGGGCAGCAGCATTCGAATTCGGCGGCGGGTCGGGGCGGCCGGCCGTCAGCCGCTGTCGGGCTCCGGGGGCGGCGGGGAGCCGCCGTCGCGGCCGCTGCTGTCGATGGAGGACTCGCTGCCGGTGCTGTCGCCGGAGAGGAGGCGGGTGACGCGCAGGTCGGCGCGCAGCAGCTCCACGTCGTTGCCGATGGCCAGCGCGCCCAGGCCGCGGATGAGCCGGCCCAGGCCGGGCCCCGCCGCCGCCTCGCGCCCCGGGCCGGCCGGCGGGAGCAGCAGCTCGTCGTCGTCGTCGTCCTCGCCGCTGCAGGCCTCCGGCTCGCCCGCGGCGCCCTCCGGCTCGTCCCAGCCGCCGTCCTCCTCCGGCGGCGGCCCCGCGTGGGCGCGCGCCTCCAGCTCCTCGCCCAGCGAGTCCTCGGAGATGGGGCCGAGGCGGGGCGCGGCGCGTCCGCGCTCGGCGGGCGGCTTGTAGCAGCCGGCGGGCCCGCGCAGCAGCAGCCTGCGCAGCGGCACGAGCGGGAGGGCGCCGTCGGCGGCGCGGCCGGCCTGCTGCAGCTGCTGGTGCCGCGCGTCGGCGCGCCTCTTCAGGCGGCGGAACTCGGCCAGCGCGGCCGCGGAGGTCTGGAAGAGCAGCAGCGCCAGCGCGCGCGCCTTCTCCGGCCGGGACAGCAGCGCCGCGTGGCAGCGCAGCAGCACCGCCTTGTGCCGCGCCTCGTGCCGGTACACCCAGGCGAAGAGGCGCGGCAGGCGCGGGTCGGCCACGCAGTAGGTCACGCGGTGCAGCAGGTACAGGTGGCCCGGCCGCGGCCCGGCCCCGGCCTCGGCGGGCGCCAGGCGCAGGCCCTGCGGCCCCACCGTCAGCCGCATGCGCGCGCCCAGCCGGCCGGCCTCGCTGCGCGCCCAGATCCTGCCCACGGCGGCGTCGGTGCAGCCCTCGCCCTTGGCCTGCAGCGTGGCCGCGTTGCCCAGGTACAGCACCGAGAAGGCGGGCGCCTCGCCGCTCACGCGGAACGTCCTGCGCCTGCGGCGGAACAGGCCGCCCACCCGGCTCAGCGCGCCCTCCGCCGCGCCCGCCGGGCACTGCCCGCGCGCCTTCGACGGGGGCGGCGGCGGCGGCGCGCGCCGCTCCTCGTCCGCCGCCAGCAGCTCGAACTTGTGCCTCTTCCAGGGAAGCATCGCGGCGCTGCCCGACGGCGCGGCCGGCCCGGGGCGCTGCTGCTGCTCAGCTGGACGCGCCCGCCGCAGCGCCCGCCGCCCGCGCATCCCGAGGGCGCCGGAGGAGCGGCGCGGCCGGGCAGGACGTCGCCGGCAGCCGCCGCCGCAGCCGCGCGCGCCCCCCGCGCCGCGTCGCCATCCCCGGCGCTCACATCCCCGCCGCCGGAGCGAGTGCTGCGGCTGCAGGCGGCGCCGCGGCTAAATAGAGGCCGGCAGGGGGCGCGCGCGGCCGGGGAGGAGCCAGCGCCGCAGGACGCCGCCCGCGCCCGGTCCTGGGGGGCGGGCCTCGCCGGCCAGGCCGCCCGCGCAGCGCTCCCGGGCAGCGGCACCCGGCGCCCCAGCCCTGGTCTTCGCGCCGCCTGCGCCAGTCGGGGCCCGGCCGCGGGCTGCTGCTCGGCCCTCTCCCCGGGACCGGCCGCAGCCCAGCAGCGTGCCCAGCCGGCCTGTGGCCCTGCACTGTGGCCGGGCCTGGCCGTCATAAGAACATTAGAACAGCCGCGCTGGATCAGGCCAGAGGCCCATCTAGTCCAGCTCCTGCATTTCACAGCGGCCCACCAAATGCCCAGGGAGCACACAAGGCAGCAAGAGGCCTGCATCCTGGTGCCCTCCCTGCATCTGACATAGCCCATTTCTCAATGTGTCTTGGCCCTTCCCTCCCTCCCTGCTCCCTGACCTGGAAGCAGCTCCCAGGACCTTCCCTGATCGCGCCTTTGGGGAGAGGCTTTGTCCAGAGACCCTCTCGCTGGCCGCCTCCAGCCCCATCCTGTTGGCAGCTCCAAAGCATTCCAGAGGGCTCTGGCGCCTGCCTCCTTGTAGGCTGCCCCCGAACCCCCCACTTGTCAGCACCTTGCTTCCGCTGGGCCCTGGTCATTAGACACTGTCCCTGAGAAGGGCAGTCCAGGCACGGGGTCTGCCTGTGTCTTCAGTAGTGAAGACTGGCAGGCAGACTGACTTTGCTCCACCTCTCTGCAGCCCCCTGCCCACTTTAAGTCTTCCTTTTACGCCTTTGTCACCTAAGGGTCCAGCCACCTCCAGGGCAGCTTTCCTGCTTCGCATGTGTTTGAAGAAGTGCTTCTGGTCCACCAGGCTGTTTCTAACCATATGTGTCTCACAGCCCAGTCAGGTGCTACCCAGAGCGCCAGGCTGCCACAGCACCAGAATGAGAGCTGCGGCATCCAACATGCTCTCCCCCACATAAGGAAAGTAGCCCCACAATGAGGCTACTCAATTCTGCACCTGCTGTCGAGCAGGCACAGAGTAACAGTTCCATGTCGGACCAAGCAGCTTGACAAGGGGCTCTGGATCCAGTGGAGACAAGCTCCACCGGTACCACCTCCTCCCTCCTCGTTTCCTCCCCCACCACATCTCCCTGCCCTCCGCCAGCCCTCTGCCCACCTCCCCCCATAAGAACATAAGAACAGCCCCACTGGATCAGGCCATAGGCCCATCTAGTCCAGCTTCCTGTATCTCACAGCGGCCCACCAAATGCCCCAGGGAGCACACCAGATAACAAGAGACCTCATCCTGGTGCCCTCCCCTGCATCTGGCATTCTGACATAACCCATTTCTAAAATCAGGAGGTTGCGCATACACATCATGGCTTGTAACCCTTAACGGATTTTTCCTCCAGAAACTTGTCCAATCCCCTTTTAAAGGCGTCCAGGCTAGACGCCATCACCACATCCTGTGGCAAGGAGTTCCACAGACCGACCACACGCTGAGTAAAGAAAAATTTTCTTTTGTCTGTTCTAACTCTCCCAACACTCAATTTTAGTGGATGTCCCCTGGTTCTGGTGTTATATGAGAGTGTAAAGAGCATCTCCCTATCCACTCTGTCCATCCCCTGCATAATTCTGTATGTCTCAATCATGTCCCCCCTCAAGCGTCTCTTTTCTAGGCTGAAGAGGCCCAAATGCCGTAGCCTTTCCTCATAAGGAAGGTGCCCCAGCCCCGTAATCATCTTAGTCGCTCTCTTTTGCACCTTTTCCATTTCCACTATGTCTTTTTTGTGATGCGGCGACCAGAACTGGACACAATACTCCAGGTGTGGCCTTACCATCGATTTGTACAACGGCATTATAATACTAACCGTTTTGTTCTCAATACCCTTCCTAATGATCCCAAGCATAGAATTGGCCTTCTTTATTGCCGCCGCACATTGGGTCGACACTTTCATCGACCTGTCCACCACCACCCCAAGATCTCTCTCCTGATCTGTCACAGACAGCTCAGAACCCATCAGCCTATATCTAAAGTTTTGATTTTTTGCCCCAATGTGCATGACCTTACACTTACTGACATTGAAGCGCACCTGCCATTTTGCTGCCCATTCTGCCAGTCTGGAGAGATCCTTCTGGAGCTCCTCACAGTCACTTCTGGTCTTCACCACTCGGAAAAGTTTGGTGTCGTCTGCAAACTTAGCCACTTCACTGCTCACCCCTGTCTCCAGGTCATTTATGAAGAGGTTGAAGAGCAGGTCCTGCGTACCCCACCCCGGAATGTCTCCTCCCTGCCTCTCCCCACACTCCCACTTACCTTTCCACCACTAGGTGATTCAGGCAACCGATGAGCGGCAGACCGCTGGCCTCCCACTGGTGCTGGCGCAGCGCAGGCTCGCGGTGGACTAGGTCCAGCACTGGGCTAGCACTAAGCCCCACAAATGTGCCTTATGGTACACAATGGGACTTCTTGACTCTGCATCCACTATCTAGTGGGCATAAAGAGTTCTGTGTTGAGCTGAGAGGCTCTGTGCGGAGCTCCGGATCTAGCAGAGCTGAGCTGGTTGGATGGCCATATACAGAGGGTGTTTGTCAGTGGTTTTGAGTCAACCTGGAGGACAGTTTCGAGTGGGATATCCCAGGGCTCTGTCTTGGGCCCAGTTCTCTTTAACATCCTCATCAGTGACTTAGATGAAGAGATACAAGGGCGTCTCATCAAATTTGCGGGTGACACCAAGCTGGGAGGAGTAGCAAACGCAATAGAGGCATTCAGGAAAACCTGGAAAAACTGGAATACTGGGCTGAAATGAGTGAGAATTTCAACAGGGAAAAATGCCAGGTTCTGCACAGGCAAAAATAACCTGGATAATAAGATCTCACCTGGAGCACTGTATCCAATTCTGGGCACCTCACTTAAATAGAGATGCAGCTAAACTGGAGTGGGTTCATTGAAGAGCTATGATCAGAGGGCTGGAGAACAAGCCCTATGAGGAAAGGTTGAGGGAATTTGGTACGTTCAGCCTGGAGAAGAGAAGGCTGAGAGGGGATATGAGAGCTCTCTTCAAATACCTAAAGGGCTGTCATATGGAAGAAGGGACAAATTTGTTCTCAGCTGCCTCTGAAAGTAGAACTAGATCAAACGGCTACAAACTGCAAGAGAAGACATTCCGATTGGATGTCAGGAAGAAATCCCTGACTAAGGGCGGTTCAGCAGTGGAACAAATTGCTGAGGGAGGTAGTGGACTCTCCTGTCTCTGGAGATCCTCAAGCAGAGACTTGACAAGCACCTGTTGGAGATGCTCTAGGAGGATTTCTTGCTACAGGCAGAGCGTTGAACTAGATGACCTTGTAGGTCCCCTTCCACCTCTATGATTCTATGGTTCTTCCCACCCGACTCCTGGGACTGGTGCTTTTCTTAAATGACCTGGAGGCAGGGCTAAGCAGCAAGGTGGCCAAGTTTGCAGATGACACCAAACTTTTCCGAGTGGTGAAGACCAGAAGTGATTGTGAGGAGCTCCAGAAGGATCCCTCCAAACTGGGAGACTGGGCAGCAAAATGGCAGATGCATTTCAATGTCAGTAAGTGTAAAGTCATGCACATTGCGGCAAAAAAATCAACACATATATGCTAATGGGTTCTGAGCTGTCTGTGACAGATCAGGAGAGAGATCTTGGGGTGGTGGTGGACAGGTCGATGAAAGTGTCGACCCAATGTGCGGCAGCAGTGAGGGAGGCCAATTCTATGCTTGGGATCATTAGAAATGGTATTGAGAACAAAACGGCTCATATTATAATGCTGTTGTACAAATCGATGGTCGGGCCACACCTGGAGTATTGTGTCCAGTTCTGGTGGCCACATCTCAAAAAGGACATAGTGGAAATGGAAAAGGTGCAAAAGAGAGCGACTAAGATGATTAGTGGGCTGGGGCACCTCCCTTATGAGGAAAGGCTACGGCGTTTGGACCTCTCTTTTCAGCCTAGAAAAGAGGCGCCTGAGGGGGGGACATGATTGAGAAATACAAAATTATGCACAGGAAGGATAAAGTGGATAGAGAGATGCTCTTTACACTCTCACATAACACCAGAACCAGGGGACATCCACTAAAATTGAGTGTTGGGAGGGTTAGGACAGACAAAAGAAAATATTTCTTTACTCAGCGTGTGGTTGGTCTGTGGAACTCCTTGCCACAGGATGTGGTGACAGTATCTGGCCTAGATACCTTTAAAAGGGATTGGACAAGTTTCTGGAGGAAAAATCCATTATGGGTTACAAGCCATGATGTGTATGTGCAACCTCCTGATTTTAGAAATGGGCTATGTCAGATGCAGGTCTCTTGTTATCTGGTGTGCTCCCTGAGGCATTTGGTGGGCCACTGAGATACAGGAAGCTGGACTAGATGGGCCTATGGCCTGATCCAGTGGGGCTGTTCTTATTAGTTGTTTCTCACCTCAGCTGGCCTCAGGGTGGGACTCTGCCAGGGGAGGGGGAGGGGTTTCTCTGCTCCCAGGGTTCCTGAGGGTCTGCAACCGTCTCACGCAGTCCTGAGCCAACTTGGCCTGCCAGGACCAGGCCTGTCTTCTGGTTACTGAGGATACAATCCTAGCCATATTTTCCTGGGAGTAAGCCCCATTGACTATAATTGGATGTACTTCTGAGTAGACATTCATAGGATTGGGCTCTGAACCATTCTGAAAAATGTGACTTTCTAGTCGTGATTCTTGCCTCTGATCCTTGAGGGAGCACACAGGATCAGAAACTTGCATCCTGTTGCCACTCCCTCGCACCTGGCATGCAGAGGCAGATTGTCTCTGAACCCTGGAGGTCACATGTAGTCATCTTGGCTTTTCTCTGCACTTTTCTTCACCTGAACTTTTCCTCCCTCAATCTGTCCAGGTTCCCTTTAAGGAGGAGGCCAAAACTTCCAGGTCATTTATCGAAAAGCACCACTTCCAAGAGATTCTTGAGGCATACTTCTTTTCACCTCTCTCTGTCGTGAAAATTGTGCATTGACATCCCCTCTCTGTTTCCTGGTCCTCAACCAGTTCCTAATCCATGAGAGGACTTGCCTTCTTTTTCTCTGAGGTTTTCTCAGCAGCTTTTGGTGAGGGACTGTGTCAAATGCCTTCTGAAAACCAGATATATAATATCCACAGGTTAAGAACATAAGATCCTTGCTGGATCAGGCCAAAAGCCCATCTAGTCCAGCTTCCTGTATCTCACAGTGGCCCACCAAATGGCCCAGGGAGCGCACAAAACAACAGACAAAACCTGTGTCCTGGTGCCCTCTCCTGCATCTGGCAATCAGAGGCAGCCTGCCCCTAAAACCAAGAGCTTGCACAGACCTACCATGACTTGTAACCCATAATGAACTTTTCCTCCAGAAATTTATCCAATCCCCTCTTAAAGGCATCCAGGCAAGGTGCCATCACTACTTCCTGTGGTAAGGAGTTCCACAGACTAATTACATGCTGGGTAAAGAAATATTTTCTTCTGTCTGTCCTAACTCTCCCAACACAGGTTCTCCTGCATCCACATGCCTGTCCTCAAGATTTGAAGAGAGGGGTGTTACCAAAAGGGCTGTTTTGTTTAGGGGAATTAGTATATTAACCTTTTGGAAACTTTTAGGACCATAGGCTGGATAACAAGACAGGGTAGAGCAAAGAAATCCCTTGTTTAGCTTAAGGAGGAGACTGGGAGAAAGGTAACTTTCAATCAAAGGATTATATTTTTATTGCAAAATCACACAAAGGTAAACATAATACACATGGATAATTGATAAGTATAGATTTCTAGTACTTGTGTCTAGTCTACCTAGCTTGTGGTGGCTGCATGTGCTATGTATTTGGGTGCATCCGAAAAGGAATCAGAAACGGATAGGGTGTAGGGAAGTATTTTAGGGGTTCCTTAATCTGCTAAACCCAGTTTGCTAACTAAAGATGGGGAAGAAGGGAGGAATAGATAGGATGGAAGGGAGAGAGTTTAGACGCAAGATATATTTACCTGTCCGGGGAGCAGTTGGATGGGAAAGAGTCCTAGGAAGGACCACTCCCATGGGAGGGCAGCCAGAGAGAGAGAGAGAGAGAGAGAGAGAGAGAGAGAGAGAGAGGCATGTGCTCTGAGCTTACTCTTAAGGGGTTGTCTGACCTGGAAGCTGACCTAAACTGACCGGAAGTATCCCAGAGCTGTGCACATGCTCAGTATACACACAGGTACACGTGGAGTATGTAAAACAAAGGGTGGAAGGGTCCAGAAATCAGCTTTCAGCAAAGCCTGACTCTGGGGTAGGGGGGAGTAGCTTGCTTCCTGTTGCTACTGGATTTTGGAGTCTGGAGGTAGCTTAATGGCTGTGATTTAGTTAACAATAGGTGATAGACTTTGCTGCCAAAGTCCTCCTCCTTTAAGGTGTTTGCATATTCAGTGATTGACTTAAACAATAAAGACATTTCCAGTGTCTCTAGAGAAAATGAGTCTTCCCAGACTGAAGGTGGCCAACAACATGAGCTTATGATTTGACTCCTTTTGTGGCCTGTAAGAGAAGTTTTAGGCCTGCATGTTAGTCCAAAATACATAACCAGATGTAAAAACACAACTTGGAAGGGAAAAGGGGATTTTCATGTAACGGGCAGAGCAGCTTCCTCAAGATGGAGCAGGGGTGGTGGATCTTGTTCCTGGGGTTCCTCTCCCATGGGGTGCAGGCTGCCTGGGGAACACTGAGACATGGTTTGAGGGAATTTCCCTTCCCCAATCTGTCTTCTCCATGGGATCTTTCACTTGTCATTGAATTGAGAGGGTTCCAATCTCAGAATCATGACACCACATGGAATGGGTGATGAAGGAGGCCATGTGGGAAGGGGAGGACCCACATGGTTCCAGTCAAGCTAGTGGACGGGGGCCTCATTCCTTCCTAAAATGCAGCCAGTTTGTAGAACCTGTGCAAGTCAAAAGAAGTGAGAAAAAATACAACTGTTCCAAAAAAGTCTGGATCATGAGTCACTTTTTGTTCTGAATGGCTGTTATATATACAAAGATGTCAGGATGCTGGTACGGACCAGAGAGTGTGGCTGAGGTCAGCTGGTCAAAGGTCTAACCGTCTGAGGTTTCCCAACTCCCCAAGCAAGCCCGAGGCCTGGAGTGCAGTTCCCCTTTGAATTCAGACACTTTGGCTCCCAAGAAAAGTCTCCAGCGTATCAGAAACATCAGGGATCCCTAAACAGGATTAGTACCACAACATCCTGGCACCATAAACAAACATTTGGCCAAGAACAAGGGAGGCAGGGCAGTAATAAGGATGGGACCCATCAAGATCTGCCAAATAGAAGGTCATGGAACGGTGCCTGCCAAGGAAGGAAAAAGCAGACAGATGATGCTCAAGAGGAGGAGGCAGTGACAGGAGAGTTAAAAGCAAGGCGCAAACAGAAAGAACCGATGAGGGTGCATGCACAGCGGAGGAAGAAGGCCGCTGACCCAGAGGCGCAGGAACTTCAGGCTCAAGCAGTGGAGCCCCACCAGGGCTGGCCACTGTCAGTTGTGTTCTGTTTCTGACTTTCTATAGAGCTTGGGCTATGGGTTATGACAATGAGTTATCTCAGAATGCCAGATGCAAGAGGGGGCACCAGGATGAGGTCTCTTGCTGTCTTGTGTGTTCCCTGGGCATTTGGTGGGCCACTGTAAGATATAGGAAGCTGAACTAGATGGGCCTACAGCCTGATCCAGTGGGGCTGTTCTTATGTTGGGCTCAGAGTCTGCACTGTCCTCTCTCCACACCCCCGCTCACCCCTTTGGCATGGGACTGTGGTGGGACTGTGGTAAGGGCTCGCAAAGGGCTTTACATTTGTGACAGTGTGTGCCAGTGGTAAGCCGGCATGCACTGTTCAGAATCTGTCCACACTGTACAATAATTGGGCATTCACTCCATCTCATTTGTAATCAAAACCAAGCTGTCCCAGCATCAGATGCACCCTCAAAGAGAGGCTCAGCCCCCCTCCTCCAGATCCCTGAACTGGGCTCCAGCTTGACTGGCTCTGGCCAGCCACCGGAAATCCTCTGCTCTGTGCCCAGACCCAAGACAGGGTTCACACTTAGTCTGAGCAGATGTCAGTGTGTGTGTGTTCCCGGGGGGAGGAGGAGGCTCCTCACAGGTCACGAGTCACCTATTCCCTGCTGCTGTGATGTATCAGGCAGGCATCTGTGGGGCCTGTGGGAGGACAGCAGCGTGACATAAATTGGGGGGGGGGGAGATGCCAGCAAAGATGTCAAGGGCATTGGGTGCAGGTGAGTGTGGCTAAGGGAGCAGGCTGCTGCAACAGTGGCCCCATGTCATATTAGAACATAAAAGCCCCACTGGATCAGGGCAAAGGCCCATCTAGTCCAGCTTCCTGTATTTCACAGAGGCCCACCAGATGCCTCAGGGAACTACATGATAACAACAACAACAACAACAACAACTTGGTGTTTATATACCTCCTTTCTGGTCATTGGATTACTCCTCTGAGTTTATTCAAGGCGGTTTACATAGGCAGGCATTTCTAAACCCCTCAAGGGGATTTTTACAATCATGGAGGTTCTCTCTTTCAAGAACCAACAACATTTCAGGTGGATCTTCCTGGTTTGGTCTCACTTCTGGCCTCCAGTTCTCCCAGCAGGCTGACAAGCAGCTCCATCTCTCACATGGAGGGCAGCCAAGACGCTTCTTGCTCACACGAAGAGCAGGTGGAATCACTTGTCAGCTGCTTCAAGGTCTCGCCATTCTCAGCCGTTCAGGGAGCTGCCTGTGTCCTCGAACTGGCAACCTTCTGGTGTTATCTTCAGGCTAACGGAGGCTCTACCCTCTAGACCAGACCTCCTGCCCATGAGACAACAAGAGACCTGCATGCTGGTGCCCTCCCTTGCATTTGGCATTCTGAGATATGCAAGCCCACTGCTTGGCCCATAGTATATTGGCAACCTTCAGTCTCGAAAGACTATGGTATCGCGCTCTGAAAGGTGGTTCTGGCACAGCGTCTAGTGTGGCTGAAAAGGCCAATCCGGGAGTGACAATCCCTTCCACACCGGGAGCAAGTGCAGTCTGTCCCTGGTCTGTCTCCCTGGCTATGGGCCTTCCTTCTTTGCCTCTTAGCCTCAGACTGTTGGCCAAGTGTCTCTTCAAACTGGGAAAGGCCATGCTGCACAGCCTGCCTCCAAGCAGGCCGCTCAGAGGCCACGGTTTCCCACTTGTTGAGGTCCATCCCTAAGGCCTTCAGATCCCTCTTGCAGATGTCCTTGTATCGCAGCTGTGGTCTACCTGTAGGGCGCTTTCCTTGCACGAGTTCTCCATAGAGGAGATCCTTTGGGATCCGGCCATCATCCATTCTCACGACATGACCAAGCCAACGCAGGCGTCTCTGTTTCAGCAAACATGCAGTGCCCTGTAATGGGTCTGTGTGGGCTATAGCCCCCCAGCCAGCTGTACTTGTTTCTGGTGCTGCCAAATGCTACATGGTCTACAGGCTGCGCTTTGCCTGCATTCTGCTCTGGCTGGGTTAGGCAGCAGTTGTGTGGACCAGCTGGTCTGGGTTTTGGACCTGCCCCCCTACTTCTGCCTGCCATGGGCGTTTCTGGCCAATCAGGCACAAGCAAGTCCCTTGTTAGCTTGCACCTGTCTCATCTGTGTGGGTCAAGGGAGGGCACTGGGATGCAGGTCTCTTGTTATCTGTTGCACTCCCTGGGGCATTTGGTGGGCCGCTGTGAGATACAGGAAGCTGGACTAGATGGGCCTATGGCCTGATCCAGTGGGGCTGTTCTTATGTTCTTAACTACAATTCCCAGGACGCCTTGCAGGTCTCTTGTTATCTGGTGCACTCCCTGGGGCATTTGGTGGGCCGCTGTGAGATACAGGAAGCTAGACTAGATGGGCCTATGGCCTGATCCAGTGGGGCTGTTCTTATGTCCTTATGTCCTGGGTCTTTGTGCAGCAAGCTGTCAGTACTGACTTACCACAGCTGTGCTGGGCCTCTCCTGGCAGAAAGGCTCCTTCCGGCAACTGAACTCTCCCACAGGGAGTGGCCCCACGTTCATTTCACATGGCTGCCCACTCCCGAGAGGGCTGCTTCGTCTTATGTACTCAGAAAAGTATTTTGGGACGCAAGTGTTGCGTCAGTGGAATGAGGGGCTTCAGCTCCAGGTGTTGGGGCTCTGCTTTGCCTCTTTTATGCCTGTGCCCCAGGAGCTCCCACACTGATGGCAGGAGGGGTGCAGTGACATCTAGGGTCACTGGGACATCCAGTCTGCCTGGTTGGCAGCAGCAACCGGTGCTGTGTTTCTCATTCCTGGGTTGTGGACCCAGGGATGGCCTCCCTTGGGGCGTGTGCCTGCCCCTGTCCCCGCTTCATTCACCCTGGTGGACTCTCTCTGACCTGGGACTGGGGGGGTGCCGTGTGTTTCTCCCCCCATTGCTGAGCTGTGCGGGGTTTCCGAGGGCGCTGGAGGTGTTCTGGGAGGGCGTCGCCAGTGTGGAGGTGCCTGGGCTCATGCTTCCTCTTCAGTGTGGCAGGGCTGAGGATATGGTGAATGCCAGGAAAAGAGCCCTGCTGGATCAGGCCAAAGAGGGCCACCTAGTGCAGCTTCCTGCATCTCCCACCAGGGAGCACACGTGGCAGAGAGACCTGCAGCTCTACATGCAGCTATATTCGTGGCTAGTTTGCAGTGAGGGTGGAATTGGGGGAGGGGAGAGGAGGTCCTCCTAGGAAGAGCCCACCCAGCCCAGCTCCTGCATCTCACAGCAGCCCGCCCGGTGCCTCTGGAAGCACACAGGACAAGAGACCTGCACCCTGGTGCCCTCCCCCATCTGGCACTGCCAGGCAAGGATGTGCGGGGGCGGCGGCCAGGTGAGGCAGAGCCTCCCCACCGGAGTCCTTCGAAAAGCGGGGTTGTGGTGCGGGTCTTTCTGAAGGCCTCTGGCGGGAGGCTCTGCCTCACCTGTCCCCCCCAGCACATCCCTGTTCCGAGGCAGCCGCTCCGAGAGCAGGACCTGCGCGTTTCCCCCGCGGCTCTGCCGCTCCCCTGGGAAGGCGGAGTGGCAGGGAGTTCCGCAGGAGCCCGGCCAGGGCTCCGCTCCTCCCCCGGAACTGCCGGCGAGCGTCGGGCCGGCGCGCCGCCTGCTCGTCAGCGGAAGCGCCAGTTCCGGCGAGCGCGGCGCCGGCATGGGGAAGAAGAAGGCGGCGGCCGGCCTGGGCCGGGCCCTGCAGCGGGAGCGCGGCCGGGCGCGGGGCGGCCTCCGGGCCGGCGACGGCTGGGTGAGTGGGAGCGGGAAAGGGGGCACGCGGGGGGGCCGGGCCGGGGGGGGGCGAGCGAGCGCGGCCTCGCTGACCGGCCGCCCTCCTCCCCTCCCCCCCACAGCGGCACGCGAGCGAGAGCGGCGGCGGCGCCCCGGCCCGGCCGGGCCCCGAGTCGGTCACCGAGCAGAGTTCCCTGGAGGAGTTCCTGGCGACGGCGGCGCTGGCGGGCACCCGCTTTGCGGCAGGTGAGTCCCGCGGGCCGGCGGGCGGGGCGCGGCCGGCTCCGCGGCCCTTCTGCGCCCTGACACCGCTTGCTCTCCGCAGAGAAGCTGGACGCGCGGCTGGTCCCCGCCCGGCCCCGGCCCGGGCTGCTGACGGCCGAGGAGGCCCGGGAGGCCCGGCGGCTGCAGGAGCAGCACCAGCACTTCCTGTGCATCCCGCGGAGGTGAGCGAGAGCGCTGCGCGGGGACCGCCT
Organism: Tiliqua scincoides; assembly: GCF_035046505.1. Classification (NCBI taxonomy): domain Eukaryota; kingdom Metazoa; phylum Chordata; class Lepidosauria; order Squamata; family Scincidae; genus Tiliqua; species Tiliqua scincoides. The sequence goes on along the minus strand of NC_089823.1, from coordinate 241,609,936 downwards.
GGCATCCCGGGGCGCAGGCCCGCTGCCGGCAGTGGGACGCCTCCGAGCGGGCTGGGCAGCGGGGCGCCCTCGCCAGGGCTGTGCTGCAGGTTGCGCCGCTGCCTGCGTTTCTGGCCTCCGGGGCCAGCCTGCCGCTCTGCTCTCAGAGCCAGGACAGCAGAGCGGAGCCCAGGAGAGCCTGCAGGCTCCCAGGCAGCAGGAGCGTGGCTTGGAGCTGAGCCGGGCCCTGGCACCTTCTGGGGCGGCTGCTGGTCGCAAAGTTCTGTGTCTGTTCTTTGCCCTCCACTTTCACTGGAAATCTGAAGAACTGGTCTGGAGGACTTCTGTCACCAGCTCTTGTCCTCCTGCCCCTTGGATATTCTTGAAGATTTGCGGTACAACTCTGTGCATGTCATATCTACTCAGAAGCAAGTCCTATGGTGTCCAGCAGGGCTTGCTCCCAGGAACGTGTGTACAGGATGGTAGCTTTCGAAATGTTCTCCGCCCTCTGCCCTAATGCTTTCTATCTGTTGTACCTACTTTGTAATTCCTTTATGGTTGTCACAGCAACCTCCTGAAACCTTTCCACTTTATTAATATTTGTGTCCTTTTCACATTTTTATACCACCCTGCTCTCTCTTCCTTTTATCCTCCCAACAACCCTGTGAGGTAGGTGAGGCTGTCCCAAAGTAAGAACATAAGAACAGCCCCACTGGATCAGGCCATAGGCCCATCTAGTCCAGCTTCCTGTATCTCACAGCGGCCCACCAAATGCCCCAGGAAGCACACCAGATAACAAGAGACCTCATCCTGGTGCCCTCCCCTACATCTGGCATTCTGACTTAACCCATTCCTAAAATCAGGAGGTTGCGCATACACATCATGGCTTGTACCCCATAATGGATTTTTCCTCCAGAAACTCGTCCAATCCCCTTTTAAAGGCGTCTAGGCTAGACGCTAGCACCACATCCTGTGGCAAGGAGTTCCACAGACCGACCACGCGCTGAGTAAAGAAATATTTTCTTTTGTCTGTCCTAACCCGCCCAACACTCAATTTTAGTGGATGTCCCCTGGTTCTGGTATTATGTGAGAGTGTAAAGAGCATCTCCCTATCCACTCTGTCCATCCCCTGCATAATTTTGTATGTCTCAATCATGTCCCCCCTCAAGCGTCTCTTTTCTAGGCTGAAGAGGCCCAAACGCCGTAGCCTTTCCTCATAAGGAAGGTGCCCCAGCCCCGTAATCATCTTAGTCGCTCTCTTTTGCACCTTTTCCATTTCCACTATGTCTTTTTTGAGATGCGGCGACCAGAACTGGACACAATACTCCAGGTGTGGCCTTACCATCGATTTGTACAACGGCATTATAATACTAGCCATTTTGTTCTCAATACCCTTCCTAATGATCCCAAGCATAGAATTGGCCTTCTTCACTGCCGCCGCACATTGGGTCGACACTTTCATCGACCTGTCCACCACCACCCCAAGATCTCTCTCCTGATCTGTCACAGACAGCTCAGAACCCATCAGCCTATATCTAAAGTTTTGATTTTTTGCCCCAATGTGCATGACTTTACACTTACTGACATTGAAGCGCATCTGCCATTTTGCTGCCCATTCTGCCAGTCTGGAGAGATCCTTCTGGAGCTCCTCACAATCACTTCTGGTCTTTACCACTCGGAAAAGTTTGGTGTCATCTGCAAACTTAGCCACTTCACTGCTCAACCCTGTCTCCAGGTCATTTATGAAGAGGTTGAAAAGCACCGGTCCCAGGACAGATCCTTGGGGCACACCGCTTTTCACCTCTCTCCATTGTGAAAATTGCCCATTGACACCCACTCTCTGCTTCCTGGCCTCCAACCAGTTCTCAATCCATGAGAGGACCTGTCCTCTAATTCCCTGACTGTGGAGTTTTTTCAGTAGCCTTTGGTGAGGGACCGTGTCGAATGCCTTCCGAAAGTCCAGATATATAATGTCCACGGGTTCTCCCGCATCCACATGCCTGTTGACCTTTTCAAAGAATTCTATAAGGTTCGTGAGGCAAGACTTACCCTTACAGAAGCCATGCTGACTCTCCCTCAGCAAGGCCTGTTCGTCTATGTGTTTTGAGATCCTATCTTTGATGAGGCATTCCACCATCTTACCCGGTATGGATGTTAGGCTGACCGGCCTATAGTTTCCCGGGTCCCCCCTCTTTCCCTTTTTAAAAATAGGCGTGACATTTGCTATCCTCCAATCTTCTGGCACCATGGCCGTTTTGAGGGACAAGTTGCATACCTTAGTCAAGAGATCTGCAACTTCATTCTTCAATTCCTTAATAACCCTTGTCTCCCAGAAAGCTTCACGGCTGAATGAGGATTTGAACCTGGATCTTACAGGTTTAAGTCCAGCTCCTGAACCACTACACCATTCTAGCGCTAACTGGCTTGTGGTGTTATCTGAGTTTTTGGGTGGTGTTGGCATCCACAGCCCTGCTTGAAGCACTTCCAGAAAACAGTGTTAAACATATACACCCACCCACACACTCACTCACTTCCCATACAGGCAATCAATAATTTTACAGGCTTGTCAGTGGCTGGGAGGGGCTCAGTTGAAAAGCTATCTGAATTTTCATGTTTTCCTTTTGTGATTGGTTATTTCAGACCACGCTGGGACAAGCAAACCAGCCCTGAAATGTTAAATCAAGCAGAAAGAGATGGCTTCCTGGAGTGGAGGCGGCGGCTGGCGCAGTGAGTGTCTCGTCCTGGTGCCCCATAGGAGGCTACCTTGTGGCGGGTCAGCCCATGCCGGGTCCTGCTGGCTCAGCTTTTCTGGCACTGAGTGGCAGCAGCTCTGCAGGGCTTCAGTCAGGAGTCTGGAGAGTGCTCATAGTTAAAATCTCTAGGTCTGGAGAGACTCACAAAGAAGGGATGCCAGCACCAAACTATTGTGACCTTTCTGTGGTGCACTGGCCTCTAGCATGTTGCCAGCACAGAAGGTTGTATCCCTGGTAGATTCCTGGGATTCTTGTGTGTCTAAGCATCTTATTTTGTTTTCCGTAAGTGGGGGAGTCAGTGTAAAAAACATTCAAGTCAGTAAGCAGGCTCTTCCTGATTGGAGGCGTTTCTTAGTTTATATTTGCACTCCTCCAGTCAACGCTAATTACTTAGGCTGCTGACAACAGTTTAAAACGTTAAAAGGGATGGCCAGAAACGTAGCTCAAAATGTGACATGAAACTAAAGCAGTAGCAGAACAAAAGTGTTTCCAGATCTGGCTGTGGGGCTCAAGACAGCCAAAGAAGCAGTTCTGTTGTGCGTTGCTGCTGGAGAAAAGGCGGTGGCCCCGCTGTCTGTCTTGAGTCCCACAGCAGCTACCTTGCTGCTTGATGCTGTAGAGAGATCCAAGGGAACAGCTGGTGCCAGGCACCCCTGCTGGCATTGGTGGCCATGCCTGCCCAGGGATGCCCTAACCTCGGCAAAGTGTGCCGATGGCACCTGGGTATAAGCGCAGTGGGCCCAGTGTGAGGTGTCGGGCCTGGGAGTGATGAGATAAATTGCTTTTCTCCAGCTTGATGGTCTTGGCAACCCCAGCAGAAAAACAGATTGCAAGTAGCTTAAATGTGGGGGTGGTGGGTTAGGTGAAAGGCTTTACTAAGCCCCGCTTAGTAAACAGCCACACTTCCAGCTTCAGCAGGGTGGCAGCTGTGTGTGTCTGTGGCAGCCAAAACAGAGGCCCCGGTGGTGACACTTTCCAAGACCAGCCCGTCTATTTCCAACATAATTTTTTGGGGCTCCGGTCTGCTTCTTCAGACGCCTGTAGCATTCTCTCCTTTGAAGGAGGGAGGCAGCTGTTCAAGGCAGTGGGAGGGAGGAAGCAGAGCTAGGCAAAGCTCTTCAAGGCAGAGCTAGGGGCTGCCTCTTTCCTCCTAGAGCTCTTTGATCCCCTCTTCCACCGTTCCTCTGCCCCCCTGCCTGCCTGCCTGCCTGTGTCAGCAGAGGACCCCTGGTCTGCTCTGCCCTTGGAGAAGTGGACCGTAACTCACCAGAGGTTATGCTGACACAAGTGGCTTGGTTTGCAAGGCACAAGAAGACTCTTTACATTTTCAGCTGACACCTGCAAGACTCAAGAGGGTTGTGGAATTATTATTACTACTGTGTTTCTGTCCCACTTTTCTTCTCTGGAGGGGACCCAAGGAATTCTACAGGCATAGCCCTGTCTATCCCTTATGGGCCACCTCTCATCCTGAGAGGTGAGACTTCTTGAAGCAGAAGATCCTGCACAAGGGGATGTTGGAAGCAGTGTGTCGAAGGACCTGCTGTTCCTTTATACCCATGCTCTGATGCATGGTCAACAGATGCTATTGTAGGGATTGCTGATGCCACCTCCTTCAGCAACAGGTGATGGTGCAGGCATGGAATATGGAAACTACTGTTAGAATGCTCTAAGACCTGGGTGAAGAACTGTTTGTCAACCTCTCCAATGCAATGGTTCTTGCTCCCTCTCCAGACTGGAGGAAGAACAGAAGCTCCTTCTGACCCCGTTTGAACGTAACCTGGAGTTTTGGCGGCAGTTGTGGCGTGTACTGGAAAGAAGGTAATGTTCCATCGTGTGCTGTGAGCGCCACACACCCCTGCTGGGAATGGTGCCACAGCCCTGGCAGCTGCAAGTGGCATGTTCCAGTGACCACAGGGTGGGGGGCTGAGGAACTGATAGCAGTGAAAGTAGTTGGGGGGGGGGACTGGGGTTGTGGGCCTGGGAGCCCAGAGAATGCCTGGAATCTGAACACTCCTTCATGAGGGTTGAAAATGGATCCCCACTCGGTGCAGCTCTGCCTTGTCAGGAGATTCCCTGAGTTGGCTCCTACTGGTTCCCTTAAATGACTTGCTCTCCAGGATCCCAAACAGTGTTGTTGCTTTTTCCTCTGCCCTTCCTTGTGAATGCCATTGGGGACTCTGCCAGAGAGCCCAGAAGCGCTGGGTTACTGGGATGGGTGAGTGATTTTGGCCCATGGAAATGGCATTTTCCTCTTCTTTTACAGTGATGTTGTGGTGCAGATAGTGGATGCCCGGAACCCGCTCCTCTTCAGGTGCCCAGATTTGGTAGGTGAGGCGGGCTCACTTGATCTCCCTTGAGCAGTGTGAGAGGTGTGGTAGCACCCTATACTAAAAAGCCCTCTGTTCTTGGCGGATCGACTCCAGGTTGCTTGTTTGCTCACTTGATTGCTCCTGTGATGCTGCAGTCATAGAAGGTTCTACTGATCCTTGATTTGTGCCCGACAATTGTATGGGATTTGCTGAATATACTGAGCTGAGGAGATATCCTGGGTAGTGCTGAGAGAGACCACACGTGCCCCTGGGAAATCTGGAGCTTCTCCCCACTGTGAGGTCACATCAATCCCCTACGTACAGTCAAACCTGGAATGTGTATCTGAGGCAGATTCCACCACCAACTGCCCACTGGAAATGCAGGCTCAGGATTGCACTTCCAGCTTTTTGCCCAGCAGGGGGCCTGCCTGCCTGCCTGCCTGCTACTTGAGTTCCTGGAGGAGGGGGAGATGTGGGGAGCTTCTTGACTGCTCTCCTTGCTTCCCTTCTCCCTCTCTCATCCACACACTGGAGCCCTTGGAGGCAGGAGGCTCCAGTGGTTTTCATCACATCAAAGCAAAGATTTATTGGGGACGGAAATGGAACAAGGCTGGAACAGGCAGCCCAATTCAGTGTTCCAAAATAAAGGGAAAAGGAGACTCTTGGGAAAACCTCCCTGACTCCAGCATGTACTCGAAATCAGAGCATCCTCCTGGCACTGGAGGGAAGGACATTTCTTGGAGTCGCCAGTGTCATGACTTATACTTTGCTCTCGGTGGCTCCCCCCAGCCAGCTCTCTCTTGCTTCCCTAGTTGGGAACCCAGCTCTGGCTTTACATTAAATGTACTGCTCCGATGTCAGATGAGCACCTGGGGACAATGGCAGGTGGGAATGTGAGAGCACAGAGCAAGGAGCCTGTAGTTCATGCAAGTGGCTCAAGGAAGCCACAGTTGCCACTAGGGAAACTGGGGATGGACGAATGGATTGCTGCTTCATTGGGCGATCTGGCAGAGCGATTCCAGCAGCTCTGTGCTTCTGCTGCCTCCTTGTTGGTGATCGACTTCTCTTGTCTTGTTTGTGCCTGGTTAGGAGCGTTACGTGAAAGAACTCAGCCCTGCCAAGGAGAACCTCGTGCTGTTGAACAAGGCTGACTTGCTGAGTGAGGAGCAGCGGTCTGCCTGGGCACGCTTCTTCGAGGGGGAAGGCGTGAGGGTGGTATTCTGGTCAGCCCTGGCGGAGGAGAGGCGTCTGGCAGCTGGCCTTCAGGTGACTTTGCTGAGCCATGGCAAGTGTGTGTGTGTGTGGGGGGGTGTCTTCCAGGCAGTTATCCAGGCCTTCGGATGTTCTGCCACAGCACCCTCCTGTTGGCACAGTGGATACTTGCATCCACCTTGACTGAGAGCCCTCCACTTCCAGGCAGAGTTGAGGCTCTTCCAGGTGTATTTATGCCCTCAAAGTTCAGGGGCCTACCTTAACTCTGGCAATAGGGGGTTCTCTCGCCTTGCATGTTGGATCCATGCACCCACATGTTCTCTTTTACTTTCAGCCAGTCCTGTTCCTCTGGAAAAGCTAGAGCTGTTGGCAAGAGATATACCCCACCTTTTAGAACAGAGTCATTGCAGGACTGCCAACAACCATAATTGAAAAGAATAATTAAACAGTGATAGAAACACATTAAATCTGTTAAAAACTATTTAGTGAAAATCCTTGTATAATAAATGGGTCTTGATGGCACAGGATGCTTGAAAGCAGTGAGGGGGGGGATCTGGCGGGCTTCCCTGGACAGATTGTTCCAGAGCTGCAGTGGTGCCACCACAGAGGAAGCCCTGTCCATTTTGTGTCAGAGGTGGGCCAGAGAGCTGAGTTGGCTCCTGTGTGCAACCAGGTAGGCGTCTATCAGGCATGCTGGCCCTAAGCCACGTGTGACTCTGAAGGTTTGTACTGGCAACTTCCTGCTTTTTCTGTGGAAGGGGGAGGACACTCCATGATGTGTATTTGGTGTCCATTTGCTCAGGAGATGAATACTGTGGAGCTCCTAGATCCCAGCCAGGAGGAACTGCAGGCTGCACACAGCAGTGGTGGAGGCAGGCTTGGGTCTTCCCCGTGGCCCCCTGGATACGATGAGCACGACAGCAGCCAGGAGGATGTGTACGAGGACTGTGAGGAGGATGCCTGGCTGACCTGTTCTGAAGACGAGGCAGGTGGTGCTGGGGTCTTGAAAGAAAAGGGGTCTTGCGATGCTGAAGTCCAGGAGCCGGGGCTCCAGCAAGGCCAGCCCATCAGAAACAGCAGCTGCTTGGTGTCCAGAGATGAACTCCTGGAGATCTTGAAGGCTGTACACACTGGGAAGACGGTCCGCAATGGAGAAGTCACCTTGGGGCTGGTAAGTTGGCATGGCTGCTTGAGATTGTTGCTCCATCTCCTCTCAAAGCCTGGGACCCTCAACAGCTGCTTCCTTCACCAGAACCAGTGTGGGGGAGAGCGGGAGGGGCCACTTCCCAGGCAGGGCCAGGCAGGGTGGCTTGTAGAGGGCTGCTCTAGCAAGCATGTCCAGCACTGTAGTGGCCAAGGACAAAATGACTATTCCTCCTCCCCCCCCCCCCCCATAAAGATCTACAGAACCAAGCCCCTGCTTGGGGAGCTGGTTTCAGATGCCAAGTCCCAGTTGTGGTTGGGAGGAGAGCACCTCTGCATGGCACCTGACTTGCCTCAAGCAGGCACAGCTGGGATTTAAGGAGGTCAGCATCCTGGACAGCAGGGTGTGTCCCTCAGGCAGAAATCCCTTGGTGCTTGGGAATCTGAGTGGCTGCAAAGGCAGCGGCCACAGGAGCTCTGACCAGGTGCTTCTCCCCCCCCACCCCCGCAGCTTGCTGCTGGTTCCTGGGCAGGTATCAAATCTCTCCTGATCACATTTCCCCACATGTGGGACCAGATTGGTTCTTCATCTCTTCATGATGGGACAGATTCCTATCAGCCTCCTGACTTCCACTTCTGTCTCTGTTTCTTCACTCAAGAGAACTTCCACATTCTTCCAAGTTCTCTTGGATGTCCTGGCTGCTTCCCAGAGCCGTGGCAGAGCCTGGTTGGCCCCTCTCTGGAGCAGCAGGCACAAGAGCCCTGCCTGAGTGCCAGCCCTGTTCTTCCTTCCCAGGTGGGTTACCCCAATGTCGGGAAGAGTTCGACAATCAACACCATCCTTGGAAAGAAAAAGGTGTCGGTGTCGGCCACGCCAGGACACACAAAGCATTTCCAGGTACTGCCAGAATGGGGCAAGCTGGCGCCACTGGCTGGCTCTCCTCGGGTCAGTGCTGGGAGCCCAGGGGCCCTGCAGGGCCATATAACTTGCAATAACCCAGATGTTGAGCCAGGAAACCAGCTTGGCTTCTGCGGTGTCCTGAGTTGCACAGCAGCCTTTCCCAGTAGTCCCTGAGAACCATCACCGTCAGCTGCTGTCGGAGGGTGGAAGGAAATTCCATGTTCCTCATGGTCAAGGTGGTACCTGGGGAGGGGGGAAACGTACCCCTGCTGAGCCTGTCCAGACTACCTGGGGCTGGGGGAGGGAGAGAGGATGGGGTTGTTGTGGGAGAAAGCAGACGGGGTGACGAGGCAATGGACTAGTGCACAGCGATGCCTTCATCCAGCTGCCACCTCTGTCAGGGCTGGCTGTCTGTGGAGCTGTCCCCATCAGGTGTCTGAGAAGGCCCTTTTTTCCCCCTCTGGTAGTGCAGCCCCAAGAGCTGACCCTGTATTTTTTTTTGGGAGGGGGGAGCATCCCATGTCCTCTAGAATCTCTTGGGTTGACCTGTTGTTGTAGTCTCCTTAAGGCTCCCAGGGCAGTGAGCCCAGATGCAGGCAGGCAGGCATGGCTTGTTGCTGCTCTTCTCTTCACTCAGCACTTGGAGATAATAATAATAATAAACTTTATTTTTATCCCGCCCTTCTCCCCAAAGGGACCCAGGGCGGCTAAGATAGAAGAAGGTGCCTGGCAGGTTCCCTTTCTGCTTTCCAAAGAGAAGCGAGGAGGGGGAAGTGGGAGGGGTGATGTGGCTGAGGCCTGCTTGGTTGTATCTTGCAGACGCTGTATGTGGAGCCCGGCCTGTGCCTCTGTGACTGTCCTGGCCTGGTGATGCCCTCCTTTGTCTCCACGAAGGCCGAGATGACCTGCAGTGGGATCCTGCCCATAGACCAACTGAGGGACCATGTCCCCCCTGTCTCTCTCATATCTTTTGCTCTGCTGTAGGGAGGCCACTTGGGTCATTGGCAGAATTTTGCTGTGACTGGCTGTGTGCAGATTTTAGCTGGGATGCAGGAGCACTGGGGCAGCCTCCTGACTAAAGCAGTTTTTGTCCTGCACCTGTCTAATTAACATAAGAACATAAGAACAGCCCCGCTGGATCAGGCGATAGTCCCATCTAGTCCAGCTTCCTGTATCTCACAGCAGCCCACCAAATGCCCCAAGGAGCACACCAGTTAACAAGAGACCTCATCCTGGTGCCCTCCCTTGCATCTGACATAGCCCATTTCTAAAATCAGGAGGTTGCACATACACATCATGTCTTGTAACCCGTAATGGATTTTTCCTCCAGAAACTCGTCCAATCCCCTTTTAAAGGCGTCTAGGCTAGACGCCAGCACCACATCCTGTGGCAAGGAGTTCCACAGACCGACCACGCGCTGAGTAAAGAAATATTTTCTTTTGTCTGTCCTAACCCGCCCAACACTCAATTTTAGTGGATGTCCCCTGGTTCTGGTATTATGTGAGAGTGTAAAGAGCATCTCCCTATCCACTCTGTCCATCCCCTGCATAATTTTGTATGTCTCAATCATGTCCCCCCTCAGGCGCCTCTTTTCTAGGCTGAAGAGGCCCAAACGCCGTAGCCTTTCCTCATAAGGAAGGTGCCCCAGCCCCGTAATCATCTTAGGCTGGCCAGAGATTCTTGCATTCCTAGGGCTCTGCAATCCCAGAGTGTTGGGTGGGGCAGGGTGAAGAAGGGGAGGTGGGTGCTTAGAACTGGATTAGCGCACAAAGGTTGAGAGCACAGCAGCCATCAAGGAGATTGTAGGCTTGAGGAGGGGCCCGCAGCCTGTTGAGGAATGGCTCATCCAGAGAAGTTGTGGAGGGATGCTCTTTGGACCATCAACTACCAGCTCTCCTCCCTTCGCCCTTGTGCAGCGGTAGGATATTCTTAAGGAGATCAGGAGGAACCAGGTCAGCATGGGAGGGGGGAGAAGGCTGTATGTTGCATGTTAAGGGACAGAGCTTGGATGTCCTGGGGACAGCTGCAGCTCAGAACTTCATGGCCGCCAGGGCATGTCTGGCTTGTGTCTCGGGGTATCTGCTCCAATGAATGATGCGGGACACACCCTTCACCTGTTGTTCACTGCTGGGCACTTCAGTGGTGATCTGGATGTGGAGGAGAGTAAGATTACTCCTTTGCCATGGATAGATCACTTCCTGGTGAGATTTAGGGCACAATCCTAACCAGGTCTACTCAGAAGTAAGTCCTATTTTGTTCAGTGGGGTTTACTCTCAGGAACATGTGGTTAGGATTGCAGCCTTAGGCTTGTTCATGGTTTTCCACATCCACAGAGACGGGACCATGTTGTATGGTCTGCCTCTGAGGCTGAGATGGATTCCTGAAGCCTCTGGGGGACTTCCCATTGCCAGAGTTGGTGACTCACCCAGTGCCCTGGTTGATCTCTGTAATGGGGAGATGAGGGGAGCCTGAGCATCCTCTGCCCAACTGCAGAGTGAGACCAACTGCTCCGAGGAGCTGCGGGAGATTAATCGGCAGGGCAGACGCCTGGAGCAACAGTGGCAGAAGACGGGTGCTGCATCTCGCCACACACCAGTGAGAGCTCATTTGAGAGCCTGTTCGTGGCTGTGCGGCAGCCAAGAGGCTGTTCTTCTCTGCCACCGTCGCATCAGCAGCAAATCATCCTGCTGGGCTTTTTCATGTAGTCTGTGATCTCCCAGCAGATTGGGAGAAACACACAGAAGGCCCAATGTGCTGAGTTGGTGAAGCACTTTGCGGATAAAGTTGATCAAATCCAGCACGGCTTGGACTATACATTAGGAGTATCTAATGACGTTCCTTTGGCGTCTGTCAGTTCTGTCTCCTGGGATTCTTTTCAGCTTGTAGAACCTGAGGGTGTGGACAGGACTCCTTGGAGTGTGAGACCATCTGCTTGCCTGCTCAACTCTTCCCTGGCATGGCTGATTAGATCTGCCCAGGGAGGGTTGACTGAGGGAAGGATGCCACTGCCATTGAAGTGAGCAGTGGTGTGTCCCTTCCTGAAGAAATACCATATTGGACTCTACCATACTGAATGATTTTCAGTCCGTCTTAAACATCCCAGGTTTGGGCAAGGTGTTCTAGTGGGTGATGGCGCCCCAGCTCCAGGGGTCCTGGAGGAAGCTGACAATTTAGAGCTTTTCAATCTGACTTCTGGCCAGTGTTCAGGAGAGAGATGGCTTTGGTCACCTTGGTAGATAAATTGTGATGGGGACCAGACAGGGGAGTGCGTCCCTTTTAGTCCTGCTGGACCTTTCAGAATGCCAGATGCAGGGAGGGCACCAGGATGCAGGTCTCTTGTTATCTGGTTTGCTCCCTGAGGCATTTGGTGGGCCGCTGTGAGATTCAGGAAGCTGGACTAGATGGGCCTATGGCCTGATCCAGCGGGGCTCTTCTTATGTTCAGTGGCTTTTGGCAGCATTGACCATGGCTTCCTGTTGGTTTGGGGCTTAGAGGCACCATTTGGGGTGGTTCTGTTCCTTCCTGGCTGACAGATCCCAGAAGGTGGTACTGGGGGATGGTGTCCTGGCCTTGGAAGGGAGGGGTGCTGCAAGGTTCAATTCTATCTCCTGTGCTATTTAACGTCCATAGGAAGCTGTTGGGAGAGGCCATCCAGAGACTTGGGGTTCTAGTTCTGCTTTCAGAGACAGCTGAGAATAAATTATTCCCTTCTTCCACATGACAGCCCGTTAGGTATTTGAAGAGAGCTCTCAGCCTTCTCTTCTCCAGGTTGAACACGCCAAGTTCCCTCCACCTTTCCTCGTAGGGCTTGTCCTCCAGCCCCCTGATCATCCTCGTCGCTCTCCTCTGAACCTGCTCCAGTTTGGCTGCATCTCTCTTAAAGTGGGGTGCCCAGAACTGCACACAGCACTCCAGGTGAGGTCTAGCCAGAGCAGAGTAAAGAGGAACCACAACTTCTCGTGACTTGGAAGCTACGGTACTGTTAATGCAGCTAAAATTACATTCACCTACTTTGCAGCCGCATCACACTGCTGACTCATGTTCATCCTGTGATCCGTTGCAACTCCAAGATCCCGCTCACATGACCCATCCTCTGTGGTCAGCTGGGGGCCATGCCACCATTAGTGGAGGTGGACGGTGGCTTCTCAGTGGTGGCACCCTGACTGTGGAATTCCCTCCCCTTGGAGTTCTGCTCCCTCCTTGGAGACCTTTTGGTGTGGCCATAACACCTTTTAATTTAGAATGACATTTGACACCGTACATGATGGACTGGCGTTTTAATCACACATAATTTTTAATTGCTTTATGCAGTCCATTGGGCTTTGTCTTGTTCTAATTGTGTTGAATTCTGTAAGGCGCCTTGTTTGCCCTAACTGGGAGAAAGGCAGGGCATGAAATAAACCAGTGGAGCATGGGCAGCCTGGTGCCGGGGTGCAGTGGGGCTGTGTCTGCTTGTGGCATGAGTGCAGATTGGGCAGCTTCATAACCCTCTGCTCTTTGGCTGGGGGAGCAGGTTGCTGAGGACACTTGAAATGCACCACTTGAGTTCAGTGTTTGGAGCAGACATTCTGGGGGATTTCGTCAGTGGGGAGGCAGGGGTGGGAACAGCTGGCTGGCTCACCTGTCACGGTTCCTTTTCTTGTTCCTTCACTTGCCTACGTTTGCCAGCGAATCCCACGACGTGTTTTGGAGGCAACCTACGGGATCAACATTGTGAGGCCTCGTGAGGACGATGCACCGGATCGGCCACCCACGGCAGAGGAGCTGCTGACGGCCTACGGGTGTGAGTGAGGCAACTAGCTGGGTGTCCTGCCCCTGCCCTTGCTCCCAGACAGACCAGGGTAGGACTGGCCATCCTCACAGAGCTGGGTGGTGGTGGTTCAGGGGCCTCTCCCCCAACTCACCATGACCTGAAATGTGTGTGATCTGGAGAGAGACCCCACTGTTCTCCACCAATCTGACGTTTGGGTAGACAGCTTGGCTCTTGAGGCCTGTTCCCTGCCTGAGTTCCTGTCTCTCTGAAGGGCTCTTTGTTGGGCCTGTGAATCACTTAGGAGCCAGGGGCTGCATGTTAGACCTGCTGACCAGGGTCCCTTCCCCCTTGGCTGTGTGGTGATTCAGTTGGGCATCTGCCCAGAGGTGTCCACATAGGCCAGCCAGCCTCTGTCTCTCTGCTCTGTAGTTCTCAATTGGAAGGGTTTTCTCTCTCAGCCATCCGTGTCCTTGGCTCAGGGGGCCCCTGTCCAGCAAGAGCTTTATCTCCCTGAGCTGCGGTCGCTTCTCTTGCAATCTCCTGGTCTTCCTCCCCTGCACAGGCATGAGGGGCTTCATGACAGATCATGGACAGGTGGACCAGCCTCGCTCAGCCCGCTGTGTGTTGAAGGACTACGTCAAGGTAAGCGTGAGCCGGGGAGGAAAGCGGCAGTTCTGGGTGGCAGCACTGGGCTCTGTGGTGCAGGCATGGAGGCAGATGGCAGCGATAGAGAGGTAGAGGCTTCAAATGCTGCTCCTCTCTCTGTACCCCGTCAGCACACTAGAGAACATAAGGGAAAATTTGAAATATCTCAGAAATAACTTCCAGAAAAATGCTCACGACATTCTGAAAATGTTTTGCAATATTCATTTTTAAAAAGTTACATGCTAAATAGTTACGTTGTTGGGCAACGAGAAGGAGAGCTGACAAGCCTCTTGAAGACGCTGCTGTGTCTGGGGAGAGGGGTCCTTTTTCTGAGCACAAGCAGGGCCTGTGCTGTGCTGATCCGGGAAGGGAAGGCCTTGGGAACAGGGGCTGCAGCCTCCTCTGAGAACTCTTCTTCTCCCTGGGCTGCTTCTGCATCCACCCTGAGCGTAGCTTGATTTGTTCTTGAGTCTGAGATATTTCTCTCTCATCTTTCTTGCCTGTCAAGGCGACTCTTATGGTGGCACAAAACATGTACAGAGGTGGTTTTGCCTCACCTAGGATGCCAATGGTTTTCCTTTTATTCAGAGGGACTAGACGAATGGGAGAACTAGACAGAGCCTCCCTGTGTACATCTCATGCAAAAACAGCCACTGTCGGAGCAGGTGAGGCTCCCTTTCAGGCTGTGAGTCAGCAAGGAAGTTCTTCCAAGGCAGAAGGAGGGCGTCATTGTCATCAGTGTCTTCCCCAAGACCACCATCCAGGACCTGAGACTAGCCTGCTCGTTGGGGTTCCCTGACAGCTTTATCTGTTCCTCTTGTGAAGCAGCTCTGGGGAGGGGGGCAGCTTGGAAAAGGCAGTCAGCTGCTAGCAGGCAGAGACTTGGGCCTCATGCCAGGTGGTGGGGAGGTGGCGGCAAGGGCCCCTCTGGGCCTCTTGCTGGAGCAGAGGTGAGACTCACCCCACCCACTCTTCCTTCACAGGGCAAGCTGCTTTACTGCCATCCTCCCCCTGGTGTTGACCCCAAAGACTTCCAGTCCTACCAAGAGAGGAATGGTCCCAGCAAGAATGCAGAGGGTGGGGCAGAAGTGCAGCCTGGAGAGAACCCCAAGGCCAAGCAGATTGAAAATGTGGTGGACAAGGCCTTCTTCCATCAGGTAGCAAGGAGAGGGTGTGTGCATGAGTGTACACCTTTGCATGTTCATACGTGTGTGCGGCCTGGAAAGGATGCGGGAGAGACACTGGCCCTGTCCTGGGGGAGGGGGTGGTGGTTCTTCTGTGCCAGTGACAGGAGCTGTCTCCATTCCAGGAGAATGTCCGGGCCTTGACGAGAGGTGTCCAGGCTGTGATGGGGTCCAGAGCTGGTGTTGACTCACCCCCTGTCTTGGGGCAGAGCCCAGGAAAGCCCTGGAAGAAACATGGTAACAGAAACAAGAAGGAGAAGATTCGCCGTGTCACTAAGCACTTGGAGGCATGACCCTTGAGCTAACAGAATAGGAGCCTCTTGTCCTCTTTTGGAGAGGGAGAGCACAGAGTGGAGGTCCTTCCCTTAGTGGAGGAGCTCTGTAGTTCTCCCCCCAGCCAGAGCTACTCCGATAAGAGATTTGGGATGACAGCTTGCCAGGACCTCCAGGAGAGGCCTTGGAGCAGCCAGGTGTTTTCCTGACCAGGAGGTGGAGGAGCTGCTTGGAAGGCACTCTTGCCTTGTCCTCGGAAGCGGCTGCTTGTCCTCGGAGAGAGACAGTGGTCCACTCTCTACAATAAACTGTTCTTGCATTTCCACTTGCTGGGCATCTTGTTTTCAACACATGAAGTCTTTCAACCCAGAGGTCCCTTGCTGTGGGCTGCTGCCATCTGACAGCCTGGAGGTGTTTTTAGAATCCCCTGCACCCACTGCTTCTCTCAGGTGCAAGAGGGTGGTGGGTCATTCCCAGAAGTGCCAGCCAGGTAGCTGTGGAGACCTGGATGCAGGCTGAAGAGCAGAAGATCCTATTTCTCCCTCTGAGAGCAGCAGGTCCTCAATGGGGCAAGGTGGGACACTGTGGTAAAGACACGGGCTGGTTCAGAATGGGCTTATTAAAGTGACAGGCCATGTTGTGAACTGAGCCCCCCCTCCAAAGCAGCATGCTTGTGCTTTTGTGGTATCCTGCGGGGGAGTCCTGTGGGGGCAACAAAATCACAAGCAGAGATTAAAGGTGGTTTCTGTTTGGAGTTGGTTGGGATCCAAACTGCAAGTGACCCTCCCACGCACTGAAGTCACCCAAAGTGCAGGGAAGCACTTAGGCTGGCGTGGCCCTCCCAAGTGCTCAGCTGGAGGGCCTGCTCCTGGCTGTTTGCTGTGGGGAGTCAGAGCTAGAGCACGGCGCTGTGTCCCAGATGAATCAGCTGCTTGCAGGGAAGGCAGCTCTCTCAGCTGCCCCTGTGAAGAGACCAGGGCTTGTTGGAGGGGTGGCATGGTCTCCACCAGTCCTGCCCCAAGCAGCAGGGTGTGCCAGGTGACAGGAATGGGGTGGCCTTGGCAAGCTCAGAACTGGCAGTGGAAGGAGGTCTGCAAAAGGTGGTGGCACAGAACATCTCACAGTCCCTTCCAGGGTGCAGGAAGAGCGGGGGGGAGGGCATGCCAGGAGGGCACTCCTGATGCCATGCCCTATTCTTATCCCAGGGCAGAGCGCTTCTGCCTGCCCCCATTTTCCTCAGGGGCTTGCAGTGGGGCAGGTCCAGGCCAAAGAGTCTTTGCAAATGGCAACTTTGACTTCACGGGCAGCCAAGAGTAGTAGCCGTCATGGGGCAGATTTGCAGCCAACTAGGGAGGCTGGTGCGTCCCACCTTGGCTTGCAGCCTCGAAGGAGAAGGACTGCTGCTGCCCAGCTGCTCCCATGTCCCTTCCCTTTCAGTGCAAGAACTTGAGAATGCAAAAACTTCCCTTCTCTGTCATTTGGGGGGGGGGGGGTTTCAGCGGTTTCAGCAAGTGGCAAAGAAGTCCTGGAGGAGGCAGAGGGCTGTTAGAGGGGCAGCTGCTGCTGTTTGGGTCTTGTTTCAGATGGGTCCTCCCTGGGCAATGGTCTGGCCACTGACAGCCTTTCTGCTGTGCCGGACTGACCTGGCCGGGACTGAGGGGCACCTCTGCTTGCTGCCACCAGTGCCCATTCTTCTCTGATCAACAGCCAGAGGCCCTCCTGGAGGCAGCTTGCTGGTAACCGTGACAGCTCCTGGCCTCATGCTGGTGGGTCCCACACTGGGCGTGCAAGCGGCTTCCGTTGCCTCTTAGAGCTGTGGCCTTATAGTGTGCAGGAGAGGCCTATTTGGATGCAGCTGTACAGCAGGATGGGGCTCCGTCCATGGCAGCAGAGGCCCCTAGCTATGATTTGGGGGGGGGTGGTACTGTATGGGGAGAAAGCATGGGGTGTTGGAGGGGCTTCTCTCCTGCCCTGCTGCTGGGGGCTGGTGCCCGACAAAAACCCTTTCCTGTCAGAAGACTTGGCTAAAGCTACACTCTGCATCTCACAGGTTCTCAGGTAGTGGTGACAGCAGGACTTGTTGGTAGGGGGGCAGTTTTTCTGGGAGGGGGACATGCTGGGGCAGGCAGAGGCTGTGTGAACATAAGAACAGCCCCACTGGATCAGGCCATAGGCCCATCTAGTCCAGCTTCCTGTATCTCACACCGGCCCCACCAAATGCCCCAGGGAGCACACCAGATAACAAGAGACCTCATTCTGGCACCCTCCCTTGCATCTGGCATTCTGACATAGCCCATTTCCCCTCGAGATCCCCCTTGGCCCTTTTGAACTCTGGAGCCAGCAGGCCAGGTGGGCCCTTGGTGACCAATTGCTCTCCCCCCCCCCCAATGCCTGCTGGTTCCAGGGGCTCTTAGGGCCCAATCCTATTCAACTTTCCAGCACCGGTGCTGCCTCAATGCAGTCCCGAGGTAAGGGAACAAATGTTCCCATACCTTGAGGAGGCCACTGTGACTGCCTTCCCATCACAGGAAGCATTGCATACCCCATTGGCACAGCAGCACCAGCACTGGAAAATTGGATAGGACTGGGCCCTTAGTCCTTCTCCACTTGCGCTCCCGGTTTTTTGCCCTGCTGAAGGAGGGGGGCCTGTTTGGAGCACCTGCACTGGGCAGTGTCTGGTCTGCCCTCAGGCTTGATGCACAGCAGAATGTCCCGACCCTTTGGCTACCCCACCCTCCTTTGCCATGCACAGAGGGGGGGGATATGGAGTGACAGCAAAAAGTGGGAGCAGCAGCCACCACAGTACCCATGTGGGTACTTACTCTGCTGCATCCCTGTCCCCCCAAAGTCAGGCATTTCTGCATGAACGTCTGCAATGGTTTTTTGTTTTGGTCATGGACGTGAAGGGGCTTCAAGATGGGGAAGATACACCTACTGCTGCTTTCATCTCAGATTTCAGCCAGAGGGCAGCTGGCAAGTGGGGCTGGAGCAGAGGAGTGGGTGCAGGGTCCTGCCCCCTGCTGGCTAAGGACTCTTATGGCTGCTCTGGCTTCTGTGAGATGATACAGCACAGCAGACAGCAAGTATTCCCAAGGCACAACCCCCCCCCCTCCAAAAAAAAACAGGTGCAAGAAAGGGTTCTGTGATTCATGCTGCTGAGGGCAGGAATTCATGCTACTGAGGGCCTGCCCAGAATGCTCCAGCAGCACAGGCAAGTGAGCCATGGAGAAGCCAGCAGCCCAGCAGCAAGGACATTCCCTTACTCAATGGGCTTTTCGTAATGTGGCCAGAAAACACAGAGACCTGAGTGCGCCTCCAAGCTTGTGCGCTTACCAGGCCAAGGAGCTGCAGTACACTGGGCTGGCTTGTGGCAGAGAGGGGTGCACAGTGGGCAGGGGCCTCCTGCTGGCTGTGCCCAGTTTGCCTCTTACAAGTGAAAAGCAATCTTTTCATTTAACCTCCAAGGTGAATCTAAACTCAATTTACACTTCCTCCTTTCTGTGCAGTTTTGCTGGGGCAGGGAGTGGAGGGTTTGAATGGCCCAAGAACTCCAGCAGAAGCCTCACTTGGAGGAAGGGCCCATCCAATTCTCTTGCATGGCTCCCCATCACCTTCTAGGATGTTTCATTGCCAACAGGTGAGATTTAAACATCAATTGTTCTTTGTAGATTGGAATTGCTATACATGGGGGGGGGGCTGTGTGCAAAGTGGAGCTGCTGTTGGGGGGGGAGCAGCAGATGGAAGTCACACTGCATTCCAGATTCAATCAACTGGAGGTGTGAGGGAAAAGGCTCTGCCAGAGGTGCCCCAGCCCTTCTGACTATTGCAACTTGTTTTTGCTCCTGTGGAGTCTCAAAGTGGGTGTCTTGGCAAGCTAATAATTTCTAGCTGTGTGGTGCAGGGGAAAAAACTTCCTTCCTGTCAGGTATGCCACAAACAAGTACGTCCCAGGCTAGAGGAAGCTGGTTTGGGGGCCTTGGCTGGTCTCTGCCTGTGTGTGGAGAGAGTCTCAGAGGGCCAGAAAGTGGTGCTGAGAAAGACTCTTCTGACAAGAGTCTCCACTGCTGCCTGGACTGGGCCTTTCAGTTGGGGGGGGAGAGAAGCTTCCTCAGGCTATTGTGGCTGCACATCTAGCCCAGCCCAGCCTGGCAGAGAAAGCCAAGGGAAGGGCCTCCTGGCCAGCGCTCTCTGACCTGGTGAGTCCTGCTCACCCACCCAGTTTCTGCCCTCTCACTACTAGGACAATAGCAGTGCAAGGGGGGGGGGTGTCCAACTGCTTGCAGCCCTTCCATCTGCAGGGAGCCTGCGGGCTTTCGCTGCCCTCCTGATAAGGCAGAGGACTGGGAGTGGGATAATTCCCGACACCTAAACAATGACTGAGCCCCCTCCCTACACTAGAGCTGCTGGCTGGGCCCATTGTGGGCTGTGTGGTACATCTTCTGCCCAAAGACAGGGTCAAGCCTAGAACTCTGGGCAAGAGCCAAGAAGGAGCCCTGGGAGCACCAGGATGACTGGTGGTTCCTGTTGAACTGCCACAACCAAACACCCTCTGGCAGGGCTCAGGCTGGCTGTATTTCACACTGAAATAAACTGGGCAAGGGTAAGGGCCTCCTCCAAATGCGAACTGGCTGTGCAGTGCTGAGTTTGGCTCCAGGAATCATGGACGAGGCCCCCCAGAGAGGAGCAAGCGGTCCCCACGACCACCCTCTGCAAGCACCTCTTGTGAAATAGGGCACCTGCCATCCTGCCTCTGGGGCAGAATGTGCTCAGGAAGGTGGCAGTGCAGCTCAGTGTGCAGTCAGTGGGGAGGGGGAGGAGAGGCAGCCTAGGCAACTGGGTGAGCCTCTGGCAACCCCCCCACCGCAAAGCGACAAGGTCCCCCCGTTCCTAGCCCACTCTTCCTTCCAGGCGCGGGCCGCGCTGCTTGCAGAGGCGGGGCGCGGGGCTCTGGTGGTGCTGCCCGCTCCCTGCTGGCCCGGGGCTCCGGGGGCTCCGCGTCCCTGCGGGAGGGTCGCGCCGGGCCGGACGAGCTCCTCCGCAGCCGGCTCTGCGGCCCTGGCCGGCCGGGCGGGCTCGGGGCTCGGGGCTCGCGGCTGCGCGCACGTGGCCGGCCTGGCGGGAGGCGGCCCGCGTGACGCGGAGGTGCGGGGCAGAGCTCGAGGCCTGCGGCTGACGTCACTTCCTGTCGCCGCCGGGGGCGGAGCGGCTGCTGCGCGGGGAGGCCTGGCGGGTGGCCGGCCGGCCGGCGCGGAGGGCGCGGCGGAGGCAGGTGAGGAGAGGAGAGGAGAGGAGGGCGCGCCGGGCGGGGCAGCACTCCGCCCTGCCGGCCGGCCGGCCGGTCTGCGGAGGGGCCGCGCCTCGTGCTTCGCCCCGCGCCGGGGCCGCGCTCCCCAGGCGCCTCCTCCCGCCGCCCGCGTGGACGGAGCCCTCTGCGGCGCGCTTGGGTGTCGGCGAGCGGCTCCGGCCTGCTCCCGCGCCTGCGGACCGGTCACGGGCGTGCGGCGTGCCTGCGAGGCGGCTCCGGAGGCCCTGCCTCCCCACCGCAGTCCCTGGCCGGCCGGGAGTGCCGCTCGTGCTCCGGCCTGCGCTCCTGGGCACGAGGGGCCGGCCGTCCGCGGGGCTCGTCTCCGCCCCGGAGGCCGCTCAGGCCGCTTGCCGGGAGCGCGGCGCCACGTGCGCTCGCTGAGCCGCCCCGGAAGGAGAGGCGGCTTGCCGGCAGGGCGGGAGTGCAGGTGAGGGGAGGAGCGCCCTGAGCAGGTCAGCAGGCAGGCCGGGGCTCCAGCAGCACTCCCGCTCGCGGACTGCTGCCCCCCTCCCTGCGCCTGGCCGCAGACCCCCAGAACAGGAAGCCTCATCGCAGCTGTGGCCTGCAGCGGGCCCTCTCTGGAACAGGCGCCATCAAGGCTTACGGGAAGGGCCCTGGATCCGCCTGAAGGCCCACCTGGCCCACCAGTGCTTCAGGGAGCACCCGGGACTCACCTGCGCCCTGCAGCTGGCATTCTCAGGTAGCCACACCCAAACGCTCGTGCTTCAGTGAGTAAGCTGCAAGTGGTGACCGATGCCTGTGCCTGCCCTGCTTCAGAAGCTCCGCTGAAGACTTGTTCGCAGACGCATCAGTTGGAGAGCGAAGAGCGTGTCTGTGAAGCGTTTTGCAAACTAGTCGCAGTGGGCCTTGCCTCGTGGCTGCTCTGGACCAGGCCATCTTGGGACCTTTGATCCTTGAAAGAACTGCTGGATGGTGCTTTGCCTGCGCAGTGTCAGCACCACAGCAAGGAGGTCCAGACAAACTTGCGTGCCTTGGATTGGCCTTTGCAGTTATTTGGCTGTCTGAGAAATAGAGTGGATTAGATCAGAATTTGATCAGAAGTTCAAATTTGATGAGCGTTGCCACTCTGTCAGCCTGGCTTGCTCCTGTTTCTGGTTTTGCGTTTTTTCCTGCCCATGTGAATTGGGGCTCTACTGCTGAAAATCAGCTTTCATCAGGGGTTGGCAGTAGGATTGGACAATCTCTTGGTATGCTTGCTTGCCAGGCCTGTGGACTGGCATGCCACCCACCTGAGCCTCAGTGGTGCCCCCACCTTTCAGGTGGTATGGGCTTGGGCTGGAAGGTTACAAGAAGGTGGGCGTGGAACAGTGGTGCTTGTTGAAAACATTGAGGTGTGCTAACCTGTTAGCATAACCAGGAGTTGCTTGAGATGGGTCTTCTTCAGTCTGGGTTCAGGCTGGGCCTTGGTTTCTTGGGTTGTTGATCTGTGCCAGGAAATTAGTGGGAAGAGGGCAGTTCTGGTAGTTCTGCTGAACCTCTCAGTGATTTTGGATGGTTTTGACCCCAGTATCCTTTTGAGCCAGCTTCCCAGAGTGGCGTTGTGAACCCTGTGTTACAGCAATGCTGGTTGCTTTTGGTGTTTGGTCTGTCACATGTTGGTCAGTCACTCTCTGGGGTGTTCCCATGACATTGTTGTCCACCTATTTTTTCCAACTCTAAATTGTCCTGTTAACATAGAAAATCCATATACTTTTTTGAGAACAGCCATGCAGTGACTTCTCCTGTGGACTGCTCTGTCTTTTTGAAAGTCCTGGGAGAAGAGAGCGGTTTAATTCACCATTTTCAGCGATGTTCAGCTTTCGTCAGGGATGCGTAAATGATGAGCTGACATAGTAGCAAGTTATAGTTCTCGTCGCCCTTGCTGCATTCCTTCTCTTCTCCGTTGAGCTTTCTGGCATGCTCAGAGGGCTTGGGAGAGGCAGGCTGGCGTACGGAGAAGGGAGAGAGCCAGCAGGGGTCTCTCTGTTGCTTGGAAGGCCTGCTGTGGAAGCAAGTTCTTTGAAGAGGGAGTCTGTCCGGTGCTGAGGATTCTGCCTGGTCCTCTGCCCACCAGTTTGACTTGAGCAGAGTTCAGGTCAAGCCCCCAAACAGCTGCAGTGGAGAAGGAGCATGCAACGCCAACTGGCAGACGGGAGGCTTGCATGTGGTGGTGACTGTCCCTGATTCTTGCTCATTTCTTCTGTTTGTTTTAGACCAGTGATTTTCAACTGCTGTGCTGTGGCACAGTGTCGTGCTGTGAATGGTCTGCAGGTATGCCGCAGGAGTTTGGGTGAGGGTAATTTGTTAGTAGTGCTGTTGGGGGATGTGAGCTCCCTGCTGGCAGTATGGTGAGCGCTGTCAATTGTAAAAAAACTAATGGTGTGAATTGACAATTTTAGCACTTTGTCAGTGTACCCTGAGATGAGAGAGGTTGAAAATCACTGTTTTAGACCTTTCTGTCTCCTGCCCCCCCCCCCCAGTGAAGTTCAGTGTCCTGAAGAGGTGGCTGAGTCAGTCCAGTTGTGATTCCTCTGTTGTTGTAGAGCTCCTCCAGTACACAAATAATCTGCTGCTATGCCAGTTCATGGGAACATGAACCCCCCCTCCTCAAGTCCCAAGAATGGGAAGTTTAAAGGGCCCAGGTGGCCTCAAGTTTCTGATGGCATAGGTCAAGCCTGATTGGTTCCCTAGGTTTATAGATGGGGGTAACGGGCCCCCCTCTGTACAGATATTTCTGATGATGAATTAGGGAATTTGAAGCCTCTTGGGGGGCGACTTTCTGCTGACTGGGGATGTGTGGAAGGCCCAAGGTCCTGGACTCACTCCAGCCCTTGGGGCTTGGGCTTGCCCGGCTTCTTTTTGGCTGGCCTTGGAGTCTGCAGCCCCACTTTCTGCTCAGCTCTGGACATGTCCACTTCTCCTGTTATGGTTCTCTTGTTTGTTTTGTGTAATTTGTGCAGCTGCAAGGTAGCCTCCTTCTGCCTGGCACACCCTGACCTTGGGTGGAGTTAGCAGGAACTTCCAGACGAGGTTGGCTGGAAGCAAGCACTGGCTCCTGGGCATGTCTGCTGAGTGCTGGGAACACACAGCCTCTCTTGGGAAGCACTGCAAGAATGGGGCGGGCCTGGGTTTCCCACCCCAGAAGACGTATTAGTGGGGCAGTCCTTCCCTCAATGCAGGCGGAGGCCGTAAAGTCAGAACCTTCCGAGCAACATGGTGGGGAAGAGGTGGTGGAGACCTCTCCTCCACTGGTTCCTTAGCTGTTTTCTGGAGATGCTTCAGATTCTGTTTCTGAGCTCATGGATGGCCCAGTGCAATTGGAAAGGGATCCACTGACATGCTGGGGCACTCAATCGGCAGGCGTGATGTAGCGGCATCGATGCCCGAAACCCTTGGGATTCCTGGGAAGTGTTGTTGGGAGAGAAGCTGCCCTCTCACAAATTGGACTTCCTGGGGCACTGTGGGAAGCAAGGATGCTGGGCCAGGTGGGTCCCAGAAGGCCTGATCCAGCAGGGCCACTCCTGTGAGCTTGTGTCAGTGGCCTCTTGGCCCCAACTCTGGCTCTGCATCTCCCAGCAGCGTGTCAGGGGCCGTTTTCCTCCTGGAGTCTGCTGCTGTCCACAATCCTCTGTGCACACACACGCTCACTTCTTTGGGATTATGATGTTGCATTCCTTTTTTCAGTTTGGCCCGAGATGGGCTGGCAGCAGCCAGGAGTGCTCATGGGGAGCAGCTGCTGGGCGGCTCTCCAGTGTGCCGGCCTGGAAGCCTGTCACCTGCTCTGGCCAGGCTCTCTGGAGAGTATCCGCAATATGGGACATGGAGCGGACAAGGAAAGCGCCAGGCAGAGGAGGTAGCATTTGGGGAGCTGCTTTGCTGCAGTGTTTAAACATGGACGCTTTTGAGAATGGGAAGTTTCTGAAGCTGACCGGGGCTGGCTGTATTTCTCTGCCTCGCAGCTTGACCTGGAGCTGAACCTGCCCCAGATTGACTAGGCTGGGAGGAATGAACCTTTCCAAGACTGGCCTCTCTGTTGCTGAGTCCTCTTGCAGGACATGTTAGCAGGAGCAGCGGAGCTCAGGAAAGAAACAAGAGAGTAGATTAGCCGCACTTGGGCAAGAGGCAGGACTCAGGACCAGCTAATGCCCTTGGCCTGCCTGCAGTGAGATCCAGTGCCTGCTGAGTAGATGCTCTGCAGGAGCCACAGCCTAACAGTGAAGTGAAGCAGGTGCAGAGTGGGAGGCCAGCGGGGAGATAGTCTTACTCTTGACTAGAACAGGCTCCTGCCTGAACCAGCAAAGCAATGATGTGATGTGGCTCTTTCTGTGATAATGGCTGCTTGGGGTTGTAATCCTCTCTTTCTCCAGTGAATACAGGGTGGGTGTTCTACATGTGCTGCAGTCCACAAAACACATAATACTGTAAGGAATGCACTTTTTAACAAATGTAAATACTTTTTTGGTTGGTGCTTGTAAGTTACAATGGTTTTACTTAAGCTTAAATCTGGAGACAAAGCCCACATTATACCAGAAAGCCTAAGATGGGAAGTGATGGAAAGGGCAGTGAGAGGGGAGCTTTGTTGGAGAGTCACTGGTATCCTTGTAAAATTTCCAGGTATTCATCCAGCCATGATGTCATGCTTATTGTGCCAGGCTTGTCGAGGGAGTACTGTGGTGGGAAGCTTTGTTTGCTATTCAGCAGCCTGGCCCTTTGGACTGTGGAGAGAGTCTACCGTGGGGCCTAGGAGGCTGGCATGGAAGTGGTCATATCTCTGAGTCTGCTCAGAAGACTGCGGTTGGGGAAGCTGAGTGTGCTCAAGTCCAAACTGCATCAGAGGAGCAAAGTCCTTGCCTGTTTCTCTCTGTGTGTGAGTGTGTGTGGGGGGGGGGGGATAAAGAACAGATGGGGGAGGGAGGTGACTGGGATGGTGGTGTGCTGGGGGAGCATTTCACCCTTTTCTCCTGTGCTGCGGTCCTGACAAAAATGCCCCCCCCCCAACTTACAGGTAACCCTGGAAGGGACGCTGCCACTGGAACGACTGAAGTGTTCTCAGTACTCTCAGGAGGAAATTGCGGAATGCCCCAGGATGATCTTTAGTTGAATCTCCCCTCCATGCAAGGTCAAACGAGAAGGCTGAGGCTTTCTCTTAGGGGGTGGGAAGTCAGTGAAGAGGCCCCTCCCACTGCTGCTTCCTGACATTGATTTGTGGAAGCCTGAGCAAGAAGCCCTGGAGCCAGAACTGTGTGCACAGGAGGAAATCTTTAGTTCATCTGATACATGGGGCTGTTTGTCAGGCATGGCTGGTTTGCAGAGGCACCTCATGGCAGACAGGATTGCAAAGTGTCCATCCAGGTGACTTCCTTGAATTGGATGTCCTCTTCCCATTTCTGTATTTCCCTTGACTCTTTGGTAGGCGCCCTGAAGAGATCTCCTGGTGGTCTTGTATCCTTCGCGCGTCTGTTCCTTGCTGGTGGTATCCTAAGGGCTCCAGCTGGCTATGGGAATGGAAGACCGTCCCTGTAGAAAATGCTCTTGGTGCATTTGGCTTGTGGAAAGCAAGTTAGGGTAGGTGCATCCAGAGTGTCCCTTGCCTCAGTCCTGTTGCCCCCCCCCCAATACTAGAACTAACTTAGGATGGGGTGGCTAACTTGCAGCATGCCACACGACATGTTTAGTGTACAGAATCTTTGAATGTGTCACTCTCCCTGCCACTTGTAGTGTCCCAGGATGGTGCAGTGGCCCCGCTGTTGAGAGGAGGCTAGGCCCTGCACTGTTTGCCTCTGGTAGCAGGCAGACCTGCCACGCTTTGTCTGGTGTCACTGCACCAAACATTGTTGGTGATGCCTCTGCGCCCAACCCTGTGAACTGGCTGAACATAAAGGCCTCAGCTGGTCAGCTGCCAGCAGCCCTTGCCAAATGTCAGGCTGAGGTGGTCGCACCCCAGCATGCCTTGCATGAAGGTGACCAGTGGCCAAATGGCCTGTTCTAGCTCTGGCTCAGCAGCGGTCTTTGCGCAGAGCTGGTCCGTACTTTGTCTGATGGGGGAATCGGCTCTTCTGCACGTGGCACTTAGAAAATGTCCACGGGCCGCTAGTGGTACACATGCCACAGGTTGGCCATCCCTGAATTAGGAGGTAACAAGCATGACATAGAACCTAGTGGGCTATGCAAATGACATATTGGGTGAGTTCCTTGTTAACACCCACAGTATTCATGTTCATCAATATAGCTGGATTGTTGAACTGAAACTGTCACACCCTTTGGATTATTTTCTTAAGGTAGAAAATAGCTTGGTAGCTTCTGCTAAGGTATTAACCAAAAATTTTCTGGGCTAGTGGCCAGTTTGAAGGGTGGAAAAGGCACTAGCAAAAAGGGGTCGTGTAGCTGGTGTTGCTGTGTTCCCAATAAGCTCACTTTCCAGTATGTGCACATTCCCTCCTCACTCCAACTTGGTTCCTTAAGTGACATTCCTGAGAGTTTGCCAGGCATTTGCCCTGGAGGGGGTAAGGCTAGGCTTCCTCTAATGAAGGGCCAGCAGTTGGAATGGAAAGCTGCGGTTCTGCAGGGCATCTTGGTGTCACCTTCTAGTCTAAGGTTTTGCAAACTCAGGCTCCCCACCTTGATGTAATCTGGCTGGTGAGCATAAGTCATCCTGCCTAATAACTGAAACCAGACACTGCCCAGGCCAGCTGTTCGGGCTTTCCTGATGCCCTCTCCAAGAAACCTTTCTCGCCCACACCCTACAAATGGGTGCAGCCTGCTCCCCTGCCCTGTCTCTTGTCCTCAACTGGGGTGCAGTTAAGCTTTTATGCCCTCCTGGATGGACACGCCTGCACTCACTCAAGCCCAGGAAATTCCTGGCTGCACGCTCTGCATATCATTCTGCACCCAGGAAAGACCTTGTGCTCTTTGTCTGAAGTCCTGCTACGACCCCAGCCTGGGGAGCAGTGTCATCATTTCCTCTCCCTCCATTTTCCCTCCACAGAAACTTCCACACGGCCTGTTTCCGGCGTGGATAACCTCTTGCTTCAGTAGGCACTCTCGCCTTTCGAGGAGCTGCTGTCTCTGCCCACCCACAGGCCCTTTTTTGACTTCATTTGCCTTCCCCCCACATCTGAAACTGGGCAGCCCTGTCTTGCTCTGCACAGGGACACTGTAGCCCCGTCTGCCTGGCAGGTGAAGAGGCCATTTCTCCTCTCCTCCCACTTTCCTGTCCCTCCTCTTTCCCTTTAATCAGTGACTTCTTGCTCCCTTCCTCGACTATCCCTTCATCTGTCCTGAGCAGTTTGCTGAGCCTGGTCCATTTGAAGCAAAGTGGTGCTTGAGTGCATCCAGCCCCCTCCAGTGCCAGCAGGGGTGGGGCGGGGCTGGCCTGGCCTCCTCTTGCCACCTCGGAGGCAGAGTTGACCTGGAGATGACTGGCAGGGTCAGCAGCTCCCTTACTGAAGGATATTCTGGTGGCCCTGGACTGGGGCGGGGCGGGTGAGCTCATGAGCGACTGAGCTTGATCTGTTGATAGCGGCCTGACTTGCATGTGTCTGGGGGTGCCTTGGTGGAGATGGGGGGCTTCCTTGCTGTCGCTTTGCTCGCTCGAGTATTTCCTGTTTGGTAACTGTCTTGTTGACAAAAATATGGTCACGAAGTGTTTGTTTTCCTTCGTCCCCTTCAGTGAGCATGGGAAAGGTTTGGGATGGTTAGAAAGCAAATGAACATCTAACTTCTCTCATCTGTGAGGGGGAAAGAAGCTGTTTGTTGGTATGGGAAGAATTGTGTGGCCAGAACGTTCTCCAGACCGTGATTAGATCCACCTGGAGTGTAGTTTGTTCTCGAAAGACAGAACTTACTTGTGATTGTAAAACCCGGAGGTTTACAATAAAGCCTGCCTGTGTAAACCACCTCAAATAAGCCCAAAGGAGTAATCCAATGGTCAGAAAGGTGGTATATAAATACCAGTTGTTGTTATTACTAATTTCTGCAAGAAGGAAATATTCGCTAGTTCTGGGGTGTCAAACTCATTTCATACAGTGGAATGCAGGCATTTATGGCGCCTGCTGAGGGCCAGAATTGATGTCATGAAGCAAGAAATGATGTCATGAAGCAGGTCATGTCCAGAAATCAGCACTTTTTTTCTCACTTAGGAACTCATTAGCTGCAGAAGAGAAAATTACACAAACCTTGATCATATTTTCAAGATATGGAAAAGCCCAATTATCACGGGGGGGGGGCTGACCTTTCAACAGTGACAGCTCAGCAGGTCTCCCAGGTGGTGGGAGAGCCCAAGGGCCTGATAAATTGATGTGGCCCCCGGGCCTTATGTCTGACACCCCTGCGCTAGTCAGTGCACTGGATTTCTATTCTTCAAGTTGCTTTCTGTGTTCCAGGAGGCACCTCAAAGCCATCAGCCCTGCTGGAGTCATGTGAATTGTTCTCCCTGCAGACTGCATACAGCTGCCTCCTCGCCAGCAGGCTTCTCTGGCCTCACCTGGGTTGAATCCCCAGTTTCCTTTTCAGGCCTTGTGCATGAAAGAATAGCAAGGAACGGTGCCTTGGGTCGCGTAACGTTTTACCTGCATCTATAGCACATGCTGTGTCCTGGAGGCCCAGCACTATGGGGCTCTGTTGCAATTCACCCGTAAAGTGCACTTTGGCAGTGTGGTGGGTAGCGTACTGCTCAATGCCAGCAGGAAGGCCAGAGCCTTCCCATGTGTGCCAGGGAGCATCACTGGCCACACGCTGGAGCACATAAGCCAGTGGGAGACGCGGGAGGGCAGAACAGGGGCAGGAAGGGGGCAGAACTGGGTGGCAAAATGGGGGTGGAGAGGCTACAGGAAGGGATGGATCTGATGATGATGGCGCAATCCGGTTCCTGTCTTCTTCATGGGCACCCCCTTCCCGTATCTCTCCTTGGATTTCCGCCAGTGAAATTGCTGGCACAGATCCAAGGAGACCCATTGCAGAGCAGGAGGCTTACTGAGGTGTACTGTAAAGGGTTTTTAATCCCCTTTCTCCTCAGAAATCTTATGATTCTCCCCCCCCCCCCGGGATACTGTGCACTTGTTTTTTGTGTGGCAGCACCAGTGGGGGTGGGGTGGGGGCGTGAAGGGTAGGGTTGGGCTGTGGCTCTGTGTTTAGCATCGTGGGGAACTTCTCCTCCCCTCTCAGTGGGGCTGGTGCTTTGGAGGAACGTGCAAGGAATTGTGGTGCTCTGTGGGGTCCCTCTCTGGACATGCAGTGCCGCTGCCTTCCCCTGGCTGCTGCTGTTCTGGGTCGGTCTGCCTTGGCATGTCCTCCCAATAATGCTCTGGGGAGGAGGAGCAGGAGCAGGAGCTCTGGGGATTTTCCCTGGAGGTGCTGTTGGAGTTGACCCTGGACCCTTCTGCGTGCAGCGCAGTGCCCTGTCTTTGAGTGTCAGGTCTTCCTTGTGGCCAGGAGTGCAGTGTGGGGTGACTTGCAGTATCCCTGCCCTTTTCACATGCTGCTCGGTGTAGGCAGACTGGCTGTGCTGCAGCAGCAGCAGCACATAGGAAGGACGGTGTCTGCTGCATGATTGTGCCCAAAGGTGGGCTTTAAAGTGCACCTGGACTGAAACAACGTCCTGGAGCTCTGATTTCTGCAAAGGAGCTTCAACAGAAACTACACTACATTTGTTACAGGTTACAAGTCATAGCAGGTATGTTACTTGTAAGCTCTTGGTTTTAGAGGCAGGCTGCCTCTGATTGCCAGATGCAGGGGAGGGCACTGGGACACAGATTGTATCTGTTGTCTTGTGTGCTCCCTGGGGCATTTGGTGGACCGCTGTGAGATACAGGAAACTGAACTAGATGGGCCCTTGGCCTGATCCAGATGGCTCTTTTTATTTTTTTATGTTCTTACAAGTTACCTGGGATGAGTGTTTGCACATGTAGCCTCTGAGTCCCAACTCATAGCTGCCTTGCACAGCAGAATTGGTGGGGGAGAGCAGTGTGAAGTGGTTTCCTGCGCCCAGTGCAGTGGAGCTTCCTGGCTATCCAAAGTGATGCCATGTGTGTGAGCTGTCACAGTGGGAGTGGCAGCTGCAGTGGAGCAGTTGTACTGTGAGAGCAGGAGGTAAAAAACCAAAAAGCAAAGTCGTTGGCCAGCACTGCAGAGAGGGGACCTCAACAATTTCTGCATTGGCTTGTGTGATTACGGGTTGAGCCCTTGGAAGATCGATCACCACAAGCAAGAAGAGAGGTTGGCTGAGGGAGAGGTCTTTGCTGCATATCCATTCCTGAAGTGTGGTGCTGAAGGGCCTGCTCAACTCTGTCTTGGCAAGATTAGTCTTTGACTTTCCTGGTGACCAACGCTGGAGTGTAGTGTCTAAGTCAGGGGTGCCCAAACCCTGGCCCTGGGGCCACTTGCGGCCCTCGAGGCCTCTCAGAGTGGACCTGAGGGAGCCTCCAGTCTCCAGTGAGCCTCTGGCCCTCTGGAGATGTGTTGGTACCAGCACTGGCCTGATGCAATTGCTCTCAGCGTGAGGGCGACTGTTTGACCTCTCGTGTGAGCTGTGGGATGAGGGTTTCCTCCTCTGCTTGCCGTTTCAAGTCCGAGATGCAGTAGTGGCAGCAAAGGAAAGGCCAGCCTTGCTTCGTGCACGGCCTTGCATAGGCCTTGAACTATTTCAAGACTTTCATTCATTCATATAAGTTCATCTTTAATGTATTCGTTTATGTAAATGTATTCAAATTTTAAATGTAAATTAATTCTTTTTCCCCCCCCCCCGGCCCCCGACACAGTGTCGGAGAGGTGATGTGGCCCTCCTGCCAAAAACTTTGGACACCCCTGGTCTAAGTGGGTGGAGAGCCATGGTGGAGGTTTCATTTGGCCTTCTTGGTCCTTGTGATCCTGGGCTGCCTTGGCGTGCGCAGTTGGCGCGTGCATATGGGGGCAAGCTAATTTTAGCTGTGAGGTGCAGTTCGTAGGGCAAATGATAACGGGCAGCTGCACCCGGAGTCCATCTGCACAGCCTTGGCGCCTGGGCCCCGTTTTTGTCTCTGCACTGCCTGTTTACTCCCATTTTGAGCACAAAGCTGCCCATTGTGTGAAGGAGGAAGGGTTTGGTATCCTACATGCTCCCAACAGTGGAGATAACATCAGGGCTGATGGGTGCGTGTGGGGCTGGGGCTTTAGCTTCCAGGGGGTCGTTTGTCCACTTTGAATAGCTTGAGCTGCACCAGCAGTCTGGGGGCCGCAGACACATCCTCCAGCTCAGCCTCACTCAAGCTTGCAATTGTCTGTGGCCGAAAAAAATCTCCCGCCAAGCAATGCCAAATGCTCCTCTGATAAGGCATCTCCAGCAGCAGTTGGCGACCCTTTTCCCTTTTCTGAAGGGTTACTTTAGACAAAATAGTTCATTGGTGGGACTTCCCTTCCAGATGGGGTGATGGCTCTTAAGAAGGGCTGGCTCCACGTCAGACTCGGTGATAAAAACCGGGGAGAGGCTGCAGGGAGGCACTGAAGAGAGGAACCTGCTGCCTGTTGTGCACTGCCTGACTGGCTGGGGAGCTTGCACGCACACAGGTGCTGCTTCAATCCTTGAAGGCTGTAAGATGTACAACCAGGACTAGCAGCTTGGAATTTGTAGTTTTGTTTGGAGGTTTTGAACAAAATGTGGGGCCTGTCTCAGAAATTCACAGGCTGCAGTATCTTGCCAGGCACTTGAAGTGACTTTGACTGGTCTGCAGGGCACTCCCGGATCTGATGTAGGGGAGTGTTGGCTTTGGGGCTTTTGGAGGGTGCTTCTAAGCTGAAAGCAAAGCCTTCCTTTGACCTTCTGTGTTGGTCACTTCAGAGCAGGGTGGGCTGCTTGCCTTGTGAAGCCATGCACTACAGTGACTTTAGGAATGTATTGGGCAAGTGTTTTCTCCTTTCTCTGTCAGAGGGTGATTTTCTGCCTCTTAACTGTCTCTTGACATGTGTGCCTCGGTGTGTGACTAACTAGCAACTTCTTACTTCTCCTCAGAGAGCCTCTGAGGCAGAGCCTCTCCTCAGCATTGTTTCTCTGTCGCCTGGCTTCTTGCTGCTCCTTTCCCAGTTCTTTTTCGAAAGGGTCAGAATGTTGTGTAGGGTCTTGGAGGGGTGGTCTTGCCCAGACATTTGCTTGCAAAAGGGGAGTACGTGGACCGTCCATAGTTCCACGTCCATTCTCTGCTCTTCGGGGTTAACGTTTGGGGATGGGAAGGGGGCAGCAGAGGTTTTCAAGCAACACAGGCAGGTGAATGGAATTGAATCAGGTTACCCTGGCAAGTAACCTGAACGCTCTTATTGGGGTATTGTGCCCAGGAAAGCAATACTGGGCACACAAGTACCCAGGGCTAAAATGGGCCTCATTGCAGTGCTGTTAATGGATGATCACTTGATGATACAACCCTTGATGTAACCCTTACTTGATCACTTGGTGTAACCCTTACTTCATTTGACTTTGATCTGTGAAGAGGCTGAGGTTGTGGGTTGTTTCTTTGCCTGGTGGTTTTAACCCAAAAGGTATTGTTGTACATCCTGTTAAAAGCCTTTCATGAATTTAGGGCACTAGCTAGTAAGATTTTATTATTATTATTATTATTATTAACAACAACAGTGGTATTTATGCACCACTTTTCAACAAAAGTTCACAAAGCGGTTTACAGAGAAATTTGTAATTTACAGGGCTATTGCTTACTCCCCCCCCCCATTAAAGCTGGTTTAACATCTTGTGTGTGACGGAGGTGCAACTGTGTGATGGCTTGGTTCAAACACGCTACCTGGTTCCAGGATGATTTCACGCTTCTCTTTTGGGATCTGTGCAAAGACCATCTCTTACATTTCTCCCTTTTTAATACGATTTTGAAGTTAGAACTTAAATTCTTCAGGCATTCTTAGCTAGGTAAGCCTGGGTAATACACCAAAGTAGTTTTCAATATGGAAGTCTGAACTGAGGGGAGATCTTGGTAAGGGGGCTTGTTTTGGGATCCCAAATCAGATTCCAAAGACCAGCTCTAAACCGGCTTTGTGCAGGCCAATTCGGTACATTGCAAAGATTCATGTAGTCAAAAGTGCTTGTAGCTGTGGGGGCCTATACAGCACAATGATAAAAGCGAGTCTCTGCAGTGAGGACTTTGATGTTAAATTTGAAGGGCCATTTGAAGGAGAAGTGAAGGCGGCGGCAGCAGCAGAAGGATGTCTGGTGATCCCAAGTTTTTTCTGAACATTGACTGTTTATCCAGTGATGGCTCGTGAGGTGTGGGGCTCTTTCATCCAGCATGCACCTCATGTGTGCACCTCACATGGGGGGGGGGGTTTATGGGTTTCACTGGTGGGAGGGTGGGATTCATGGGTAGGAACCAAATAAGGCTTAGTGGAAAGAGAAGTGTGCCAGCTCTTGGATATGTCCAGTGTCGGCACATCATACTTGCTGCTGGCCAGAGCTGCCTCTGCTGACCACAGCCAATAAAGAGGGAGAGCCTCTTGGGCAACTTGGGAGGCAGATCTGACCAATGCAGGCAAGATCCTGCCACAGTGGCATGCCTGAAATATCCAGTATTGCCTCCCCAGTTGCCCAAGACGCTTCCCCCACTGCACCCCATGAACCCTCTTTGAAGGCCAACAATAAACGTTTGGCAAATCAACAAGCAACTCGAGCATCAAGAAACTCAAAATCTGCCAAAATCCGTGATGTGATGTTGGCATCTTGTGGTCATCAAAACATTGCACCCGTGTGTGGGTGACTGTGTCTGTGTTAACGTGAAAGTGAAACCAACTGTGTATGACCTCGGATGCAGCACATCCCCCAGAGGGTTGCTGCGCTTAATCACCATTTAGTTGGGGATTTGGATTCTGCCATTTGATCCCCAAAGCAGCTCATGATAAACCTGAGCTTTCACGAGGAGGCCCAGTTTGGCTCTTCTCCTGACCAGGAACTCCTCTGTCTTGTGCTGGTGGACTGCATGTGCTCAGGAGCCAGTATTTGGGTCATGAGCGTTTCGCCTACACGCACATTGCTGAAGTGCAGTGAGGCACAGGTCATTTGTCTTGATGGATTTCCAGCTAGACATGCTTTTCTTGGGTGGGACTTGATCGCAGTGATGGACAAAGGGGAGGTGGCATCTGCATGGTCTCGTTCTGTTACAGTATTTTGGCAGCAATAAAAAATGATTGTGGAACCCAGTGCAAAAGTGATGCACTTTTCTAAGGGAGTACAGATGGGGGGGGGTCCAGCCTTTCCCCTTGATGTTCCCACATGGGGAATGAAAGGTACTCCCCTCCCTCCCCAAAGCTTCTGCCTGAGCAGTGCTGGGGTGCTGAACTGGACTCTCACCACACTTCCTCTGAGGGACTCAGGGCAGTAACTGTGGGGTGTCCAAGGGGTCTACTCTCTGCAGAGTGGCTGGGCCTGGCCAGATTGTGCTTCTGAGGCCAAATTCCATCCAGCGGCACATCCAGGCTGCTTCTGAGCAGAGGTGAGCTGCAGTCTTCAGAAGTTTACCTGGCGAGTGGGGAAAGTGATCCTGGCCTCCCCATTGCCACCTGGAGGCCCACCAGGCACAAGCATTGAGGTGGCTGCTTGGTTCTGCCATAGCCTACCTGCTTGGGTGGGGGTCGGGCTGCTGCCTGCCGCTGTCTATCTTGGACTCCCTCCCCACCTACATTCACTGAAGAAAGCTGAATTTTCCACGCCGTATGCTGATGAAGCCCCAAGGGAAGAAGAGGCCCATGAGGGTCTCTTGGATGAGGGCTGCTCTCAGCTTGTTGCACTGTGGAAACAGGCCCCGGCCATGTCCCAGCAGCCGCCTGTCCCATGACCGAAGCTAGTGTGACAGACAGACCCCTTCAGCAGCTGACCTTTGCACCCATCTTGAGAGACATGCCTTCAGGGCTTGTGTTTCCTTCCTTCTTTCATCCAGGTCTTCCTGACAGACCCGAGAACCTCTCTGCCTTGTGCTGAACATGGAAAATGAGGAGAAGCTCATCAACAGAGGCCAGGAAGATGAGATGGTAACTGGGACCAGGGTCTTGCTGCTTGTGTGAAAAGAGAAGTGCTTTTCTTTCCTTTCCAGGGCGAACAGCTGCAAGAAACAGACCAAATGGAGCTGAAAAGGTTTTGGCCGTTCCGTGCAACAGGGCAGAAGTGCCTTGTGTGTCTTCCATGCAACAGGGCAGAAGTGCCGCTGCTTTGTTCTAGGCATGAAGCTGAATGTTTGCTTGTGTTAGGGCAGCTACTGCACAGCCGAGCTGTTGGTTTTAATTTGGGAGTGCCACTGCCTGAGTGGTGCTCGCAGGAATTGGAGCCAGGTGAAAGAGGTGCACTGACTCTGAGATGGTCAAAGAGCAATAAAAGCAACAAGGAAGTTATGTAAAAGCAGCCAGACCTCCTGGCCCCCAGCTCTGCCCCCAGCAATTCAGCAATGCATGGACAGAGCATACTCACCCAATGTGCTAGGCAGAGGGTGTTGCATTGCAGGGGCCCCAGTGCTGGAACAGGCCCTGCCCCTGGTGATCCCAGACCACAGTTCTGCCAGTGGCAGCGTTGAGGCAGAGCCTCCGATCCAGATATCCAGAAACTGCCCATTTCCCGCACAGGAGAATGGCTGTCCTTCCAGCTGCTCCCGCGAGTGCTGGATCTGCACAATGAGTTTAATTCTAGACTCTTCTCCCAAAGCGTCAGGGTGCCATTGACCACCTGATGGGCTTCTCTGTCTCCATGCAGGAGATTTACGGTTACAACCTGTGTCGTTGGAAGCTGGCTTTGGTCACCATGGGAGTGCTCTGTACTGGCGGCTTCCTACTCCTTCTCCTCTACTGGATGCCTGAGTGGCGGGTGAAAGCAACGTGCACAAGGACTCCGCTAAGAGGCTGTGAAGTGGTGCTGCTGAGAACTACGGTGAGCTGGTGCTCTGGGGCCCAAAGGCTCCCACTTGGGCAAGGAGAAGCCCGGCGGTGCCTCAGCACTTGCACCAGTGCTTGTCCATTGTCCTAGAAAGGTGTGGTCTTGAGGGATTCCCCCCCTTTTGAAACTCTGCCAGAACTCTTGACTTCTGTTTGGGAAACTTGTCAAAACCACAACTGTCAAGCCCCTTGCTCTGCTCTTTGCGTGTTTTGTAGCGAAAGCCAAGGCAGCCCCATGGAGCTTGGTAGCTCAGGAGCTGCAGCGATCCCAGTGCCCCCCAGTCTTCCCCCTCCTGCAGTCATTTCCATGTAGGAGAGGTTGGGTTTTGTGAAGCAGCTTCAAGGCCTTCACTGGCCAGTGCTGAGTCACCCCATCCATCCACATGGTTTGAATAGTGACGGAAATCCAACAGTCATCCTACTTTGCATCCCTGGGAAAGGTGGGGAAAGCGTCCTGGTGTGCTTGGAGATCCTGTAACTCCTGTTTCATACTCGGTAACTTCTGTCCCTAAAAGCACCTAAAACCCACCGAGCACTGGGTAGAGCCCCAGTGAGCCGGTCCCAGTCCTGCAAGGTTGTCCTTTCCAGACAACTTGTCACCATAGGTGAGGCTGCTGACAAAACTCCACAGTCAGAGAATTAGAGGGCAGGTCCTCTCCTGGATTAGGAACTGGTTGAGGCCCAGGAAGCAGAGAGTGGGTGTCAATGGGCAATTTTCACAATGGAGAGATGTGGAAAGTGGAGTGCCCCAAGGATCTGTCCTGGGACCTGTACTTTTCAACCTGTTCATAAATGACCTGGAGGGAGGGCTAAGCAGCGAGGTGGCCAAGTTTGCAGATGACACCAAACTTTTCTGAGTGGTGAAGACCAGAAGAGATTGTGAGGAGCTCCGGAAGGATCTCTCCAAACTGGCAGAATAGGCAGCAAAATGGCAAATATGTTTCAGTGTAAATAAGTGTAAAGTCATGTACGTTGGGGCAAAGAACCAAAACTTTACATATAGTCTAATAATGGGTTCTGAGCTGTCTGAGACAGATCAGGAGAGAGATCTTGGGGTGCTTGTGGACAGCTCAATGAAAGTGTCAAACCAATGTGTGACGGCAGTGAAGAGGGCTAATTCTTGGGGCTTGGGATCATTAGGAAAGGCATTGAGAATAAGACGGCTAATACTGTAATGCCGTTGTACAAATAGATGGTAAGGCCACATCTGGAGTATTGTGTCTAGTTCTGGTTGCCACATCTCAAAAAGGATAAAGTGGAGTTGGAAAAGGTGCAAAAGAGAGCAACCAAAATGATTGCTGGGCTGGGGCACCTTCCTTATGAGGAAAAGCTACAGCATTTGGGGCTTTTCAGTCTGAAAAAGAGGCGCCTGAGGGGGAACATGATTGAGACATACAAAATTTTGCAGGGGATAGACAGAGTGGATAGAGAGACACTCTTTTCCCTCTCACATAACACCAGAACCAGGGGACATCCACGAAAGTTGAGTGTTGGCAGAGTTAGGACAGACAGAAGAAAATATTTCTTTATCCAGCGTGTCATTAGTTTGTGGAACTCTTTGCCACAGGAAGTAGTGATGGCATCTTGCCTGGATGCCTTTAAGAGGGGATGGGATGAATTTCTGGAGGAAAATTTCATTACGGGTTACAAGTCATAGTAGGCATGTGTAAGCTCTTGGTTTTAGAGGCAAGCTGCCTTTGACTGCCAGATGCAGGGGAGGGCACCGGGATGCAGATCGTGTCTGTTGTCTTGTGTGCTCCCTGGGGCATTTGGTGGGCCACTGATATACAGGAAGCTGGACTAGATGGGCTCCTCTTATGTTCTTATGAGGCACCTTGGAGGGGAAAGGGGGAAACAGGTGACTGCAATTGTTTGGAGAGATGCCAATTCTCTACAGTAATTGGCCCTGAAGTAGAAAAAGAATCCAGAGAATCAGTTGAATACCAAGGGCGCGCAAGTGAGAAAAGGTGTGTGCTTAGAAATTTCTCCACGTCAGACATGTGTTTGAATTGACTATCCAGAGGGAGAGGTTTCACATGTGCAGGATGGCCAAGTGGAATCTTCATGGTGAAAGTGCTTCTAAAGAGGGAAGAGTTAGCCAGAGTTATATTGTGGGTATATTCTGAACAAAAAGAGCTCTGCCATTAAGCTGTTTAAAGCAGCCATTTTAAATCTTCTTCAGCTCGCGGCACACTGACAGAGCACTAAAATTGTCAAGGCACACTACCAGTTTTTTACTTACATTAAATTACTACATTACAATTAATTTTTAATTAATATAATTAATACAATTAAATCATTACATGACAAGGGGCACAATCCTAACCAGGTCTACTCAGAAGTAAGTTGTATTTTGTTCAATGGAGCTTACTCTCAGGAAAGTGTGGTTAGGATTGCAGCCAAGAAGTTTGGCTGAGTACGAAGTTTGGAGTATATGTGATTCTGGGAAGGAGGAAAAATGTTGTTATTAAAGTGTAACGCCAGAGAGTGCTGACATACATAGAGAGGTCAGACTGAGCACACAGTGGGGGGAGGGGCATGAAAACACATGATAGAAAGAAGTGCAGGATTCAGCTGGAGTGGGGGGGGGGAGAATGTGAGGAAAGTGATTCTGGACCTTGGAAAGGTGCAGAGGAGCGAAGGGAGGGACAGTAAGAGAGGTGCTGACTGCGATTATGAGATTTGGGGGGATGTGCCTGTGGGAGGGAGTGGAGAGGGGAGAAGTGCCAATTGCCTGCTCCTGTATTTAAGGGGGAAAAAGTGTGACCAAAAGCCAGATTCTAGGCATATCTACTCAGAAGTAGGCCCTACTATAGTCAATGGGGCTTACTCCCAGGTAAGTGTGGATAGGACTGTGGCCCAAAGCCCTTCCCCTAAAAGGCAAAAGACAAGGCAGGGAGGGTCGCTTTGGGGAGTTGCAGGCAACTGGGGCTCCAGGACCCTTTTAGCCAGCCAGTTCTCGGGCTGGTGGCCTCAGCAGACTCGCTCGCTTCCTGCCTGCTTGCCTGCTCCTGCCTCCCTCCTTCTCGCTCACTCTGTGGGCTTCTCTAGCTGCCCAGTCAGCATGTGGGGTGGACTTGATACCCAATCCTAGGTGTGTCTACTCGGAAGTAAGCCCCATAATAGTCAGCAGGGCTTACTTCCAGGTAAATGAGGATCCTCTCATTTGCAGCCGTCCTCTCACTCAGCAGCAGGAGATGCAAAGCAGTTGTGGCTGCTCCTTTTTCGCTGGCTGCCGTGTGAGGGTCAAAGCAGCCGCTTCTCTCCCCCCCCCCCGGCATGGCTGCTACCTGCCTCCTCTGGCCCCGCATCACATCTGAGCCTGCCTCGTGGCACACCAGTTTGCCGCGACACAGCGGTTAATAATTGCTGCTTTAAAGGATAAGGCATATGTCTCGTACCCCATGCAAAAAGGTGTCAGAAGAAAATGGGTTTTTCCCCTTGTATGACGTAACAGGCTGTCATTGTGAGGTTGAGGCTGCACACCCTGAGGGTGCAGGTGAAAGGAGGCTCTGCATGGTGGCTATGAGTGGGTGACATGGCAGTGTGTGCAGTAGCAGTCAGCTTATGGCCTGGGCACATGCACCGCATTGGGCCTGCTGCCATCCCTTTCCACCAGGCCACAGCCCTATGCACACTTCTCAGGGAGTAAGCCCTGTAGAACACAATGCGACCGACTTCTGAGTCACCTTGGGTAGGGCAATATGAGCAGGCAGCACCCCCCCCAGTGGGAAGAGGATGGAAACACTGTTGGCTTATCCCTCCCCTTCGCACTCCCAAGCAGAGCAAAGCGCTTGCTGCTGCCTCCCCTCCTTGCCACAGAAATGGCTGCCCTTTCAGGCCAAGAGCAGAGAGCTGCGGCACAGAAGGGCTTCCAGGGGGGACATCGAGGGCACCACCTCACCTGCCAAACTCAGAAATCTCCAGCCCCATGTGGGCTTTGCAACCATATGCTCAGAAACCCTCGTGGGAATCTGAGTGTATGCTTAAGAGGGGCACGAGTGGGAAAGGGATTCCATGGCAGAAGTGGGTAAGGGCTGCTTGGATACTCCATGGCACAAAACCCACATGGTTATGACTTCATAACATGCTCATGTGCCCTGGAAAGTGCCCACCATTTTACACTGTTGGTCTGAGCCTCAGGCTGTGGCTGTTGCGGTAGCGGGCCTGAGCCTGCCAACTGGCGCATGTCTGGTCGTGAGCAGAAGGAGAGCACAGGCTGGCTCCCAGAAGGGGAACGTGACTGCAGATTGCACACATGGTCAGAAGGACCAGCTTGTGATTTGAGAAATGGGGTGGGGGAGGGAGGGAGGAGAGAAATCGAAGGCCCCGCACATTGTCAGAAAAACTACCGTGCAGGTTTCTGTGCATGTTGTGGGGAGGGACTTCTGAAGGTTCTCTGTCCCCTGACCTGAGAGTATGTTGTTCTCCTGCCTACTCACTACTGATGAGATCCAGTTCTAGACTGGACTCCCTTCGCAGTGCAGTGGTGGGTGGTCTTTCTCAAATATGAGTGCACTGGTCGTGTTAAGCAGCCATTAGTTCATCTGAGGATGTTGAAGCTTATTGTTCACTTTTTACACACACTTTCTCCTCTCTCTTTCTTTTTAAAAAGGATGAGTTCCAGATCTGGTTTTGTGCCAAGGTTCGCATTGTGCTCTCTTTGGGTCTCAACCCACTCCAGACTCCAAAATGTGTGGCAGAGAAAATAACCAACGGCTGCAGCAGTCGTATCTATGTCAGCCCTTCAGGAGAGGATGCAAA
This sequence comes from Tiliqua scincoides, assembly GCF_035046505.1. Classification (NCBI taxonomy): domain Eukaryota; kingdom Metazoa; phylum Chordata; class Lepidosauria; order Squamata; family Scincidae; genus Tiliqua; species Tiliqua scincoides. The sequence goes on along the minus strand of NC_089823.1, from coordinate 241,568,836 downwards.
TGACTTGAGCAGCGTCTCCCAGGCCCACCTGCAGGAGGTACCAGCGTCTGCAGTGGAAACAACAGCAGCTTTAGAAACAGTGTTTGGTTTGCCTCTGTCTGATGCGATGGATCAGCCACTTTCTGCTAGAGGAGTTTTGGGGGAGGCAGCAGAGTTCTGACAAAGTGGACTGACAAGGTGAAACCCTTGGTCACACTCAAGGTCATGCTAGAAAGGTCCACCCACACCTACTCCCACCCCAGCCAGAGGAGCAAACTGCTCAGTCTTGAGCATGACCTGCCAGACCTGCTGTGGCTGTGGGCTGACAGGGTTGTGAAGAAGAGTGCACCTCCTGGGTCCGCCTGCGTGGCTGAGGCAGTGTGCTGGCTGCATGGTGAGAAAATGGCCCTGTGGCAGGCAGCAGGTGGGGCAGCACCAGGGGGATCTTTGACTGTGGTCATCTCTGAGAGTGCTGGAGTAGCGCTCCTCGGATGCCTGACAGTATTTGTGTGTCTTCTAGATCCGATGCTTCACCCACCACAGCGTGAGGTACTTCTGGAACGAGGTGGCCCAAAACTTCCGCTCCATCAAGTAAGAGCCACATCTATTTCCCACCGCTCCTTCTGGCAGATGTCCTCCATGCTCTAGGCCCGGGGTGCCAAAACTTCTCCCAGGACTTCTTCAAAGCTGGCACACCAGTTCAGTCACTCCCTTGTCTCCCTTTTCTTTAGGGGTCTGGATGAATCCACGTCCTGCTCTTCGATTCACAGTGAGCACAGTGCAGGCCTGACCAAGGGGATGAGGGAGTACAGGTATGCGCCATGAACATGTGATCCCCCTCCCCTGGTGATAGCCTGTCAAAAACAGCCATGTCCGGCACTCTGTTGCAGATGGTGGTGGCAAAAGAAGCTGTGTTGAGCTGTGTGCATTCTGTGTGTAGGGCTTGCAAAGGAGCAAAAGCAAAAGTGAAGAAGCAGCATTTAACTTACAGATTTGAATAGATCTAAGCTAGGAAACTCCAGCACTGAGAGGTCTGGGGCTGGAGAAGGGACAACTGCCCTCCTGTTCTGACCCCTGAGAACTTGCTGCTGGCCCCCAGGAATTGAAGCACCATCGCCCTACTGTCACAGGGGTTTGGCACCTAATTGCTTTTTTGCTGCTCTTGCAAGCAGGAAGTAAGTAAGCCACTGACTCTTCCACCCCATGGCATTGGGCTGGGAAGGGCAGCGTCCTCAGCCACTTGTGTTGAAGTTGCCTCTCTAATTGTGCCAGTGGCCATGAGACCTTGTCTGTGCTAGTCGAGGGTTGAGATCCAGTTGCTGAAGCAAGGGGAAGGAGGCACAGCCCAGGAACACCAAGCAGTGTGGCCAGGAGAGGCTCTCAAAGGAGGCTGTCCCTTTGTTCTGTTTTCCCCTGGGAAATGGCTGTGGCAGGATCTCAGGTGGTTTTGGAAACCTCCGAGCCTCCTCTGGCCAGTGGGAGACCAGCTGCTCAGATAAGCCATGACAAGATGCACAGTCCCTGTGCTGCCTGCTGCCTCCTGGCTGCTCGTTTCAGTCACTGGGTGTCTTCACCCAGTCAGGGGTGCAGAACAGTGATGCTTTTGTTCTTTCCATCCCCCTTTTATACAGGAAATTGTTCTACGGGGTCAATGAAATTGCTGTGAAAGTGCCTTCGGTCTTTAAGCTGTTAATCAAGGAGGTGAGAAAGGTGTTGCTGCTGCTGTTGGCGGTGTTGTGGGATGGTGAGTGGGAGCGCAGTTGGCGCTGACGGAGCTGGAGCGAATGCTCGATTGCCCTCCTTGCTGGACTGGTGTTGCAACTGAGTAGGAACACTCGTGGCCAGTGGTGGCAGGCTTTGGGGATGGTTGTGGCTTGTTCTTGGTGAGCCTTTTTATTCACCACTCACAAGCACGGAATGGGAGCTGCATGCTCTGACATGAAGTCGGGTGCGCTGTGAGTGGCGGCTTCTCTTGAACGCTTTCCATTATTGCTTCTGGTTCAGGAACCAGGCTGGTGCAAGTGATCTGCAGGCAGCACTGTCTTGCTTGCCATTTGGCCCTAGGTATTGTACTGGGGCATTGTGAGAGAGACAGTTCTGTGGCACCTTAAAGATGAACACATTTGTTTCCGCTTAAACGCAAGACTTAAACCTGCTTGTCCTTTCAGGTGCTGCAGGACTGTCTGTAGTGCTGCAGTTTCTGCTGCCACAGGGTACGTGGCCATCCTCCTGCAGCTAGGTGGGGGCTGGCTGCTTTTGAGAAGGCTTTCCTCATTGTGTGGTTTAGCCCTCTGGGGAGCAGCTTGCGATGGTGGTGGGGGTGCTGACCTGCTGCAGTTGTACTCCGCATGGAAACTTGCATGAGACAAGTGAGAAGAGACAGCCTCTGCAGGCTTGGTTTGGCTGCTGCCTGCTCATTCCGCTTCCATTCATCCTCCATGGGCTTGTATGTGTGTGGGGACCTGGTTCCCCTTCCTTAGGAGAACAGTAGTTATTTTTGATCCATGTTGCTCAGGCACAGAGAGAAAGACAGACATTTTAGATCATCCCAGAGAAGGATGACTGCCTTTTAAAGCTGAGGTGCTAAGAATTAAGGAGAGTTCACTGAGAGTTCTGGCTGTGACAGCGCCCTCAGCAGGACTCACCTTGGACGAGCGACATTAATTTTAATTAATTAATCGACCCCGCTAATTGGGTAAGAGGCACTTTTTCAAGTGGGTGCTCCTTTTTTTAGCAGGGGGAGAGTAACTGGCCCTCCTCACCCCAGCAGTGTCTTTTCTAGTGGCTGTCTGCTGGTATTCATTTGCATCTTTTCAGATTGTGAGCCCTTTTGGGACAGGGAGCCATTTAGTTATTTGATTTTTCTCTGTAAACCGCTTTGTGAACTTTTAGTTGAAAAGCGGCATATAAATACTGTTAATAATAATGTTAATAATTTGCACTTTGAGTTAACCTACTTCTTGTGAAGGGTGTAACACGGTGTGTGTCTCTCTTTCAGGTGCTGAATCCTTTTTACATTTTCCAGCTGTTCAGTGTGATCTTGTGGAGCACAGACGAATATTACTACTATGCCGCAGCGATTGTGCTCATGTCTCTGATCTCCGTTGTCAGCTCTCTTTACACCATCCGAAAGGTGGGTTCCTGCTCATTAGCCAAGTGGTGCGTCCCTGTCTCTTCTGCATTTCCCCTCCTGTCACCTTTCAGCTTCAGGCACGGCTGCTGCTCGGTGTCACTTGACTCTGAGGGATGTAGAGCAATAAGTGTCTTCCCTTCCAGTTTGACTGGAATGTCTGACTGAGATCTGCCACCTTGCAAAACATTCTTGGCAGCAAGAGTGTCTGAAAGTTTGAAACCTTTTTATCGGGAAGCGGTTCTCCAAATACTTCCTGAGTGGTCACTGTGTTGACATGACATCACCACCTGTGGTCACATAAGAACATAAGAACAGCCCCACTGGATCAGGCCATAGGCCCATCTAGTCCAGCTTCCTGTATCTCACAGCGGCCCACCAAATGCCCCAGGGAGCACACCAGATAACAAGAGACCTCATCCTGGTGCTCTCCCCTACATCTGGCATTCTGACTTAACCCATTCCTAAAATCAGGAGGTTGCGCATACACATCATGGCTTGTACCCCATAATGGATTTTTCCTCCAGAAACTCGTCCAATCCCCTTTTAAAGGCGTCTAGGCTAGACGCCAGCACCACATCCTGTGGCAAGGAGTTCCACAGACCGACCACGCGCTGAGTAAAGAAATATTTTCTTTTGTCTGTCCTAACCCGCCCAACACTCAATTTTAGTGGATGTCCCCTGGTTCTGGTATTATGTGAGAGTGTAAAGAGCATCTCCCTATCCACTCTGTCCATCCCCTGCATAATTTTGTATGTCTCAATCATGTCCCCCCTCAAGCGTCTCTTTTCTAGGCTGAAGAGGCCCAAACGCCGTAGCCTTTCCTCATAAGGAAGGTGCCCCAGCCCCGTAATCATCTTAGTCGCTCTCTTTTGCACCTTTTCCATTTCCACTATGTCTTTTTTGAGATGCGGCGACCAGAACTGGACACAATACTCCAGGTGTGGCCTTACCATCGATTTGTACAACGGCATTATAATACTAACCGTTTTGTTCTCAATACCCTTCCTAATGATCCCAAGCATAGAATTGGCCTTCTTCACTGCCGCCGCACATTGGGTCGACACTTTCATCGACCTGTCCACCACCACCCCAAGATCTCTCTCCTGATCTGTCACAGACAGCTCAGAACCCATCAGCCTATATCTAAAGTTTTGATTTTTTGCCCCAATGTGCATGACTTTACACTTACTGACATTGAAGCGCATCTGCCATTTTGCTGCCCATTCTGCCAGTCTGGAGAGATCCTTCTGGAGCTCCTCACAATCACTTCTGGTCTTTACCACTCGGAAAAGTTTGGTGTCGTCTGCAAACTTAGCCACTTCACTGCTCAACCCTGTCTCCAGGTCATTTATGAAGAGGTTGAAAAGCACCGGTCCCAGGACAGATCCTTGGGGCACACCGCTTTTCACCTCTCTCCATTGTGAAAATTGCCCATTGACACCCACTCTCTGCTTCCTGGCCTTCAACCAGTTCTCAATCCACGAGAGGACCTGTCCTCTAATTCCCTGACTGTGGAGTTTTTTCAGTAGCCTTTGGTGAGGGACCGTGTCAAACGCCTTCTGAAAGTCCAGATATATAATGTCCACGGGTTCTCCCGCATCCACATGCCTGTTGACAGCTGTGTGCAGCAACTCCCCCAGTAGCCAGAAGGAAGGGCCACTTTGTTGGAAACAGCGCATGCATCTTGTGTATAAAGTGTACGTGATTCAGAAAGAAGAGACGTTTTCACACCTTTCTGGAAGCGTTTGGATGCCCTTTGGGGTCAGGCTTGTGGGCAAACCAGTGCCTTAGCCTCTTCTTCTCTCTAAAGCTTCTGTCCTGTGAATGTTGCCCAGACCAGGCCAGGCAGGGTTTTTCTCTTTCTTTTGGTTAGGTGTTCTCTGACATTCAGAGGGGGGAAAGCGTCACCTGGGGATTAGCCAGGCTTCCTTGTGCTCAGGCTGCTGCCTAGTCACTGAGTTCAAAGCCCGGAACCCTGACTGGGCTGAAGAGAGAGCAAAATGCTAAAGCTCTAAAATGCTTTGTCCAAAAATCCTATTCCTCTGGGGGTGCCTGTGTTTGGCTTTGCTCTGTCTCTTTGTAAAATGGAAACGATATAAAATACATACCATAGATATTTTAGTGTAAGTCAATCTCACAGATAAGGTTTGAGCCAAAGTATAGAAGTTTCTATGACCTGCAGATAAATGGGGGGACGGGGTTAAACTTTAGGGGGCAGCCTGACTATAATTTTGTGTGATTTTTATCCAAGGCTAGATCCTGAAAAATAATTGGTAGTAAATAATACTATCAGTAATTGTAGCCTAGAACTGTACAGTCTCTAATTTATTAAACATAATAGTAAAAGATGATAAGATACATTGGTATTAACTTTTTAAATTTTGGTCTTCACAACCTATTTGTAAACGCTATCAGAGTAGGTGCACTGTAAACAACATACCAGTAGAACCCTTAATCAGATCTTTCTGTGAGGTGCCTGCTGTGTTAAACCAGAGGCTCTACATATAACATACAACATATAATGCATAACTAGGAGTGCGCAATTCAATTCACAGTGGAGAGACGAGCAACAAGGACTGAGCATGAGCAAGCGCAGCTACAAACAGGTGCAACCATATTCAGAAATAAACCCTTTGCTTTCCGTGGGTGTTGTTCTTAAGTAATGGTTCACTGAATTGTAGCCTGAGACTTTGTTTAAAATGGAAAGAGGATTACATCCTGTTTTTTTAAAAACCAGACCTCTGCTAAACATTCGCAAAATGGAGCGAGGCTACAGAAGGGTCTGCTAAAGAGAACGAGACTTGTTTGATTTCAATGTAAGACTAGAATCCTGGCTTGCTTTTCTTCTCAGGAGGAGAACAGAGGATTAACTTTGGCTCGCCTTACATACGAGTATCTCTGGTATTCTTCTCCATGTCCTTTTGCTCTCCTCTGTGCTTCTAGCTCCCACAACATGCCCGAACAGCCCTGACCCCTGAGTGATCTGCGGATAAGGCGAGGAGATAATTTGAGGCTGTTTTATTGGCAGAAATTTCTTGCCTTAGAGGCAAGTATCCACGGTGCCTTCCATCAGTGCAGCTTTGAAAAAAATCTAGATAACAAAACCACGCTAAAAATGGCAGTCTTGTAGAGCAGGTACAGTTTTCTGCAAGCGAGAGACCCCGACTGAACAAGTCCTTTCCTGGAAGAGGCCAGTGAAGTGGCTTGGCAGGGAGTTGGAGTGCTCCCCCTGGGAGAAGATTCCAGTCCTTGTTGCTGTCTGCTGACCTTCTGGTGTTGATCGCGCCCTCAGCAGGTCCTCCTTGGGTGAGCAGCATTAAAATGTAGGGAGGGCCACCAGTCAAATGTGTTCTTTTGTAGCAAAATCTGCACTTGGAATTCTGTCTGGAAATCAGCTGGGATCCCTCATGCAATTCTCTTGGGACTGAGGTTGTGTGGTGAGTCAGGGCTGGGGCTGCCTCCTGCTTTCTGGTCAGCCTTCAGAGGCCACCCTGGGCCTGTGGTTCTGCTGTGGCTTGAATAGTGGGAGGCAGTTGTTCCCTGGGTGCCGCTGGCACACTGAGTCTGCCTGGAAGAAAGCTCTTCGCACTGGGCCTGCCACTTGCTGGTAGGCTCCTTGGCTGTAAAGTGTGCTTCTTTGGGAGGGGGGAATGGAGGGTGCCACCACCCCTCCCCGAGCAGATTGGGCACCTGTTCCCTACTTGGTAGGTCTGCCAACCAACAGATTCTCCATCGTGGTCTGAGGAAATGGTCTTGAGCGCATCTGGAACAGCAGCCGCCCTGGCCTGGGGCTGGTCAGTGCCTGGATGGAGACTATTCTGGACAGTGACCTCCATTCCCTAATGGAAGGAGGGCAGGGTGTTTCAGTGGGGAAAGCCTCAGCTGGATTACCATGCCCCCCTTAGTCTCCTGTCATCACCAGGCTGCTGGGTACCTATGGCTGGGTGATCCCTTCCCCACCCTCAGGTGTCTGCTCTTCTCTGGCCTGCCAAGCCACTTCACTGGCCTCTTTCAGGAAAGGACATGTTCAGTTGTGGTCTCTTGCTTGCAGAAAAATGCAAGGGGGAGGGGCTGGTGCTCCTGGTGAGTGATGTTGTTGTCTTCTCTCCCCCCCTTTCTTCTGCAGCAATACATGATGCTCCATGACATGGTGGCAGCTCACAGCATCATCCGGGTGACGGTCAGCAGAGCCAATCAAGGTAGAGTGGGCAAGTGAGCAGCCAGAGCTTGGCAGTCACCTGAGAAGTGGTGGGGTCGCTGTCCTGGTGGATTCTCTGCCTGAACTCCTGGCAGTAGGACTGTGAGTGGGGGCTTCCCTGCCAAAAGGGCGAGGCCTCCCCCAGTCTGGCATGCTGTGGCAGGGGAGCGTTCTCAGTGCTCCCCACCCACGCAGCTTCCTCATGACACTGGTTGTGGTCTCCTGCTTTCCCCTTTGAGAGCCAGGACATGGCTGCTGGCTGAAGCCCGGATGCACGGAGAGGGGGGTTCTCCAAGCGTGTGGTTTGAGCAGCAGCCGGATCTCCGCAGTGTTGCTTCAGGGAAGGCGGTCCTTTGTTGGGCTTGAGGGAGCCTTCTTTGAGAGCCGCTCTGGGTCTTCTGTCAGCTTCTCTCTTCCCGCATGTGCTGCTGATGCCACCATGTCAGCGCCTTGCTTCTGATCTAAAGGGCAACCTTCCAGTCTGCCCCTAGTTTGTTTCACGGGTTCATCCTCTGCTTTCCTCACCCTGCAAGTGCTGCTGCTGTTGGGGTTCAGTACTCATACCAGCCCCCAAGTTCCAAAGGCCATGGAAAAGCGTCAGTGTGGCAGTGGGGCATCTCCGGGCAGAGTGTGGCCTGAGTCTGCTTTCCTTGGGGGAGAGCGCGTGAGTCTTGTGGCACTTTTGGAACAGTGATTGCATTGACAAATGGAGGCAAGTGGAGGACACTACTGCAAGCAGGCGATCTGCTGTCCCCAGTCACACAGACCTGCCCTTGGAAGGTTCCTTGGGCCAACTCAGAGGGTGCCATCTCTTCTAAATGGCACATGGCTGGTGGTTCTCTCTTGTATGTGCAGCTGCATAAGTATAAGAACATAAGAACAGCCCCACTGGATCAGGCCATAGGCCCATCTAGTCCAGCTTCTTGTATCTCACAGCGGCCCACCAAATGCCCCGGGGAGCACACCAGATAACAAGAGACCTGCAAGGCCTCCTGGGAATTGTAGTTAAGAACATAAGAACAGCCCCGCTGGATCAGGCCATAGGCCCATCTAGTCCAGCTTCTTGTATCTCACAGCGGCCCACCAAATGCCCCAAGGAGCACACCAGATAACAAGAGACCTCATCCTGGTGCCCTCCCCTGCATCTGGCATTCTGACATAGCCCATTTCTAAAATCAGGAGGTTGCGCATACACATCATGGCTTGTACCCCATAATGGATTTTTCCTCCAGAAACTTGTCCAATCCCCTTCTAAAGGCGTCTAGGCTAGATCCATGCCACCTGTGTCTCCCCGTGGTGGTGGTGGTGGTGGGGTGTGTGTGTGTGTGTTGTGCTCTCCAAGCTTGGAAGGATGCTCCTTCCAAACACTTGAGAGACCTCCATGTTCATATGCAGGCTGTGGAGACATACATGTTGCGTGTTTGGGAGCACGTGTAAATGCACATCTTTGCAGATCTCGTAGTCTTTGGTCATGCTGGACATTTCCACAAACTATCAACATAAACCTGAAGGAGAAGGTCGGACTCTTTGGCTTTTTGGCTCCCCTAGAGAAGGAGATGGTGCCTGAAGTGATCCCCTGCTGACACTCTGGCCTCCACCTCCACACAAATTCTCTCCCTCCTGTGGAAGGGGAGATTCCCTTATTAGAGAGGGAGGGAGGATGCAGGGGAATTATGCAGGGCATGGATCAAGTGCTCTTTACCCACTCACATAACACAGGAATCAGGGGATATCCACTAAACTTGAGTGCTGGGAGAGTTAGAACAGACAAAAGAAAATATTTCTTTACAAAGTGTGTAATTAGTCTGTGGAACGCGGACCTGGGGCCGTGACCAGGCACACTCCCACTGTCCAGTGTTGAGGTGACTCAGGACTCCTTGGGATCAGCACCTCGCAGTTTTGGAGAAGGATATGTGGGTTTGAAGGGCTGAGAGAGTTGGCTGTTCTCCGAGAGCAGAGCATCCTCCAGACCCTTGTCCACTGAAACACAAGGAAGGTAGGACTTTCCTGTGGACACAGACCAGCCTTCCCATGAGACTGTAAGAAATAGACATTTGATTCAGGGGTTTACGTTCGTGTGCTGGGGGAGCTACTTGCTTGAAGAGGCCACATGTGAGTGCCATTAGCCTAATCAAAGAATTGCTAGGCAGATGCCTTGGCCCCGTGACAGTTTTGGTTCCTCTGCTTATTTTCCCCTGTACTTGTAACTTGCAGGCGTAGAAGAGATCCTGTCGACAGACCTTGTACCTGGAGACGTCATAGTACTCCCATTGAATGGGATGATCATGCCTTGTGATGCAGTGCTTGTCAGTGGAACTTGCATTGTGAATGAGAGCATGTTGACAGGTAATGCAGAATGACTGGCCTGGCAGGCCCAGAGCTGGGAATGGGCTTGCAGCCTTTCCAGTGGCTAGGGCGCCCCTACCTCTGCCAGCCAAGCTCTCCTCTGGTTTCAGGTGAAAGTGTTCCAGTTACCAAGACCAACCTGCCAAACCCCGCTGGGGACCCCAGATCCCTGGAGGACGAAGTGTACAGCCCAGAGGAGCACAGGAGGCACACCTTGTTCTGTGGCACAGCCGTCATCCAGACCCGCTTCTACACTGGGGAGCTTGTCAAGGCTGTTGTGGTCAGAACAGGTATGTATTAGACACACACCCTTCACTTGCCTGGCGCTTGAAGAGAATGGATGACTTTTGGGCACAGCAGGAGGCATGACTGTCCTGGCTCAGACCTGCCAAGCTCCATGGGATGCTGCTTCACCCTGCCAGCAGCCTAGTTGTTGGTTGCTGGATTCAAGAGTTCTCTCTTGCCCCCCCCCCCCACTCTTGTTGAGCATCCAGGCAGAAGCCTTGCTCTGTCCTGATTGCCGAACCCTGCCTGCCCAAAGGATGCCCTCCACCCATGGGCTGTCCCTCCCTGGTGAGAGTCACCCCTCTTGGTGGTGAAGCCTGCTGTTCTCTGACTTTCCTTTTGGAAGATGTCCTCATCCTGGAAGATGGAACCTTGGGGCCTTTCCCAGACAGACTTGCTCTTCAGGGTGTGTACTCCACACAGAATACCATGTCTTCACCATGTTTACGCCAGGAGGGAGGTTTTTTTTGGTGTAGGATTTGTGTATCTGACCTGTCCCCCATTTCAGGCTTCAGCACTTCCAAGGGGCAGCTGGTCCGTTCCATCCTGTACCCAAAGCCCACAGATTTTAAGCTCTACCGAGATGCCTACATGTTCCTTCTCTGCCTGGTGGGCGTGGCAGGTGTTGGATTTCTCTACACAGTTGTTATCAGCATCATTTACCAGGTACAGCTTCTGTCCCTTTTTCTCTTTCCTCCTCTGATCGGAGTCCTAGTATCTCCAGAATATAGTAAGGGGGTTTATGGAGCTGCTTGTGGTAAGTCACATTAGAGTTCCAGAGTTCTTGGTCTCTTGGCAATTCCATTTATGAGGAAATGGGTCTCTGTAGCTTCCAACCAAAACATTTCTGTTGTTCATCCTGCCCCTGCTCATTCTCATTAGACTCCAGATAACACAAGGGCCCCCTCTCATTCCTGCTTGATACCTTTTTAGAGCACCCCAAAGACAGATTGCCCTCACCTGCTTTGTGGTCAGGTTCTGAGGAGCTCTGAGGAGTTTTCTGGGTTGGTTTCTCCTCATCCTGACCCTGGCCCCAAACGCCTTAGCCAGGGATTGATGGGAAGACCTCGAGGACCCACCACTTTGTGGCAAAGCACTTCAGCAGGGAAATCTCCAGGTACAGGATGTAGAGCGGCCAGATTGTGTGTCTCAGGTAGGGAACTGGCTGCCTGCCAGCCCCTTGGGAGGGACCCACAGCCTGAGTGTCAAATTGGGCACTGTCCTGGCTAGCGCACTTTGAGGTTGCATGTGGTTCCTTGTTCCCCTCTAGTGAGGCAACTCCTGTTGCATGTCATGATGCTTCAGTGCAGGGGCCACTGGGCACTGAGCTTATCTGGGTCCGCATGGGTTTTGCTAGCAGCAAATGACTTGTGTGTTGGGAGTGCACTGACTGTTGTTATTCCACTGCAGGTTTCAGCCCACATCATAGTAATTGAGTCTCTGGACATCATCACTATCACTGTTCCTCCGGCCCTTCCTGCTGCAATGACTGCTGGGATTGTTTACGCACAAAGGCGGTTGAAGAAAATTGGCATCTTCTGTATCAGCCCTCAGAGAATAAACATTTGTGGCCAGCTGAATCTCGTCTGCTTTGACAAGGTTCAAGTTATTTGTTAAATCTTTTGCTTGGGGAGCCCTGTGCTGAGTTGAGAATAAGGCTTCAGAGGGAGCCCCTTTGCTGCTTGGTGCAGTGTGTGGATTAGGCTGAGTAGGAGAGCAGCTCCTAAGGAGTGGAGATGTTTCAGCCTCAACCTGTGCAGCTCAGCATGCTCACCTGGCGATGGGCCAAGCCTTTGGGAAGGGAGCACTTCTGAAGACCTCCTTCATTAGGTTTTGCTCAGTCATCACCCTCTTCTGTTGCCCGACAGAAGAGGTGTGTCAGTACTTCAGTAACTGTCAACAACTGGGGACTAGTGCTGTCCCCATTTTGGGAAACCAGTGCAGCATGAGCTCTGGTGACACCTGAGTGCCTTTGCGTCTGTGGCCCTGTCTCCCCACCTGCCTTGGGCCAAGTTGAGTCTTTGGCAATCATGGCAGCTTGGCTTGGAAGAAATTTGCTCCCTGGCCAAAGACAATTCCGTTCCTCTAACCCCAGTATGTGTTGGCATCCACGATGGGCGTGGTGCTCTGGTGCCACTGGGGTCTCTAGTGCTGCTGGGAGGGATCCCAGACGTTTGCCCTGCTGAGGTCCATCAGGCTTCTCTGAATGTCTCACAACGCCTTTTTAAGACACCTATAAATACAACACCTATAAATTGTATAATTGTCACCTATAAAGACACCTATAAATTCTCCTTGCTGAATCTGCAGGTCTTGGCTCTGTCCTTGTCCTCCTAGACCTTCAGCACAGCTGGTTGCTCTCTCTAGCTTGGCTTCCACTCTGCCTTGGTTGCAACTTTCAGAGAGGCAGTCTTGTCAGTTTGTGGTGAGAAAAGTAGCAGAGTTCCTTCTCATCAATACAGATGAGCCCATTCATCTTGGCAGCAGCATTTGTGGATGCCGCTGGTGCCACGTTCTTGTGGCTCTCCTCCCATGTCTCCCGTTTGTCCTTCAGGGATTTCACAGGGGGATGTTTATCCTTCTTGCACCCCCCCCCTCTGTTGGGGTCTCTCAGGAGTCTGCTCTGCTCTTGATATGTGCTGTCTCAGGGCAAGCTGTGGCACAGCTGTCCCCTTGGCATGCAGCTGTGTGACTCTGCTGCCCCAGGGCTCCCTTCCTTCCCACCACCCAGTCCTGTATCCCAGCTCTAGCTCTTCAGCTTGGAGGCTTTGCTGTTCCCTGAGCTTATTGGCATCCATGAACTGTGTTAGTGTGCACTTTCAGACAGGCCGCTAGCCTGGGCTTTTTCTTGGACTTCCTTCTCGCTTTCCTTCCTCATGTCCAGCCTGTCCCCAAATCCTGCCGTACCCTCCCTTCCAGTACTGCAAGGATGTGACGAGTGTCCTGCTCCCACACCAGGCAGGCTTCTTGCCTGTCGTGCTTGTCCTGCAACTGAATTCAGAGGCATAGTGCTGCCTCTCTTTGCCAGGAGCACAGCTTAGGGAAAGAATGCAAAGAGGAGGTAATAATCACTTCCATTTGAGTTCTTTTACGTGCTCAGGGGGATGGGAGGGACCACTTGAACCTATTCTAAGCTCCTGGAGAGAGAATGATCCATGGGTTTTCTGTCAGCTGCCATCTCCCGCATTAACGAGGCTATTGTTAAATGACTTTTTTCTTTTAATTAAAGGCCCTATTGAGATAAAATGGTGAAAAATCCAAAAATTCAATAATTAGGTAGACAGACGTTTTCCCCAGGGGTTAGTTATGATCCCAAATAAGCAGAAGGGAGGCCACCACTAACGGGCTTTTGTTTCATCAGAGGCTGCAGAGTCCCTCTTTCTAGCACAGATCTCCTTTGATTCGGTGCATTCACATCCTGAGAGTTTCTTCACCTAGCACGATGGGGGGGTGGGAGATTTAATGTATTTAAACATTTATACCCCACCTTCCCTAAAGCTGAAGGCAGCTTGCAGAACTTAATACGTAAAACAGTATTGAATTATTAAAAAATCTAGATAATTTAAAACCAGAACAGCAGTAATTACACAGATTTCACAGGTGATGAACCTGGAATGACTAGTGCTAAAGGAAGTATCTGGACTCGAAGAAAGGTGCCCAGAAGGGGCATATCTTCCATGGATCCTGGATTCTGTCAGCTCTCTTTTTGTTCTTGGAGTTGCCTTTCTGTGGGGGTGCACAGGGAAGGGGAAGGGAGTGTGTGACCGAGCCTGTCTTTTCTGCTCTTTGTGTTCCTACTCATTCCTTCCCGGATCTGTGCTGCTTTGGGCTAGGGCAGTGGCTCCCAGACTTTTCAGCACTAGGACCCACTTTTTCAAACAACACTGTCGGGACCCACCAGCTGTACAAAACTTTTTTAAAAGCTTCACTTTACCAGGTGTCCAAACCTCTTTTTTTATCCCTTTCACTGTGGTGGAGGGGACTGCACTCTGGCGCATTTGTTGAGCTCCGTGTTCTTTGGATTAGGATCATTCTGGTGACCTTGCGGTCCCCTTTGCTGGGCCTTACAAATTGATGGTAAGGCCACACCTGGAGTATTGCATCCAGTTCTGGTCCCCACATCTCAAAAAAGACATAGTGGAAATGGAAAAGGTGCAAAAGAGAGCGACTAAGATGATTACGGGGCTGGGGCACCTTCCTTATGAGGAAAGGCTACGGCGTTTGGGTCTCTTCAGCCTAGAAAGGAGGCGACTGAGGGGGGACATGATTGAGACATACAAAATTATGCAGGGGATGGACAGAGTGGAGAGAGATATGCTGTTTTCCCTCTCACACAACACCACAACGAGGGGACATCCACTAAAATTGAGTGTTGGGAGAGTTAGGACAGACGAAATAAAATATTACTTTACTCAGCATGTGGTTGGTCTGTGGAACTCGTTGCCAAGGGATGTGGTGATGTCAGGCCTAGACACCTTTAAAAGGGGATTGGACAAATTTCTGGAGGAAAAATCCATTGCGGTTTACAAGAAGTGACGTGTATGTGCAACCTCCTGATTTTAGAAATGGGCTGTGCCAGATGCAAGGGAGGGCACCAGGATGGAGGTCTCGTTGTCTGGTGTGCTCCCTGGGGGATTTGGTGGGCCGCTGTGAGATACAGGAAGCCGGACTAGATGGGCCTATGGCCGGATCCAGCGAGGTTGTTCTTATGTTTTTATGCCTTTGATAAGAGTAGGCTTACTCATCTACTCACGAGTAAGCATACGCATGTGGCTCAGTTTCCCTTTCCATAGCGCTCGGTAGTTTTTCCTTGTCAACTATCAGCTTGTCTGTTTTGTGACCCACCAAAAGCAGTTTGGGGCTAGGAGGGCATGAATTGGGGCACTGGCAGCTGAGCGGACACTTCCTGCCTTCTCTAGGTGTCCTGGCAGTTTCATTGCCAACCAGTGTTGTATGGCAAGCATTTTGCCTCCTAGTTATGAGTGACCAGTTGTGATGGAATGGGGACTGGGATGGGCATCATGGTGCAAATGTGTGCTTTGCACTGCACGACTTCCTGTAATCTGTATGTGGGTGAGCCTCCCAATGGGCAGCTCCCCTCAACGTTCATGCCCGTTTGCCTGAGAGATGTGGAGGGGTCTGTCTCCCTGATGCCTTGCTGACTTTTCACACTTGTGCAGAGGGTTATGGAAAATTACAGAAGTGTGTGGCTGCATGTGCACATGGGTGAAAAGCTTTGCAAAATGTGCTTCTTCTCTCTCCTGGCCATCTCTTTTGTCCAGATTAGACCAGATCAGAGCAGAGCTGCTGCAGAGTCTCCTCTAGGCAGATGACAGTGCCTGGCCTGCTTCACCTGGGCTGCAGCGCTGCAGCAGGGCCTCTGGATCACATTCTGGGCCACATTTTAGATGTTGCACTTTGTGCTTGTGCTCGCGGTCCAAGTATTCTCTTCTTAAGTTTCCCCTTTTATCCCCCAGTAGACCGGCACTCTTACGGAAGATGGTCTTGATCTTTGGGGGATCCAGAGGGTCGAAAATGCTCAGTAAGTAGAGAAGCTCAGCTGCCAGGTGGTACTCAAGATAGATGTGTCTGTGTGTGAGTAGAGCTGGAAGGGCGTGGCAGGTACTTGTCATGATCAGGAAAAGCCTTTATCCACCATGAAGTAGGCGCTCCTGTTTCTGTGCAGGACCCACCCGTTGGTAGTGTTGGACTTTAAGGGACCTAGGCCTTGGTCAGGTGATA
This sequence comes from Tiliqua scincoides, assembly GCF_035046505.1. NCBI lineage: Eukaryota > Metazoa > Chordata > Lepidosauria > Squamata > Scincidae > Tiliqua > Tiliqua scincoides. Next base: position 241,553,153 of record NC_089823.1, on the reverse strand, counting down.
CAATTCGAGCTCTTCTGTCATGGGGGGAGGAACTTTATCATGCTTTAAATTACAGTGCTAATTAGATTAACTGAACCTCCCAAGAGCTTGATTGTCCAAATCCATTTTGTATTCTGTACAAAGCTCAGTGTTGCTCATTAGCATTTCCATGAAACATGCTCAGGATGGACTTTGGGTGTCTGTGTTTAGAAGTAGACCGAAACACAGTAGAACATGAATCCGCTCCTTGAACTACTGGTGTTGATGAGCGTGAGAACAGTAGTACTACACTGAGTGACTGTTTTTGTCTTCAGCTTCCTTTTGCCAGAAGAAAATGCTTGCAGCGAGAGCTTGCTCAAGTCCTCCTTTGTTGCCTGCATGGCAACCTGTCACTCTCTCACAAAGATTGATGGAGTGCTTTCAGGAGACCCGCTAGATTTGAAGATGTTTGAAGCCACCGGATGGGTGAGTAGCAACATCTGCCCAAGGAGCAGCAGCTCAACATGCCAGAGAGTTGGCTGTCTCTTAAGTGTAAGACTCAGGGGAATAGCTTCCTAATGTGCACTTGCTTATACGGGTCTCACAAGCCTCCCAGATGCAACCGGAGAACACCTCCGATCATGTCTGGGAGCTCTGGTCTTGCCCTCCACTGTGGGTTCGGAACTTGTGGTGAGTTAAATCCGCAGTTCCGGAATCCACATACAAGGGCAGACTTGTATACCATCTTGGTGTTCTCTGCAAGTGTCTTCCACTTGCGTCTGTTTGCTGTGGTTTTGAGGTTGTAAGATGCTTTGGGCTGTTCTAGAACAGTTTCACAATCCCTCTGGCACGATGCAGGCAAAGAGCTTCTGTATGATGCCATCAGTACGCATGGCAATTTGCAGAGGGCAAGAGACTAAGATCTTGTTGCAAAGGACTTACTGCCTGAAATTCACCAAAGGGGCAGCAGCAAAGGAAGGGGTAGGGTCAGTGGGGAGAAATAAACCTAACTGATGCTGTTCTGTGGGTTTGGACATTTCAGTAAGGATTGTACTGAGGCATCTTGGAAAGGTGGGTTTTGCCTGGAGAAGGATTCTCTCATGGGGGCCTGGGCCCTGTTGAGCAAAGTGCCCGGGGCAAGTTTTCGGTGCTGAATTCATCCTGGGTCAGGCATCCACAGTCATGGGTTGTGACCTCTCAGGTGCTTGTCGTCCCCACCTTGGCCTGTGTTTGCAGTCCCAGGCAGGCAGCAAAAGTCGAGGGGCCCTGGCTTGGTGGTCATGAGGACTGAATGCTTTGTGACCAGGGATTTGCAGCCCAGTTTGTACCCTCCATCCATTTAATGCACAAGTTGGTCTTAAGAAGTGTCACTGGCCATCAGGGCTGCTGAAATGGTAGGACTTACTAGAGCAAGTGTGTTTGTGTCACTCAGATACTTGAAGAAGCCACAGAAGAGGAGACTGCTCTTCACAATCGAATTATGCCAACTGTGGTCCGGCCGCCTAAGCAGCTGCTGCCGGAATCCAAACCTGCCACCCATGAAGAAATGGTGAGCAGTCATAGAGGCCTCCTCTCCACTCCCCTTGGTCACAAGGGCTCCGTTCTGTGCATCTGACTCTCTCGAGCACAAGGCCGGCGGCCTCTATCTGTGTACCGGGCGAGAGTGCTGCTGCTGCCTGGAGCAGGCCCCTGGTCCACCCAGCTCAGGATCATCAGTGCTTTGGGGTGCCAAGCAGACCAAGGTCTTTCACCTCCCTGCTTGGGGACTTTGCCAGAAACTGAAGCAGCCGGTACCTTCTGTGTGGAAAACAGGGGGGACGAGTGCCATTGAGCTCTGGCTTTGTTTTGACTTGGGGATCATTCCTAGACCTCTGGTTCACCTGACCCCAAGATCCAGTCCAGCTGTGGTGAAATGGATCAGATGGACCAGAGCTCTAGGCAAGAGACCCCAAATTGAAACAGCTGGCATTTGTGGTGATCAGTGTGTAGAATGATTCCCACAGTCAGAATATTTGCAGGTGGGTGGAGACTGCATGAGAGTGGCTGAAAGAGAATGTACTTCCCCATCTCTGGCAAAGCTTCTGGAGGGGTGCTGTCACTTGGGTGCTGCAAAGCCATGAAGGAGAGGTCAGAAAAATGGTAATGACTGTCCTCTCCTTTCTTTGCAGGAGCTCTTTGAGCTTTCGGTGAGTGTCGTCAGCATCTTGGTTGTTTGTGACCTTCCCCTTCCCTCATAAAGGGTCTTGGAGAGGGGCAGGTAGGCCCAATGCCCCAGTTGGTTTCCTTCTGCCTGGTGGCGCTGAGAGAGTGAGCTGCAAACTGAGACGTCTCAGTTCAGATCTCGCCCTGCCACCAGCACTGACTGGGTGGCCTGAGGACAGCGGCTCCTGGCACCAGCATCCTGCCCTTTTCAGAATGGCTCATCTTAGTGGTGATAAACATGGCGTGAGGGCGCTTTGCACGTTCAAAGTGCAGCGGAAATGCCAAGACTGATGGTGATTTATTCCCACCTGGTTAGGCTGTCTATGAAATAGGCATTGTGCGACAGTTTCCGTTCTCCTCTGCTTTGCAACGAATGTGCATTGTGGCAAGAGTCCTTGGACAGAAAAGGATGGATGCCTACATGAAGGGGGCCCCGGAGGTGGTGGCTGGATTGTGCAAGCAGGAAACAGGTAAAAGGCGAATGACTTGCTTAGATGGAAGGGCTTAATTCTTCCTGCTGCATTGCACGATTGTAATAATTCCTCATTGTTTATATGAGCAATCACTGTATGGCAGCGGTTTTCAGACTCTCCAGGAGTTTGAAAACCACTCTGAGTTCTTGCAGGAGTGGGGGAAGGCAGTGTGACATGATCCCCAGGATTGCACCGCTCAGGGGGCTGCAGGGGCTTGTCTGTACTTACCAGATCCTCCTGCAGCCTCCTGGGGGGGTGCGGGGAGCCCTGCGCAACCTTCTGCAGGGCTCCCCGAATCATTGAAAGTGAAAGTGGAGCGATCACGCTCCACTTCCAGTTTAGCGGAGGCGGGGTGTGATTGCTCCGCATTCGCTTTCAAAGCTTTGGGGAGCCCTGCAGAAGGTCGCACAGGGCTCCCCACACCCCCAGGAGGCTGCAGGAGGCTCTGGTAAGTACAGCCAAGCTCCTGCAGCTCCCTGAGCGGCACGATCCTGGGGACTGCATTGCTGCCTCCTCACTGCCCCCGCCCCTTAAGGCGAAAGAGGCCTGGGCCCTGGTTTTGCTATTACAAGGTATGCAGATTCATACCTGAAAATTCACTAAACGCACATAGTTCTGATTGGACAAGACCTTGGTTCATGAAGCACTACTTCTTCGCACTGATAATACAGCTGTCCCAGTGCCTCCCTTATCCCCCTTGGCCTGCTCTTTCCCCAGTACAGTTCCTTGCCTTCTGAGGCCTCCCTCCCTCCCAGCATCTCAGCAGAAGTGGTGCTGCTGGAAGGGTGGCCCATGCAGTCAGTGGGCTCTCCCAGTGCTGCCCTTTCAGCAGGGCTGCTTCTGCCAAGGCATCATTTTGCAGCTGAGAGCAGATGATGGCAGTGCTGGTAGAGTCCAGTTTTCATGGGGGCTGCATATATGGCTTCCGAGGGCCGTATCCAGCCTGTGGGTCTTATGTTTGACACCCCAAGTTTAGTGACCGTATCAGTCCTGCTCTGTGTCTTGTGCTCACCGAAAACCGGTGCCAGCTGCTGCCCCTTCAGAGATGACCAAGGTGCAAATCAACTGTTGGGAGAGTGTTAACTAATAATTCTGGTACTACTCTAAGGTAATTGCATAAATAGTTGAGTAGAAATTGTATTGTTTTCATATTGGGATATTGTTCTGTGCTCTTTGGGTTTTGGGGGGGAAGGGTGAACATTTGGTTTCAGGAACCAACTGGAAATTAGAACATGTGATCTTGTGTGAAAAATGTTTCTGGCTTTCATGGAAGTAATTAAGCTTGTATGATGAGGAATTTCTGTATTTTGTCTTGTTTCCAGTCCCCGTGGACTTTGAGAGGGTGCTGGAAGAGTACACGAAGCAGGGCTTTCGCGTCATTGCTCTGGCGCACAGGAGGCTGGAATCCAAGCTCACCTGGCACAAAGTCCAGAATGTTGGCCGGTGAGTGGAGACAAGGGGCAGCAGTTGTGACACCGCGGGGTCTTATTTGGCATCACCCTCTTGCCCAGGCTGAATGCAGAGGGGCCCTGTGCAGTCTCTGCTTGGAAAGGGGGAGTTCCCTGCATGGGGATATGGGTGATATGCAAAATTCCTGTGCAAACAGTTCAAGATCCGCGTTGGTAGCCCTTCCTTAGATGCTCTGACCAGGTGAAGTCACATGGGTGGCGACCACGAAGGGGCTCCTCACTACTGGCAGTGGAACGTCCTTCCCCAACCAGTAGGAGTGACACCAACTCTTTTTGTCGTGCAGGAGGCAAGTTAAAACCTGCTTGCTCACTGAGGCTTTGTACAACTCTTCAGTTTTGTATTGTTATGAGTTCGCTACTTTGATTCTTAGTGGCGGTGTTAACATTCACCTCTGCTGCTCTTGCTTTGAAGGGTGTGTTGTGCATGCAGGTTACAAAAAGGTTTATTCTTCTGCTACTGCTTTTGTGGTTGATTTGTTGGTGTACAGCTGTGAGTTTTTATATAGAGCAGCAGCTTATAAATGTCTTAAATCAGGGGCGCTCAATAGGTGGATCGCGATCTACCGGTAGATCGCGAGGCAAAATGAGTAGATCGCGGAGCCCTGTCTCTCCAAACTGTTAATATGTCAGTTTCGTCTAGTGACTAGACAAAACTGACATATTTAGCTGACACTAAACTGACACTGAAACGGACACTTTAGCTGCTCTTCAGGCATGCAGCAACAAAACTGACAAAACTGACTAGACTCCAGCAGGGGCTCCATACATTAAAGGGGGTGTCTGTCAGACGCTTCCTTCCCCCCTGGTAGATCTCCGGGCCTTGCTGGGTTTCAAAGTAGCTCTCGAGCCAAAAAAGTGTGAGCACCCCTGTCTTAAATAGATAATTTGAATTTATACCCTGCGTTAAACTGTGGTCACTTCCAGAAGGCGAGTCTCCAAACATGAGGCAGCCGTGGCTTTTCAGCCACCACTTGTTGGAGCTCTGCTGTAGTTGCTCTGGGACTGGCAGGGGCTTGTGGCAGAGCAGCCAAGGTGCTGGTGAGCGGGACAGCCATGAGCACCTGCATTTCTGTGTTGGATCAGACCTTTGGCCCACCAGGGCCTCTCTGGTTTCCCCCTTCCTCTAGTTGGTAGTGCCTGGTCTTTAGAAGAATGTGGTCTCTGATTGTGTTGGTGGTTCTGTCTGTAGCCACTAATGGGCCTGTCCTCCACAGAGATTTCCTAAGTCCTCGAAATGTACTTTTCATTTAAAAAACACAAGCCCCTAAGCTAGCATGGAGGTCAAGGAAGAGCTGTTCTGGTTCCATCCTGGACTCGCTGGCAGTTTTATTTTTTTCCCCTGTTCTAGACATTTCCCAAACCACATTATAAGGAGGCCATAGAACAGCCGGTCACTAGGACCTCGTGCTGCCTCGGAAGCCCCTTGCAGGGAGCCCTGATGGGAGCAAGGCCAGCCTCTCTCTGGCCAGTGGGCCGCTGTGGGAATGGGGACACTGGCCCAGGTCTGTTTCCCTGACGGAGCCTGATCTGGCAGCACTACTGTTACAGTTCCTTCCTTTGAACCTGCCCTTCTTGCTACTGCTGTGCATTGACTTGACCCTAGTTCTTCCTTACACCTCGTCACTTGATGCCTTACTAGGTGCAACTGCAGGCGCCTGTGGGGCTAGAACGTGGTGCCCCGGCAGACATCATCCTGCACTTGCAAGGAATCTTGCCTGACAGTGAACTGCCCCTTGATCCAGTTTGGATCATCAAGCTCTTGGCAGCCAGAGTTGGATTTGGCTGCCTTGGAATCGCATCTCTCTTTGCTGGCTGCTGCATGTGGGTGGTTTTTGCCTTCAGTTGAATTGCTGACTGGCAGTAGTTATGCTTCCCTTAACAGTGTCTGCGGTTTCCCCCCTGCTTCCCCTCCCCCGGTTTCGCTGCAGAGATGCCATTGAGGGCAGCATGGATTTCATGGGGTTAATCATAATGCAGAATAAACTCAAGCAAGAGACTCCGGCTGTACTTGAAGATTTGCACAGAGCCAATATCCGCACCGTCATGGTCACAGGTTTGCCAGCAACCGTTATTTCGGCCCTTTCCAGCCAACTGCGAACCCCAGCCTTCCTCAGTGCGGATTCCTTTTTTGTTGTGGGAGTTCAAATGCAGTGACCTGCTGCTCCAGGGCAGTCCTTTGGGAGTGGCTCGTGGGAATGGCACTCTCCCCCTTCTGGAGTGCAAATCCCTCCCATTCCAAAGTGGAGCCCAGTGCAGCCCTCTCCCCTTGGTTTTCTCTCTGAAGGAGGAAGAGGGTACAGTGGGTGTTGATTAAGGTGTGTGCCCACCAGGAAGAAGGGGGGAGGGTGTGCTTTGTCACGCAGCACTGATGAAAGTGGGGCAAGCCCACACAGGGTGGGGGAGGACCACCACCAGCTGCTTTGGCTGCAGAAGAGCTCATCTGCAGCTTCTCTCAACACAGGGATATCTCAAGGGTGGGGGGTCAATGATGTGGGTCAGCATTTCCTTTAAGCAACAAGGCTGTGCAGCTCTAGTAGACGTTCCCCTCTGGGTGCTTCAGAGCTCAATGATGTCATCATGGCTGAGTGCTCCAGAGCCACCCCCTTGCAGCCATAAGCAGTCTCTGCATAGTTGGCGTGGCGGGAGGATTAGAGGGAACTGTGACAGGGCGCGTTAGCGGCTGCCAGCCCTGGACTAGAGCGACCAGGGGTCTGGAGGCTCAAGACCAGCTTGCCTGGATGTGACTTGACTGGCAGCATGAAGGCTCACAGGCCTCTTCATTATGGACACCTGGGCACACAGTCTTTCTGGCTTTAAGAAGCACCCACCTGCTGACCTGTTACCGAGGCTGCCCCGTGGTGCTCCTCTTGTGGCAGCTCTCCTATGGTGGCCCCCCTATGGTGGCCTGGGCCTCTTTGACAGCTCACAATTCTTAAGTTGTGGATACATTAATCTATGATGTCTGATGGAGACGGCCTGCAGTGAAAGTGAGGCACAAACTGGACCGTACTACAAATTTCAAGTTGAAAATTTATTTTTAACGGGTTTTGTGTACTTTTGTGCCAAGTTTTGTGAAAATCTTTACAGCCAAATATTGTCAAAAGCACACAAATTTAAAAAAATTAAGCTCTTTGGAGGGAAAGTAGAGAAGCTTAGGATTGGGCTGGCTGGTGCTGCCCTGTTTTACTGGAGGTGTGAAAAGAGTCCCCTTTGCTTAGCACAGAACACAACGGTTGTGGGATGCAGAGTGAAGCCAGGAGTCTGGGGAGGAAGCCTGGGCAACATGTCTTCTGCTTGCTCACTAGGTGACAACATGCTGACTGCCATCTCTGTGGCCAGAGATTGTGGGATGATTCTACCTCGAGACAAGGTGATCATTGCCGAAGCACTACCTCCAAAGGACGGGCAGACCGCCAGGATCAACTGGCATTATGCAGATGCCCTTGCCAAAGGGGCCAGTACCCCACCAGCCATTGCCCTGGAGGTAACTGGGTGACTAGAGCTCTCTTGAGGCTCTCCTTGCTTATCTGGACTTTCTTTCCTTCTGTGGTGGGCCCCAGGGAGGGTCCTGTCGGGGGCAGCAGCTGGTGCAAAGGGCAGAGGCCCATGTGGTGGCCGAGTCCTGGTGGTTTGACACTGTGGAACTCCTTAAGCCCTTTTTCTGGGACCAGGTTTCTAAAGGACTGGTATAAACCTGCTTGCCCAGGAGGACCTTATGGTGTCCAGGTTGCTGGGCCCAAGAGGTGAGGCCTTCTCTCTTGAGGTGCCCCAATAGTGGAGCACCTTCCCTTTTCCATAGCCAGCCCAGCTGGTGATGGGGGAGCGGCAGGTTCAGAGTAGCCCTCAGAGTGAGTCCATTGCTGCCTCCCTGCAGCCCCCCACAGACACAGCAAGTAGGAACTGGGTCATTGGCTTTCATGCCCTTCCTCCGGCTCCTTTGCACAGAGTTTAAAGGGGGAAGGAGACCCTTAAAAGGGAAACTCCACAAGAGGCTGCAGCAGGGCATGGGGATGGCAAAGTGCCCTTTCCTCCTGTGAGTCCTTCTCCTGTTTTCAGGAAAGTCAGGTGCCCCGAAGTTTTGTTCGGGGGAGGGGGGGAACTTATGTGCATGCCTAAGCAAAGATGGCCATACTGTATGGGAGGGGTTCAGCAGCCCCCGTTGCGCCATCCCTGGTCAAGGTCAGTACTTTGTTGTCAACCTTTGAGCAGGGCCTGAAGACCTTCCTGCTCAGACTTCCATCCTGGCTTCTTTGTGCCAGTTGTTTTAACTGTAAACTGTATTGTCATCTGCTACCTTTTGTTTTTATTATCTCCTGTTTTTCTGCTTTTAGCGTTTGATTTTTAAAAAATTTATTTTATTGTACTTTCTGTATTTTTTAAACTTCTATTGTGAGCTGCCTGGGATGTTCCAATTTATGGGAGGAAAGGTAGAATATAAGTATTTTAAAGAAATATGTTTTCCAGATGATGCCTCCCTCTCAGTCTTGGAAAGAATCTGTAATTTAAAATCAGGTTAAGAAAAATCAAAATTCAAGGTGAGCTTTCTCATCTCATCAGGCAGAAAGCTGAAATCTGCCCAACGGATCAGGTGTTCATCCCTGCTAGTTAGTATCACTTGGGAGGCCTCTTGATGGCGGAACAGACTCTTCTCTGCGGGTTCTGCTCTGTGCAGCATCTTTTCTGTATATTTAGCTGAGCCTCTACAAGAGCCTCTTCTCTCCCTCCCTGATGCCTGCTTGGTCTTCCAGATGGGCGTATCTCTGGGTTCGCTATTCCTGTCTCTTATAAAGAGGTTTCTCTCACCAGCAGTGCTAGATCAGGTCAGAAGTTTGGTCCAAGGGAACTTGCAACCAAGTGAAGTGCCATGACTCCCTTGTTTGTTACAGGATATCCCTGTCAAGTTGGCCCATGAGAGCCTTGAGGACCTGCAGCTGACCAAATACCATTTTGCGATGAATGGGAAGTCGTTTGCAGTGATCCAGGAGCACTTTCAGGATCTTGTCCCTAAGGTCTGTCTCTGGGGTGCTTTTCCAATACAGCAGCCTTCTGTATTGCAGATGTGAAGAGCTGGCCGATTGGGGCATCTCCCCTCCCATGTTTGGAAGAGAGCGAACACGTGCATGGTTGCAAATGAAGTGTGTTGTTCCCTTCAGCTGGAGCAGTCTTTGCCCCAAAGGTTTTCTTTGCTCGATCTGGCATTTCTAAACACCCCTGTGGTACTACAGTCGCCAAGCAAGCAGCTCCTGGCTAGACTGTCCTTCTCAGAGGCTTTCAATGTTCGGTGCCAACCTCATTAATGTGGTCAGACCAAACGGCCAGAGTTCCATTTGAGCTCAGAGAACTCAGAGAACAAATAATTTTGTTCTCAATACCTTTTCTAATGATCCCAAGCATAGAATTGGCCTTCTTCACTGCCGCCGCACATTGGGTCGACACTTTCATCGACCTGTCCACCACCCCCCCAAGATCTCTCTCCTGATCTGTCACAGACAGCTCAGAACCCATCAGCCTATATCTAAAGTTTTGATTTTTTGCCCCAATGTGCATGACTTTACACTTACTGACATTGAAGCGCATCTGCCATTTTGCTGCACATTCCGCCAGTTTGGAGAGATCCTTCTGGAGCTCCTCACAATCACTTCTGGTCTTCACCACTCGGAAAAGTTTGGTGTCGTCTGCAAACTTAGCCACCTCACTGCTCAACCCTGTCTCCAGGTCATTTATGAAGAGGTTGAAAAGCACCGGTCCCAGGACAGATCCTTGGGGCACACCGCTTTTCACCTCTCTCCATTGTGAAAATTGCCCATTGACACCCACTCTCTGCTTCCTGGCCTCCAACCAGTTCTCAATCCACGAGAGGACCTGTCCTCTAATTCCCTGACTGTGGAGTTTTTTCAGTAGCCTTTGGTGAGAACGCCTTCTGAAAGTCCAGACATATAATGTCCACGGGTTCTCCCTCATCCACATGCCTGTTGACCTTTTCAAAGAATTCTAAAAGATTAAACTCAGTAAGTTAAGGATGTGCTATGTAAAAAAGGACTGTTATTGTGTCCATCCTTAATCTCCTGCCCACTGGTTTCACCTGGTCAGCCAGAAGAGTGTGTTTCTCCACAGTGTGCCTCCCCCACACGTCATCTTCTGAGCTGAAAGGTCCCAACGGCTGCAGCCTTGCTTGCTTTGTAAGGAAGTTGCTCCAGCCCTCTGATAGTTTTGCTGTCTGTTTTCTACATCTTTTCCAGGTCTAAAATACCTATTTTGAGATGGGGGGATCAGAACGGTACGCAAGATTCCCAAAACGGCTTCTCTGCAGTACTGCAAAAATTTCCCCTCTATTTACAAAATGATGTTTCTGGAGGAAAAGGGTGAAATGTGTAGACTTTGGTGCATGCTGTAAGTGTTTCTGGAAGTGCTACCTTTTCATGATGTTGTTGACAGAACCACTCTTTTCCAGCTTGTGTTGCATGGCACGGTGTTTGCTCGCATGGCGCCGGATCAGAAGACGCAGCTGGTGGAGGCTCTGCAGAATGTCGAGTGAGTATGTCTGAACGTACTGTAGACTGTGTGTGACCCAGTTATTTGCAGCCAGCCTGACACACCTCAGGATTGAGGCTTTTGTTTTCAGATTTAAAGAATAAAACTGCTAATGGGGAAAGGGCAATTGGTGGGAGTTGCTCTCATTTGAAGGAGGCAAATGTCTTCTCAGTATGGGGTCTTTTGAGTGGCTTACCATACTGGCTATCTGGCTGGCATAAGAACATAAGAAGAGCCCCGCTGGATCAGGCCAAAGACCCATCTAGTCCAGCTTCCTGTATCTCACAGTGGCCCACCAAATGCTTCAGGGAGCACACAAGACAACCTGCGTCCTGGTGCCCTTCCCTGCATCTGGCAGTCAGAGGCAACTTGCCTCTAAAACCAAGAGCTTCCACATATCTACTATGACTTGTAATCCATAACGAACTTTTCCTCCACAAATTTGTCCAATTCCCTCTTAAAGGCATCCAGGCAAGATGCCATCACTACTACTTGTGGCAAAGAGTTCAACTCTTTTCTGGACTGAAGAGGCCCAAACGCTGTAGCCTTTCCTCATAAGGAAGGTGCCCCAGCCTAGTCCTTGCTCTGAACCTGGAAGGCAGGGTCTGTTTTCAGGGGCAACTTTGGATCTGAGGGCAAAGCTCAGAAACGTGGCATTTATGCAGACCAGAAAAAGGGTGACTCCACAGTGCAGAAAAAACAGTATTTTATGGATGAAGGCTCCAGTAGAACACAGTTTGAGAGATCTCTTCCTCAAGTGTAGACTTAGATGTATAACCAATTGCCGTCATTTTATATAATACAGTCAGTTCTTGTTATCCGCTGGGGTTAGGTTCCTGGAAACTCCAGCAGATACAAAATCTGCAAGCGCAGATTTCTGGGTTCTCAGATCACTGGGTTTAGGTGGTGGGATAGCTAACCTGCCAGCAGCGGAGACCTTCAGAAAGACAGTGGATGGTTTCAAAATGATGCCTGGGAATAGTGCGCATAGCTTCAGAATGCTGTGGATTAGCGAGAACAGACTGCGAATGGCACAAGTCAAGTCTCGTTCTCCTGGTATAAGCAAATCTGTGGAACTGGAGTGCATCATTAACAAGGATTGACAGTATATCAAACATCAATAACATGAAAAGTATGAAAATTCCTACATCATTTTTACAGAATCATCAGTTATCATTAGATTTATGTATTTGTACTCAAGGAGCAGCACATTGTAGGGCAAGCATACCTCATACCATGACAGTTCTTGCCCTAGAGATGTCTAACCATCTTAACCCCAGACACTGCAGTTGAAAAAGCTGGAAGAAAAAAATCATAATTGAGTGTGTAAAGAATATGCAGAGAGAAGTAATTTCATGAAAATTGAAGTGTGTGTCTGTACAGGATTCTTCCTGTGAACCTTTTCAGTTTTCACCGATGAGAACATAAATGGAGTTTGCAGTGTGTAACTTGGGTGTCTTGCGTGGCATGAGATAGGTTTGTCCTACATTGTGTTGCTCTTTGAGTAGAGATCCAGAATCTCAAAACTGATGAATTTCTAAAGTATGATGCAGAGTTTAGTTTCATATTGACCATGTTTTTTATGGATACAGTCGAGAAATATTACCAGTGATTACCAAGAGTGTAATCATGTAGTGAATGACACATGAATTCCAGTGGAGCATATATCAGTGTATTGGTTGAGAGGACAATCTTTAAGGCAGTGGCCCAGTAATTGGCAGCAGTTTGATTGCTATGATGGCGCTGTTGCCAGGCAGGGAAGGGTTTTCACTTGGGGGGCTGCTATGGCTCTGTGGAGGGTCTGGGGTGTCTGTGACCCCCTCTGCAGCCCTACCCAGGGCTTCAAAATGTGGAAAGAAAGGAGGGCAAACCCTCTTCCGGGTTTTGTTCCAGATCAGGAAGTGGGTTTTTTTTCTTTTTTCCCACATTTTGAGACCTCAGGGAGGGCTGCAGAGGGGGTTGCAGACTCCCCAAACCCTCCAGAGAGCCAAAGCAGACCCCAGGTAAGTGAAAAATCCCTCTCTGCCCAGCAGCAGCACAATCGCAGTGATTGTATTGCTGCCCTCCCTCCCAAGCAAAGACTTCCAGCATTCCCAAAGTCCAAGTAGGACTTGGGAACCACTGGACTATGCACTTTAGTTTGCCTCTGAGGAAACTTTCAGCTGGTGATCTTATTAGAACTTCTGTCAGTTAAAGTGCCGTTTTCTCCTGTACTCTGAGAGCCACCAACTGTGAGCTCCGTTTCTGTCCCTAGTCTTGAAGGAAAGGAGGCAAGCGATGCTGGTGTGAGAGAGAAGAGTGCTTTTGTGTGAAGGAAGAGATTTCTCAGCCACTGGGAACTGGGGGATTGTGCCGCGTTCTCCGTCATTTCCCACCACCGGAGCTCCCTGGGGAGTGAGGGTCACTTGCTGAACCTTCTCCTACAGAGTGTCGGCTTCCTGCTGAGGGCTGTTAATGGGATCCTGGCTCAGAAGTGGGGAGGCAGGAGGCATCCCTTTCAGGGAGGGAGCAGCAAGCACAGGGAGGCCTTGGACAGTGGCCTCTGCAAGGAACCTGAGTCAAGAGGGTGCACAGTGAGGATCAGAAGGCCAGCCTTCTGGCTGTGTCCCAGTGATAGGTGTAGCTGTGTTTTTCCAATTGGGAATAAGACCCCACACTTGCAACAGGGTGCTCCTTTTCTGTTGCCTGAAGCTGTGACGGTTTGGCTCCTGGCAGTGGTGTGGAGGGCACCAGGGCTTGCCAGACTCTCTCCTCTTGTCGTGGCCCCAGCTGGCTCAGTGGCAGGGCATGCTCTGACTCAGCTTGTCCTTTTGCAGCTACTACGTGGGTATGTGCGGTGATGGAGCCAACGACTGTGGGGTGAGTACCCGCCTTCCCTGGCGCATCCTCCTGTCCGGTGAGGCGGCAGCGAGGTGCTGATGGTTTTCCACCTGCTTTTCCTGGCAGGCGCTGAAGAGGGCCCACGGAGGCATTTCCCTGTCTGAGCTGGAGGCCTCCGTGGCATCGCCATTCACCTCCCGGACGCCCAGCATCTCCTGCGTGCCAAGCCTGATCAGGTAAGCAGCCAGGAGTGCCCCGGAGTGTCCTGGTGCCACTCAGTGACAGCCTGCAGAAGGGTCCTTGCTCGCTGCCGTAGCGCCGCTGGGCTTGTGGCGCTGAACCCCAAGCCGAATCCAAGCCTGATCTCTGGGGAGGGCTGGTAGGGAAAAGCTGTCGCCGGTCAGTGTCAGGACAGGGCTGACCTGGACGGGACCTGGAGACCAACCTCCTGCCGTAGCCGTGGGCTCCCTGCCGCTGGGAGCACGCCGTGCCTCTGCTCTCCCTGCGCGGGATTCCTTGGCACTCAGCGTTTGGCCTCTTGTACGGCAAGCACCGTTCTTGCTGTCGCAACGGTGTGTTGCTGACAAATCTGTGGGTATCTTGTCTCCACAGGGAAGGCCGGGCTGCTTTAATTACTTCCTTCTGCGTGTTTAAATTCATGGCTTTGTACAGCATCATCCAGTACATCAGCGTCACCCTGCTGTACTCTGTAAGTTTCTCCATTGCATTTGGAGTCTTAACACAAAAGGATTTTGCAGGTCTGTTTTTCTTCAGTTTCTGAGCATGTTTGCGATAGCAGGAAGACCTTCCGCCCCCAACTGGCAGGCATGGGTGGGACAAGAGGGAGAGCTTCGTTTGGACCAACTCATCAAAGAGTATGGCCTGTTGCTTTTGCTCATCTTCACTGCCACACCAGTTGGCCTGAGTTCCTCTTACAAACTGGGGAGTTGAGGCTATGAGAGGGACTCGCTGATGGCAGAGGCAGACTCTGAGCCTCTTGCGGGGGGTGCAGTAGGACAATTGCCTGCTAGCCAGGACTTCTCCCGTTGAGCTTCCATGTGGTTTTGAGTGCCTGTATTCAGAGGCATAACCAGGTCATTTGACACCACCACCACCCGTATACAACAAACTTATTTTTAGTAAGAGTCATGACATGAAATGAATAATAATAATGGCCAGAAAATAAACACAGTGAACATTTCCTACAAGCAGGGGTAAAAGTCAGTACCCTCCCTTGCTGCTGTTCCCCAACATGTAGTACTTGGTGACATACTGTCCCTACATCTGGAGGTTCGATGTAGCCATTATGGTTAATAGCCACTGATAGTCCTCTAGTCCACCATGAATGGTTAGAATCATTTTTAAAGTCATCTAAGCCAGTGACCAACAACACCCAAGTTTCCCACCAGTGGCATCTCTAGTGTTGGTGCTACCTGATGTGGGAACTCATGGTGTCACCTCCATTAAATTAATTAATTATTTCAATATATAACAGTACAGATCACCAATAAATCAGTAACCAACAAAAAAATCAGTGGCCAACTTGATGACACTCACACAACTGACTAATGGCACAATCCTAACCCACTTTCCATCACCAATATAAGGGCAATGCAGCTCCGAGGTAAGGGAACAAACATTCCCTTACCTTGAGGAGGCCTCCGTGAGTGCCAGCCAACTGCAGGATGCAGCACATTGGCACTGCTATGCCAGTGCTGGAAAGTGGGTTAGGATTTGGGCCTAAGAGTTGAAGTATTGACTGATACAGGAAAATGAGAGATCTCAAAAAGGACACAGTGGAAATGGAAAAGGTGCAAAAGAGAGTGGGAAGGATAAAGTGGACAGAGAAATGCTCTTTACACTCTCACGTTACACCAGAACCAGGGAACACATCCACTAAAATTGAGTGTTGGAAGAGTTTGGATAGACAAAAGAAAATATTTCTTTACTCAGCGTGTGGTTGGTCTGTGGAACTCCTTGCCACAGGATGTGGTGACAGCATCTGCCCTGGACACCTTTAAAAGCGGATTGGACAAGTTTCTGGAGGAAAAATCCATTATGGGTTACAAGCCATGATGCGTATGTGCAACCTCCTGATTTTAGAAATGGGCTACGTCAGATGCAAGGGAGGGCACCAGGGTGCAGGTCTCTTGTAATCAGATGTGCTCTCTGGGGCATTTGGTGGGGCCGCTGTGAGATACAGGAAGCTGGACTAGATGGGCCTACGGCCTGATCCAGTGGGGCTGTTCTTGTGTTCCCCCCACAAGCCTTGTTCGTCTGTGTGTTTTGAGATCCTATCTTTGATGAGGCATTCCACCATCTTACCCGGTATAGATGTTACGCTGACCGGCTTATAGTTTCCCGGGTCCCCCCTCTTTCCCTTTTTAAAGATAGGCGTGACATTTGCTATCCTCCAATCTTCTGGCATCATGGCTGTTTTGAGGGACAAGTTGCATATCTTGGTCAAGAGATCAGCAACTTCATTTTTCAATCCCTTAATAACTCTTGGGTGGATGCCATCAGGGCCCGGTGACTTATTGATCTTTATTTTATCAAAGAGGTCTGAAACATCTTCTCTTTTAACCTCTATCTGACTTAACTCCTCGGTCAGGAGGGGCCGTTCGGGCAGCGGTATCTGCCCGAGGTCTTCTGCCATGAAGAAAGATGCAAGGAACTCATTTAATTTCTCTGCCATCTCTAAGTCTCCTTTTATCTCCCCTTTCCCTCCCTCACCATCCAGAGGGCCAACCGCTTCTCTGGCGGGTTTCCTGCTTCTAACATATTTGAAGAAGCTTTTATTATTCCCCTTAATGCTGCTGGCCATGCATTCCTCATAGTCTCGCTTGGCCTCCCATATCACCTTCTTACATTTATTTTGCCACAGTTTATGTTCCTTTTTATTCTCCTCATTAGGGCAAGACTTCCATTTACGGAAGGAAGCTTCCTTGCCCTTCACAGCCTCTCTAACTTGGCTGGTTAGCCATGCAGGCACTCTCCTGGATTTAGTGGAACCCTTCTTTCTTTGTGGTATACACCTCTGCTGGGCCTCTATTACTGTTGTTTTAAGCAGCCTCCATGCACTCTGGAGAGACTGGACTCTTTTTACCCTCCCTTTCAACCTCCTTCTAACCAGCCTCCTCATTTGAGGGAAGTCCGCCCATCGGAAGTCAAGGGTTTTTGTTAGAGATTTGCCTGGTATTCTTCCCCCAACATGCATGTCAAAACAGATCGCAGCATGATCACTGTTCCCCAATGGCTCCGTAACATTGACATCTCTAACCAGGTCCTGCGTACCGCACAAAATTAAATCCAGAGTCACCTGTCCTCTGGTGGGCTCTGTGACTAGCTGCTCTAAGCCACAGTCATTTAGCACGTCAAGAAATCCGGTTTCCTTATCGTGACCACCAGAACACAAATTGACCCAGTCAATATGAGGATAATTGAAGTCCCCCATGATTACAACCCTGTCCCTCCTTGTCACCTCCCTGATCCGTTTTCTCATTTCAAGGTCCCCATCCGATTTCTGGTCTGGAGGACGATAGCACGCCCCCAGTATTACATCGCTGCACAAGCCTGGTAATTTAACCCACAGAGATTCTACGGTGGAGTCGGACCCACCTTCAATCTCTACTTTGCTGGATTCTATCCCTTCCTTAACATAAAGGGCCACCCCACCTCCAACACGCCCCTGCCAGTCCCTCCTGTAGAGTTTATAGCCCGGGATTGCGGTATCCCACTGATTCTCCGCATTCCACCAGGTTTCCGTTATGCCCACTATGTCAATGTTTTCCCTTGTCACCAGGGACAGGCATCTTCTCATGCCAGGGACCTCCAGACTCTGGTTCGTGGGCCAGATCCACTGCAAGAACATAATTAGCTCAGGCATGGAGCAGTGGTGGTGAAGCCTTGCCATTCTGCCCCGTGGCCTCCTTCACACCCACTCTTTGCAGAGCTTTGCGCCAGACAGCCATTGCCCTCAGGTCATTGGGGTGCAGAGCCTTCTTGGGAGGTATAGCAGAAGTGGAAAGAAGTGGCTTAGATCAGCTAGTCACAGAGCCCACCAGAGGACAGGTGACTCTGGATTTAATTTTGTGCGGTACGCAGGACCTGGTTAGAGATGTAAACGTTACTGAGCCATTGGGGAACAGTGATCATGCTGCGATCCGTTTTGACGTGCACGTTGGGGGAAGAATACCAGGCAAATCTCTAACAAAAACCCTTGACTTCCGACGGGCGGACTTCCCTCAAATGAGGAGGCTGGTTAGAAGGAGGTTGAAAGGGAGGGTAAAAAGAGTCCAGTCTCTCCAGAGTGCATGGAGGCTGCTTAAAACAACAGTAATAGAGGCCCAGCAGAGGTGTATACCGCAAAGAAAGAAGGGTTCCACTAAATCCAGGAGAGTGCCCGCATGGCTAACCAGCCAAGTTAGAGAGGCTGTGAAGGGCAAGGAAGCTTCCTTCCGTAAATGGAAGTCTTGCCCTAATGAAGAGAATAAAAAGGAACATAAACTGTGGCAAAAGAAATGTAAGAAGGTGATAGGGGAGGCCAAGCGAGACTATGAGGAACGCATGGCCAGCAACATTAAGGGGAATAATAAAAGCTTCTTCAAATATGTTAGAAGCAGGAAACCCGCCAGAGAAGCGGTTGGCCCTCTGGATGGTGAGGGAGGGAAAGGGGAGATAAAAGGAGACTTAGAGATGGCAGAGAAATTAAATGAGTTCTTTGCATCTGTCTTCACGGCAGAAGACCTTGGGCAGATACCGCTGCCCGAACGGCCCCTCCTGACCGAGGAGTTAAGTCAGATAGAGGTTAAAAGAGAAGATGTTTCAGACCTCATTGATAAATTAAAGATCAATAAGTCACCGGGCCCTGATGGCATACACCCAAGGGTTATTAAGGAATTGAAGAATGAAGTTGCAGATCTCTTGACTAAGGTATGCAACTTGTCCCTCAAAACAGCCACGGTACCAGAAGATTGGAGGATAGCAAATGTCACGCCTATTTTTAAAAAGGGAAAGAGGGGGGACCCGGGAAACTATAGGCCGGTCAGCCTAACATCTATACCGGGTAAGATGGTGGAATGCCTCATCAAAGATAGGATCTCAAAACACATAGACGAACAGGCCTTGCTGAGGGAGAGTCAGCATGGCTTCTGTAAGGGTAAGTCTTGCCTCACAAACCTTATAGAATTCTTTGAAAAGGTCAACAGGCATGTGGATGCGGGAGAACCCGTGGACATTATATATCTGGACTTTCAGAAGGCGTTTGACACGGTCCCTCACCAAAGGCTACTGAAAAAACTCCACAGTCAGGGAATTAGAGGACAGGTCCTCTCCTGGATTGAGAACTGGTTGGAGGCCAGGAAGCAGAGAGTGGGTGTCAATGGGCAATTTTCACAATGGAGAGAGGTGAAAAGCGGTGTGCCCCAAGGATCTGTCCTGGGACCGGTGCTTTTCAACCTCTTCATAAATGACCTGGAGACAGGGTTGAGCAGTGAAGTGGCTAAGTTTGCAGATGACACCAAACTTTTCCGAGTGGTAAAGACCAGAAGTGATTGTGAGGAGCTCCAGAAGGATCTCTCCAGACTGGCAGAATGGGCAGCAAAATGGCAGATGTGCTTCAATGTCAGTAAGTGTAAAGTCATGCACATTGGGGCAAAAAATCAAAACTTTAGATATAGGCTGATGGGTTCTGAGCTGTCTGTGACAGATCAGGAGAGAGATCTTGGGGTGGTGGTGGACAGGTCGATGAAAGTGTCGACCCAATGTGCGGCAGCAGTGAAGAAGGCCAATTCTATGCTTGGGATCATTAGGAAGGGTATTGAGAACAAAACGGTTAATATTATAATGCCGTTGTACAAATCGATGGTAAGGCCACACCTGGAGTATTGTGTCCAGTTCTGGTCGCCGCATCTCAAAAAAGACATAGTGGAAATGGAAAAGGTGCAAAAGAGAGTGACTAAGATGATTACGGGGCTGGGGCACCTTCCTTATGAGGAAAGGCTACGGCGTTTGGGCCTCTTCAGCCTAGAAAAGAGACGCTTGAGGGGGGACATAATTGAGACATACAAAATTATGCAGGGGATGGACAGAGTGGATAGGGAGATGCTCTTTACACTCTCACATAATACCAGAACCAGGGGACATCCACTCAAATTGAGTGTTGGGCGGGTTAGGACAGACAAAAGAAAATATTTCTTTACTCAGCGCGTGGTCGGTCTGTGGAACTCCTTGCCACAGGATGTGGTGCTGGCGTCTAGCCTAGACGCCTTTAAAAGGGGATTGGACGAGTTTCTGGAGGAAAAATCCATTATGGGGTACAAGCCATGATGTGTATGCGCAACCTCCTGATTTTAGGAATGGGTTAAGTCAGAATGCCAGATGTAGGGGAGAGCACCAGGATGAGGTCTCTTGTTATCTGGTGTGCTCCCTGGGGCATTTGGTGGGCCGCTGTGAGATACAGGAAGCTGGACTAGATGGGCCTATGGCCTGATCCAGTGGGGCTGTTCTTATGTTCTTATGTTCTTAAAGATCAGATACAAGGAGGCTCTGGGGCAGAACAGTGAGACTGCCACTGCTGCCGAGCTTGGATGCCTGTTTTAGGCAGAGAGAGGGGGTGCCACTGGGAAGCCCAGGGGAACCATTCCCTGAGTATAATGGGGTGGAATCCCCCCACCACCATAAGAAGAGGGTGGGAACATCCACGAGGACTCTAGTGGAGTCTCCATGAACCTTTTGGTGCCTGGGACTGGTCAAGCTTGGTGAGCTCACGTTGAGTTTTCCAAGTCACTAACCCCTCCCTTCCTGCACAGGTGTGCGGTCTGGGAGTGAGAGGCTATTTCTCAAGGCCTTGATGTCCAGGGGCCCCTTTGATCAGCTGCAGCTAGCCTGCTGGCTTCAACCTGCTGGGAGAGTCTTGCCTACTGGTGGTTGGCCATCTTCTGTTTGCTTCCCTGCTGCACCATGCTCTGTGGAAGGGGAAGAGCTCCCCATGGCAAAGTGCAGCAGGCTTCTAGCTGGTCTGCCGCTTTTGGATTCTTGTGAATGGCTGCCAGTGTATTTCTGGGGCTCAGTTCAAGGTGCTGGTTCTGCCCTTGGAAGTCCCTAATAGTGGGGGATTCATGAGTGGCCTCTGACCCACACCTTCCAGTGTGCTTGGACTGTGAGCCTAAGCATTCCCTTGGTGGCGCAGTGGGCCAGTGTCAGCCCTCCGCAAGGGCCTGGCTGCCCAGCACTCTTTCTGGAGACATTCAAAGACTTTTCCCCCCTTTGGTTTTGTCGGGAATTGGTGTTCAGCGGTGGCGGCAAATTGTTTAGCGGTGGTGTTTCAGTAGTGGTGGGTGTGGTTTTTGTCTTATGCTTGCCTTTTTAATTGGCCTGTTCAGTCACCTTGTGATGAGCTGCCTTGATGGAAGGCAGGGTCAACCTTGAGGACTGTGACAGATGCTCGGACAATTGGGGTGTCATCCCAAAGTGTGCCTTGGTCTCCTGCAAAGCTTCCCTTCCGCTTCCTTCACAGATCCAGAGCAATTTGGGAGACCTACAGTTTCTTTTCATTGACCTGGCAGTCATCTTGGTGGTGGTCTTCACCAGTGAGTATTGCACTTGAAAGAGCCCTTCGTAGCCTGTGACTTGCCTGCCGCCCGCCCCAGCCGTTTGCAGGGCACTCCTGCAGCCCTTGCTTGCAGAGGGAGATCTGGTGCATGCAGTCAGGTGCGTAGCCAGCCATGCAGCCTCTTCCGCTTGCCCCATGGATGGCTGCAGCGCTGTGTGGAAAAAGAATGGTGTCCCTGGCACACTACAGGTGTGACAGAAGCAGCAAGCCATTTGCCTGGACTGGACCGCCACGTGTCCCCCAGTGCTGGGACCCTGAGAATGGGACACTTCCAGCCCTAAGGATGGGCTTGGAGGCTGTGGCTGATATGATGCTGCAGCAGGGCCTCGGTCTGGCCTCAGCTCGCTGTGCCCCAGGCTTGCCCTGTCTTGGTGTAACAGTTGAGGCTGTGCGTCTGAATGCCAGTGGAGACTTCTGACGTCCCTGCTTTGATTGCTTCCTGCCTTTTCTGCAGTGAGCCTGAATCCTGCCTGGAAGGAACTTGTGGCCCAGAGGCCGCCGTCTGGCCTCATCTCGGCGCCTCTTCTCTGCTCTGTCCTCTCTCAGATCCTCGTGTGCCTCGGCTTCCAAACCCTGGGGTTTCTGTGGGTCAGGCAGCAGCTGTGGTACGAGGCCTGGACCCCACACTCAGAGTAAGTCACCACAGACTGTCCTGCTTGTGGCTCGTGTGCAGGGGGCCTTGGGTGTGAAGGCATCACTCACCTTCGAGGAGCAGTGGGGCTGCAGCGTGAGTGTGGAGAGTCCCGTGGCTCCTTCCGTTCTTGGCCAGCCTCTGGTCTGGAGGTGGCTTTTCTCAGGCTCTTCTGGCCCTTCCAGCCTGCGCTGTCTTGACAACCACATGCTAGGTTTCTTATTGGGCCATCAAGAGTCAATGAGTGTGTGTGTGGAGGGGAGAGTCTTTCAGCTGAGGTGGGCCAGTGCCTCTAGGGTTAGGGTCCCTCTGCATTCTGAGCCTGAGTAGCCAAGTGGCTGGGAGTGCCTGAGCTGGGGTCACGGCATGGCTCAGGGACGGAGCTGCAAATCTGGGCTCTGCCAGGAATTCCCGCTAGCTGGCTTTGACCAAGCCCCACTCTCTTGGCCTCAGTCTTCCCTATCTGCAATATGGGAGTGCTGGTGCTAACTCACCTTACGTGAGGGTTGTGAGGATAACGCCAAGTTAATACATGTGGCAGGCGCTTTGCATGCAAAGAAAGCACTGGCTGCAGATACAGAGCCTCCCTGAGCCCTGTGGCTGGCTGGCTGGCTGGCTGGCTGGCTGGCTGGCTGGGGCACGCCCCTGTGGCGCTGCTTCTGAGCTTGTCTCACTGCCTCGCCTTCCTTGCTGGGTGGCTGGTGAGGATGCAGTCCTGGTCCTTGAGCATCAGGAGGGAGGGAGGGGTGAGACCCACTGAATGAGCGCCCTCTTTCTCTCTGTGCCTTTCCTTTGAACCAGTGCCTCTATAGCGCAACACGGGGTTACCTGTGCGCTGGTGCACACGGACCCTGTCCCAGAAGCGGGGAGGGTGGCGCTGCCTGTTTCGCTGTTTGCTTGGTAGGAGTCAGAAGACTCTGCAAAGAGAGGCTCCCAGGCAATTGGGAAGCCTTGTTAGATCCCTTTAGGATTTCTTTGATGATAAATCCAGCTGTGGAAGCCCTTGAAGTTACAGCGAATGCCTCCTTCTGAGAGGTGTCCGGGAAGTAGGGGATGCCAGCCAGCCAGCGGAGGGTGGCCATGCACAGACCTTTGATCCTGTGTCCTGTGATTCTGGTGTGTTGCAGTGCCTGTAACGCCTCGCGTGCTGCCAGCGCCGTGCAGAACAGGACTCTCCTGGTGGAGACTGCAGTCGACGAGCACAACATTCGCAACTACGAGAACACCACCCTCTTCTTCATCTCCAGTTTCCAGTACCTGGCTGTGGCCGTGGCCTTCTCCAAGGGGAAGCCCTTCAGGCAGCCCTGCTACAAGAACTGTACGTGCCTGTTCTGCAAGGGACCCCTGCAAAACAAGGGCCCCCGAGCAAGGGGGCAAAGGAGAGGGGGCTGGGGAGCGGGCCTCTCCTCCTGGGTAACAGAGGCATCTGACTACCCCACGGATGTTGGGCTCCTGTGTAGAGAAGGCACCAGGGCAGGCGCCCTGCCTCTGTGAAAGAGGGAGCTGTGACCCCAGCCCTTCCTGCTGGATTCGTGGCCAAGCCCAGGTTGTTCTCTTCTCACTCCAGCAGAGGAAGGTCTCGGTCACAGCCTCTTTCCCCCTGTAGAGGTACAAAGTCTTCCCTGAGGGGCCCTGTTTAGTCCCGCTGTGTGGCATAATCCCAAGGGCCACGGAGCACTCTTTCTCCCGTTCTGGGAAGGCTGCGCTTGGAAGGTTGGGAAGTGGGAGCCGTTAGGCAGTAGTGCAGTGGTGAGGGTGAGTGGGTGGATGAGCAGAGCTGCACTAGGCTACAGACAGGAGCAAGGCAGGAGGGGAGGCACTGGCCAGTGGTGGGGTGACCCTGGGCCGCACTACCCTACTGTCTGCCCAAAGGGAGGGAGCCGTGCTTGGCAGGTGTGCTGCAGGAGAGCCCCTGGATTCTGACCCCAGTAGGCGTTCCTGCAGCGCAGGATGGCAGGCATCAAGTGTGCCCTGAAGGTTGCCCACCTCTTGTTCTCTTTCCACCCACTTGCAGACCTGTTTGTCGTCTCCGTGACAGCTCTCTGTGCCTTCACCCTATTCATCCTGCTGCATCCAGTGAAAGCTGTTGACTGGCACCTTGAGGTATGACTAGGGTGGACTGTTGCCTGTTCCCCTCGTCCCGACAGATCCCCGCCCTGTACCCCAGCGTGAGGGAGTCTCCCCCACTCCCTCCCGGCAGCACATGGTTCTGTGGAGGGTGGGGCCTGTTACCTCCTGCCTCGGACCACATGAGACCATGTAGCAATGCGTGTCCTCTACGTTGGCACCTCGTGCCCTGTCGAGATCACCAGAAAGGGAGGGGCTCCAGACGCCCAGAAAGCCTCAACGCTGACCTGGTTATGCCGTCACTCCCCTTGCAGTCCACAAGAGGAATGTGTGAAGGGCCTGGAGGGGAGTTGCAGAATGAAGTGTTGGTTGCACAGGAGTCCAAGGTCATGCTGCTGTCTGGGCCAGCTATGGGGGGGGGGGGTCACAATGGGAACTTTCTTCTAGAGCAGGGGTGTCCAAAGTTTTTGGCTGGAGGGCCACATCATCTCTCTGACACTGTGTCAGGGGCCGGGGGGGGGGGAATTAATTTACATTTAAAGTGTGAATAAATTTGCATAAGTTTACATAAATGAATATATTAAAGATGAACTTATATGAATGAGTGAAGGTCTTGCAATAGCTCAAGGCCTATAAAAGGCCTTGCACAAAGCAAGGCTGGCCTTTCCTTTGCTGCCGCTACTGCATCACAGACATGAAACAACAAGCAGTGGAGGGAGCCCTCATCCCACAGCTCACTTGAGAGGTCAAACAGTCGCCCTCACGCTGAGAGCGGTTGTGTTGGGCCAGTGCGGGCTCCAACAATCTCCAGAGGGCCAGAGGCTTATTGGAGACTGGGGGCTCCCTGAGGGCCGCATTGAGAAGCCTCGAGGGCTGCATGTGGCCCCAGGGCTGGGGTTTGGGCACCCCTGTTCTAGAGGAATGGGCTTGAGCCCTGCTTCTGTCTTGGGGGGAGGGCACAGTACTCCTGCCCTCCCCTCAGATAATGAATAAAAACCACATCTGCTAATGGCTCCATCCACTTTAAAATTCCTCTCCACCATTTGTGGTGGGTGAGTTTGACCCTCTGTCCTGGGGTCCCTCTCAAAACTGGGATTGTTGGGGAGGGGTGTGTGAGTACCACTTCCATTTGTTTCCCTGCTGGGTCCTGAGGCCCTGAGAAAAGCCCCTGACTGGCCTCCGTTCCTCCACCCTTGCACTTCTGGCCTTTTAAGAGGCTGGGCAGGGGCTTGCTGGGGAATGCGAGGAGTCTGGTCCTGTTGGAGGTCTCATCCATATATGTCTGAATTACTTGTTATGATCTCATGATCACTTCTGTCCAGGGTTATGCATACAGGTTGAGTCCATATCTAGGGTTCTGTTCCCAGCACCACTGGATACCAAAAATCACATTAAAGAAAATCCATTTAAAAAACAACGTCCCTCTGCTCAGCAATTTAAAAACAGCCTTGCTGACCTTTGTAATGCAAGACAGAAGCATCAGGCAGGCCCTCAGGCAGAATAAATCATTCTCCAGAAAGGCAGTGACCCTTCACTGCATTCTTTCACTTGCTCAGGAGGAAGGAAGGGGTCACTTGCCTCAAGCAAAGCTGTTCTAAGAGAACTACTGATGGATTGTCTGTCAGCTGTCCTCTCCTGCGCTAATGAGGCTGTTGTTAAACAACTTTTTTCCATTAAATTAAAGGCCCTTCTCATTGAGTTGAGATAAAACCCACAGGTAAAAAATGTGTGGATAATTAGGATATACCTGGATTGAAGTTAGAAGAAATTTTGGTTGGCTTTTTCCTCTCCTTCCACTTCTTGGGCTGGGAAGAACCTCCTTTGTGTCCTTGTGCCTGCTTAGACCCCCTGTCTGAGCAGCTTCGTGGGGCAGGGGCAGAAGAGGTAAGAGGGTGCTCCCCACCGCACTGCTTCCTGGGTCTTGGCTCCCTCAGTGCCTGGTTGTGGGATGGCCTCAAGGGGAAGCTGGGAGGCTCTTGCCAGGGTGACCCTCCCCAGCCCCCAACTGCTGCATGTCCCCCCTCTCACCTATGGGTCTTGGTTTTGCAGCTTGTGTGCCTGCCCTCCTCATGGCGCTTCTCGATTCTCCTCCTTGTCATCATTAACACCTTGATGTCTGTCCTGGTGGAGGTGAGTCATTTGGGGCTTTGGGGGAGAGACCAGAGTGAGTTTTCTGCGGAGACCTGGGTTGAGCAGTCTGTATTCCACTCTGGAGGCATCCGCTGGTCCCCAGTGTATGGACTGGCTCTGGGCCAAAGGTCAGAACATGCATGACTTGAAACAGCCAGCGCGCTGCTCTCATGCCTGAGCTGAAGCCCACCAAGGGTGCCCGGTGTGTCCCCAAAAGTGGAAGGAGTTCTTAATGCGATTGCAACACTTCTTTCCCTCAGATGCCCTGGGCAGCAGGGCTGCCTCCTAAAGGGTTGCATGTGGGTTAGGACTGTGTGTCTGCACATTCTGCACCAAGGGAAAGAAAGATCCTGTGCTCCATATAAACTCAGCAGCTGGAGCACACTTGAGTGATTGTTCTGCAGAATAGTCATTCTAATTTTCTTTCTAAAATGGAAGCTGAGATGGGGGGGGGGCTTTGCTTGCAGGAGGCCCCAGAATCAATCCCGGGTGCCCGAAGGTGTAGGATTCAGAAAGATTCTCCACCTCCCAAACCCTGGAGAGTTGCTGCCAGTCTGTGTAGATGATCCGGAGTCAGGTGTCCCATGGTCTGCTCCCACACTGGTCCACTGCAGAGTTTGCAGTTACACAACCCTGACTCATGGTGGCTAGGCTGGGGCTTGAAGCCAGGGACAAGGACTTGGTGGGTGTCTGCAAGAGTTGAGTGGCAGCGGGGTGGGTTGGGGAGTGGAGGGCAGAGGGTGGGAGCTTTGCCTGAGGGTCTCTCTTGCCAGTTGTGCTGGAGCAACTCAGTACAGCAAATGGGTAACTACTGGACTGAGCAGACCCACGCAAGAGATGGAAGAGCTGACCTGAAACACAGCGCAGGTTTCCAGCCTGGTCTGTGTAGTACTGGTCAGGCAGGAGTGCTTGGGGAATCATCAAAAGATCAGGGGGCAGCAGAACTGCTTTCTGGGTCCCCCATGTGCCTGGCCCACGTCCCAAGCGAGGAGCAAGTGGCTGCTTTCCCACTGCTGGACTAAACTGCCCCCCCCCCACGGGCTGTCCTCTTCTGCACTCCGTGAATTGCCCCTGTGTTGCTGCTGCTGCTGCTGCTATTTGCGACGTCCTCACTAACCCTGAATGATCACTCGTCTTCTTGATTCTCCCGCTCCCTGCAACACGCCACAGAGTTTCCTCCTTGACACGGTCCTTTGGAAAGTTGTCTT
The DNA here is from genome assembly GCF_035046505.1 of Tiliqua scincoides. Lineage (NCBI taxonomy): Eukaryota > Metazoa > Chordata > Lepidosauria > Squamata > Scincidae > Tiliqua > Tiliqua scincoides. The sequence continues at coordinate 241,526,052 of NC_089823.1, read as the reverse complement.
CAATCGAGACAAGCAAGGGGAATTCCGCCCAGCCTCTTCCTCCTCCTCTTCCTCCTCCCACCCACCACAGGTTGGAACTCCGTGCTTTACTGTTCACGCATGCAGCTGTCCTGGTTGCTGCCTGTTCTGAGAGGACTGTGTGTGGGGTGGGGGACTTGTCCAGTGCATGCTTGTCCAGGCCCACAAACTCCTCCTCTTCTTCCTCTTCTGCAGTGTCCTTAATAAAGGGTTGAGCACTCCCTGGTGGTGGTTAGGCAAGCGGCCTGGTGGTTGTGATGCTGACACTTTTGGGGGTGGAGGTGGGGGGAGGGAGGCCCCAACAGCACAGGACAGCTCACCTTTCAGCTGCAGTGGTGCCACAAGGTGGGGTGGAGTCTGCGCGAAGGCCGGGCCCCGTGAGCAGAGGCCTGAGCCAGGGGCTGCCTGCGTCCCAGGACAGAACTTGAACCACTGCAGTGTCCCAGTCCAGGTCCTGACCTGCCAGTTTCCAGCTCCTCAGAGTTTTCTCCTGTTCAGAGGAGACCTGCAGGCAGGCCTCAGGTGTCTTGGATCAGCTGGCATAATCAGGGGTCACTGGCAGGTGAGGTGGGGTCAGACGTGAGATGTGATGCAGTCTTCGCGTGCCCTGGTGCCTGCATCCCATCACAGCAGCACTCAGCTTGCCACAGTTTCAAGCAGGAGCCGTGAGTTCTGCAGCACCAGTTTCCTGCCCGGCCACTCTGCGTTGGAGTCGGGGTGGTTGGTGATCCTCAGGCCCCTCAGCGTTAGGTTGGCATCTGCAGTCACCACTGAGCTGGCGAGCCGTGCACCATAGGCAGTCCCCCACACGGCTTCCTCTTGGTTGGGTCCCTTGGCGCGATGGCAGCAGGCGTCTTAAGGAGCTACAGCAGGACGGGCAGCGCTGTGGTTCTTTCCTGTGCAGCCCTCCTCTCTGCTGCCACCCGGTGGCTCCTTCTCACGCCTGCTTCCCGAGCACCCTGAGGAGCTTGCCTATGGCATACTGGGGGTGGGGGTCGTGTTCTGGCCAGAGAAGCACTTTGGTCTTGCTGCCTCCCCTGGAGTGTGGCTTCCAGCAGTTGCGCTCTCTTTTTCTCCAGGAGGTGCTGGATCGCTGGTGGGGGTGCACCCTCCCTGCTCTGCTTGGTTTTCGAAGGAAACCTCCCAAAGCCAAATACATGCACTTGGCCCAGGAGCTGCTGGTAGACCCTGAGTGGCCACCCAAGCCCAGCACGACGACAGAAGCCAGAGCCCCCGCCCAGGGAGGAAACAGCCCCTGTCAGATCGTCACGGTGACGTAGCAGCGAGTGGCCGTGGTGCTTCCTGTTGCAGGGTGCCCAGGACGTCTCCAGTTGCTGATCACCTGAACTCCAGAGTCCCCCTGGGCATCCCTCCCTCGGTGCAGCACCGCACGGACAGAGATGCATGAGGCAGCGGATGGGTGCCTTCCTGGCATGTTTGGCCCGTGTTCCATCTGTGGGTTCTGCGTTAAGTCTCCACTTCACGGTACCCAAAGCTCTCCTCCTCCTCAAGCCTGCACTTGCTGACACGCAGGCGACTCGCAGACAGTCTGGTGCCTCTGGAAGTGTTCCCTGGTGGCAGGTCACTGATCCCTCTTCTTGGCCACAGAAGGGCCAGCTGCTCAGTCTGCCCAGTGGCCCAGGGATGGTCCTGGCACCAGACACTTGGCAGTTTCTTCCCAGGTGCTGCCAAGCAGGTGGTGCTGCCTCTCCCACCCTGGCCTTGCCCGTGTCCAGCTCCGTGCTTGGCTGAGGCAACAGGGCCGGCTTCAGGTTCTGTCAAGGAAGGACTTGGAGTTGGGAGGAGGAAGTCACATCTGCACTGTTGGTGCTGTTGATCTCAGGGCTAGTGCTGAGGCCGGCAGGGCAGCGCTTTTGCGTTTGCCCGCCAGACTGGCAGCTCGTCACTGGCACACTCCTGCTGTCTTAACGACCTTGCACTCAGATGCAATAACTGGGAACCAGCAAGCAAAACGCCCTCTCCCGCCACCAACAATCCCTGCTTGGGTTTGCCTCATCTGGGTTTGGGAGGCTGGTGAACTGGCCTGGCTGGCAGTGGCTTCAGCAGCTGTATATGCTTCTTGCCACTAGGTGGTGCTAGGTGCCAAGGAAGGGTGCTTGAGGAGGGACAAACACTGACATGGTGAGCCCAGCTGTACTGCCAGGGGCAGGAGCCAGATGTCCAGGCCGTCCAGGCCCTGCCTGCTCTTCCCCTGCTCTCTTCCCCAAGGGTTCTTTAGCACAGATCTGCAGTAAGCAGGCATAAAGCTGCGTGCCGTATCTGCACGTGGAAACCAGTCCGAGGGGACAATTCCACAAAGTTGGGTGAGAAGTCTTGCAGTCTTGCTTGGGGCATCTCTTAAATGTTCCACTTCAGAGCGTCTCTTGGAGGGTCACGGCCAGTTCTGTGTTGTTGCACGAGACCATAACTGAGAGATTGTGGCAAATGGTCCTGAGATCTTTTGGGGAGATCTGTGGGGAGATGGGACAACAGCATTGCACAGGAAGGGGGCAAATTGCCCGGGTGCTGGGCTGCTGCTGCTACCTCACCCCTAACAGTGGGACCTGCTTGCATCTTGTAGACTCTAGGGCACATGTGCCCTGCCTGCCTCCTTGCCTCCCTTGTGCCTGGCCATCCCTGCTCCATGGCCTGGAGGGCTTTTGGTGCTGGAGAGTTGGGAAGGCTGTTGATGCCTCAGGACAGAATCAGCTGTGTGGGTTTTCTCATCAGTGCAACATGGGAAAGCCCTTGTTGCAACCATTTCCCCCCATTTAAAATGTGTAAAAAAAAACACAACCTTTTATTTCCATGAAGCTATGCATCTTTAGACCTTGGAACTGTGACTTACATCCACCTCGCCTAATTTGCCAGTGACTTGTGTGTGTGTGTGTGTGTGTGAGAGAGAGAGAGAGAGAGAGAGAGAGAGCGCAAGCCATGGGTTGATCGAGGCGAGGAGGGCTGCTGGATGCTGCTACTGTGGAGACCGTCTGCTTGTGTCCCCAGGAAGGAGATGCTGAGGGACGTTGTGGACTGGGGAAGCCTGAATTTGGATCTCAGAGCAGTCTATAAATGTAAACTAGGAGGGGGGCTAATCCAGCCTGTGGGGCTTACAGGGGTTGGGGTTACTTTGTATGAACACTTCGCAGCATCTCCAGGTGCCAGCTTTGCTCCTTGTCTTGAAGGCATTTGAAAAGGAAAGTTTGTCTCTTTTGGGTCTGCAGAAGGCAGAAATGGCCTTGTGCCTCGGAATGACTCCAGCTACTCAGCCTGGTTCTGCCCTCAAGTCCTTGTCATTGCTAAAAAGATTCAAAAGCTGAACTGGTCTCTTTCACGGACTGCCTCAGAGGTGGTTTTGATCTTCCTGCTGTAAAGCTCAGTGTTGCATTGAGAACCTGGATTCAGAGTTCCTCCTTTAAATTATTTGAAAGTTATGCAGATCTAAAATGTTAAATCTGTCTTTTTGGTGTGCTAGGATTGTAAATATGGCCAGTTATTATTTTTATTAGAAGTTGTCATGTTTGTTGATCTTTCGTAAGGACCAGCTTGCTCAAGAAACGAGCAACTATGAGATGATACGTTATTTGGAAGTGAAACTGGCCAGACCTTTTCTGTGACGTGGCATCCCTCAGGGCAACCCTGTTCTCCTTTCCTGCGTGTCTCTTCCCCCTCCTCTGCCCGCTGCATGCAAGCAGAGCCCCCCCCCCCGCCTTTCTAGGAAGGTGCATGTTGTAGTGGTCCACAGGTCAGTGCCCACCACACTTTTCCTCTGCTTTACACAACTGCAGCCTGGGCAGGGGGGAGAGACATGGGCAAAATTCTCTCGTTTTGTATATTTGAGTTTTAAATTCTACTGTAAAATATGCTGCAAGCAACACTTGACTAGGAGGTGATAAAGGCAGGCACTAAGCAAAGATGTTTATTTCTTTGTACCTTTTAACAAATTGCACTTGGGTTTTTAAATTTCTGTTCTCTCCTGGAGTGTGTTTTAAGGACCGTGCTGATCAGTGCACCTGAACTGGATGAGTGAATCTGCTGTAGAGTATTGTGTTTGGATATGTCGCAGTTGTATGAAAGAGCTGACAAAACCCTTGTCCCTTCAATGCTGCCAGCTCTCTTTGTTCTGGAAATGCTTTCCTTGATCACCCCAAGTCTTGAGGTTTTCAAGAGAGTTGTGCAACTGTATCCCTCCAGATTCCCAAGTTTTAAAACTAGAGGTTTGTACAGCTGATGAAAATGCTTCTTGAATGTCTCCAATGTGGTGTTCCATATAGTCAGGCTTATCAAAGACCATGTTCAATGAACTTGGACGGCTGGATACATTATTAGATAACTGCACCCCCCCTCCCCAGCTCCCCAGAATGTTCTTGGGGTGAAACCTTCCAGTGCTGGGGGCCCCCCACAATCATCTCAGAACTTTTAGGGGGACAGGACTGTGCTGTTTTGTGTCTTCTTTACTCAGAAGTAACACTTCATCTTCCTAGGTAAAAACGAGTTTTGCTGCTTTGTGAAGGTACCAGAGGCATTTTTGTGTAAATGCACGTTGTAAATACCCTTGTAAAAATCAAATTTTGTGATTTAAGTGATTTGAAATAAAAGTGTGATTTGCTTGTCTGTTGTGGTTTCTTTGAGCAGGTGTTTCTTCCTCTGGCTTGAGAGAGGCAGAATCTGGTCTTGGCTCAAGTGCTAGAACTATTTCAGGAGGAGACATTTTTCAATATAGAGAATACAGTTGAAAGGTTCCATTTTCTCCCTTTTGAGGATCACAGAAAAACCCAGAAGGTGCCCAGTTTAAACGGCAGTGTTGGAGAATCTGCAGCAGAGAGAGAAACTTTTTTCAGAAGGTGTATCTCCTGTCTGAATGCTGACACGCAAGATGCCTGTTGACAGGCAAATGGAGAAGGGGTGGTGGCAAGATCAAGTGCTTAGAAATATGAATGCTGCCTCTGCAGCGCTGATTTCAGGCCCCAGAAAACAGCGAATGGGTCTCCAGATGTGGAGAAGAGTGGTGAGCCTGGCTGCAGGGTAAGCTCTCTCCTTGGCAACGTTTCTCCAGCATTCTTGGAAAGACTAGCAAGAGAGGGAGGGGGTCCAGTGGAGGGAGGATGTGTGGACACCCACTCCATTGCATTTTGAATAAGGGTTTTTTATTGACAAGGTTGAGGTTGGGAAATGTTGTATTTGTGGGATAGGAATACGCATCCTCTTTGGGGCTGGGGTACAGTTAAAGGACCTCAAACTGAGGACAGGAATATGCCAGGTGGACAGTGGAAGCAAGGAGGCCGTGGGACGGGTGCCAGTGTTACCCAAGCCAAAGGGTTCGGCATGCCCTGGTTTGTGTGTGATGGGAGATGTCATGCTTGGCAACATTGCCCTGACCACTTCTTGTAACAACTGGATTTGGCAGGTGACCAATTGGCACCATCAGGAGGGCTGCTGCTAAAGAATCTTATTGGAAGCTTTACCAACAGTGAGCCAAGTTCACAAAGGGTTAAAGGAAAGTACTGAAGTACTTTCTCCAGGGGCTGCTCTGTGGGGGGCATTCCAGATGTCTGGGCAAAAGAACAGAAGCCCATCGAGTGCAGCGCCAGAGGTGTCTGCCCAGCTCTGCTGTGAAGACAGATGCAAGGAACTTTCTTTGCCTCCCTGTGGTGTTGCTGCGGGGGCGCGGGTCGCACCGGGTGATGTGGGGGGGGTAACATGCTAAAGTCGTGGTGGTTAGGAGTAACCCCACTGTATTATATACTGTTGGATGTGGAATTTCGAGCGGAATGCAATGCAAAAAACCTGAGTAAAATATCTCCTTTCTATCAAAAGTTATGGCCAAAAAAACGAGAACAAAAATGCATGGATCGCTATGGAAAGTGGAAGTGAGCCATATCGTGCATTTACTCGTGAGTAGGTGAACGTGCCTTAGTCCAGCGGAAAGTGCAGGCTGAGAGGAATCCAACAACACCAGAATGGTCCTGATCCAATGAATGCAGCCCCCAAAAACACCTGAGAAGGAAGTCCCTCCAAGCAGATGAATGTATGGAGCCCTATGGGAAGCGAAACTAAACCTCACGTGCCTTGGCTGGTGTGGAAGATCAGGTGAAGGAGAGTGCAAGGCTACTGGAATGGTCCTGATCTTATGGAACTGGAGCTTAACAAATGCTCCAGAAGGCAGACTCCCCCTACTAAAAAGGATCAAAACAGAGGCTTCAGCTGATAAGCTGAACTTTTTTGAGACTTGCAAAGCCAGGTGGATCCTGACAGTGATTTGGTTTAAACAGAAGCTCTTAAATTGAACTGGGCACTGGGTAGGGCTGAAAACCTGACTGGTTTTGGAGGGGGTGTTACTGCAGGCAGGCTACAGTGGAAATTCACTTGGTGGAACAGGGCTGGCTTCTGCTTACTTAATTATTTGTTTTACTTTAATTCAGGGGTGTCCAAAGTTTTTGGCAGGAGGGCCACATCAGCTCTCTGACACAGCCAAAAAAAAGAATTAATTTACATTTAAAATTTGAATAAATTTGCATAAGTACATAAATGAATATATTAAAGATGAACTTATATGAATGAATGAAGGTCTTGCAATAGCTCAATGCCTATAAAAGGTCTTGCACAAAGCAAGAGCTGCCTTTCCTTTGCTGCCACTGCTGCATCACAGATGTGAAAGAGCAAGCAGTGGAGGGAGCTCTCATCCCACAGCTCACACGCGAGGTCAAACAGTTGCCCTCACGCTGAGAGAAGTTGCGTTGGGCCAGTGTGAAAGTATTGGCAACCTTCAGTCTCGAAAGACTATGGTATCGCGCTCTGAAAGGTGGGCCAGTGTGGGCTTCAACAAATCTCTGGAGGGCCAGAGGCTCATTGGAGACTGGGGGCTCCCTGAGGGCCGCATTGAGAGGCCTCGAGGGCCACAAGTGGCCCCCGGGCTGGGGTTTGGGCACCCCTGCTTTAATTATTTATACTTATTTATTTTAATTTGCCAGATGATGTCACTTCCACCATGACATCACTTCCCCCATCACTTGGACAGATTGTCATTCTAAAAAGTGGGTCCCAGTGCTAAAGGTTTGAGAACTGCCGCAATAAGGTGTTAGTAAGTTGACGGGGGGGGGGGGGGTGTAGCACCACTAGTGACCAAAATCACTCAAATCAGTTTGGAGGAGTAAGAGCAGCATGTTATGTATCAATCAGTGCGCAGTTTCATGCAGCGCATGCACCGGGAGACGCGAACCGAGTGACGCCACTGCTGCCCCCTCCTGCCCCCCTCCAGGGGCCCAGCCGCTTCTCTGGTGGTGTTCCTCGAAGGGGGCTGCCCCGCGCCCGTGCATGCCTTTCCGCCTCCAGCCGGCGCCTTCCACCCTGCTTCCCCCACGGGAAGGCTCTGTGGCAGTCGGGCAGTGCCCGGACTCGCCCCTTCCGCCCGCTCCAGCCCCCCAGCTGGCAGTGCCCGCGGGCTGCTCCCGTCGCCTGCTCCGTGGCAAGGAGTCCGCAGAAGGGTGGCGCTCCGGGAAGGAAGGGCTTCCTCGAGCCTGCCCGTGCTGGTGGGCGGCAGGGCGAGGAGCTTCTCGCGAGGCTCTGGCCTGGCCGGCAGGGCTGGCTGGCAACACGGCCCCTTTCCAAGCCTGGCTGGACACGGTGGTTTCTCCCGCTTTTCCCGATGGTTTCCAGCCAGTTTGCCGACGGGGTCCCGCTGCTGCTGCACTACTCAGGCGGCCAAGGCGGCCTCCTGGCTCTGGGGCTGCGCATCAGCAGGCCACGTGCTCTGCTGAGAGGGCCCTGCCAGTGAGGTGTGCCTGTGTTGATCCCAGTGGGGTCAGGGCCTGCTGTTACTGCTGCTGCCCCCCCCCAGGCTAAGGCCCTGTGGAGCCGGAACTGCCTCAGCAACCAGCACCGCCACACAGGGGCTCAGGCCACAGCTGGTGCCTGCTGCCACCATGTGCTTTGCACTCCTGCCTGACCCTGCTGGCCACTGGTGGAGGCTGTGACTCAACAGGCACTTCAGCCAGCCCTCCTACAGCCCCCACTTCTCCAGGCAGCTAATTTTAGCAGCTAGTCTCATTCCCCAAGCAGTTGGCTGCAGATGGTGCCTTGGTGAGAAAGCAGCTGCTCCCCAGTGGCCGCCTTGGAGCATGAAGCTCCGTGGAGCGGGAGACCCAGGACATAATGAGGGGGTTGAATGGCAGTCCTCCAACTGGCCCCAAACCTGCTTGCCCAGCAGAAAGGGCAGAAACTGGAAAGGATGGACGAGGCCCCATATTCTTGCTGTGCTCTGAGCAGTGAAGGCGGCCTGCCCGGACCTGGCCCAGCAGCCACCAGCAGTGGAGAGAATGCCCAGAGGGGGACCTGTGCCAGTCCAGTGCTGTGCCAGCCACAGAGAGGCTAGTTCTAGCTCAGCACCCAGGCAGCAAGTGGTGGGAGGCGGCACCATGTGCCCTTTGGCCTCCACTGGGGTGGAATAGCTGCCTTGCTGTGGTTTAAGACCATTTGTCCTGGTCCCACTAGCCCCAGAGCAGCAGAGAACAAGCCCACTCCACCTTCCACGTGGGACACCCTCTTAGATATTTGTGGGTAGGTGCATCCCCTCTTAACCACCTTGTCTCCAAACTAAACTCTCCTTTGACCTGTCCTGGTAGGACACGGATTGCATCTCCCTCCCCATCCTAGTCACCACCTCTGGACCTGCTCCAGTTTGTCAGGATCCCTCTCAAACTGCAGTGCCCAGAACTTGACAAGGCACTCCATAGCACTCCCTTGAAACATGCCTTCGGTGACCAATTGATGCAGCTGAGAATCACATTCACCTTCTTTGATGCCATGTCACAGTGCTGGTTTATGTAGAGGTGTAAAACCTGTCTTGTATCCTGGGTCAAATAGCATTCATGGCACCTACAGAGGGTCAGAAGTGATATCATTAAGCAGATGTCCAGAAATAAACATTGTTCTCACAAGAAACACATCACTCATTGTGGTCTTGTGTGCTGCCTGAGGCATCTGGTGGGCCACTGTGAGATACAGGAAGTTTGACTAGATGGGCCTTTGGCCTGATCCAGTAGGGCTCTTCTGATGTACCTTGACCATTACAATATGGGGTACCTCAGCGGTCTATCCTATCCCCTGTGCTTTTTAACAACTACATGAAACAGCTGGGGGAGATCATCCAAGGATTTGGAGTGGGCTGCCACCAATATGCAGATGACACCCAACTGTATCTCGCTTTGCCATCCTGCTCCAAGGAAACTGTGAAAGTCCTGGGGTGCTATTTGGTTGCCATTATGGACTGGATGAAAGCCAATAAGCTGAAACTTACTTGCTGAAAAGACAGAGGTTCTCCTGATCAAGAAACCCTCAATGCAGGTACTGATAATCTGCCCTCTGAATGGAGTTCCATTCCTCTTACAAGAACAGGTATGCAACTTGGGAGTTCTCCTGGACTCTTAGCTCTCTCTGGTGAACCAGGTGACAGCAGTTGCAAGAAGTGTGTTCACCTAGCTCAGGCTACTGCGCCAACTGACTCCATACTTGAGCTGTTTGGACATGGCTATGGTGACTCATGCTTTAGTAACTAAGACTGGACTTGTTGGCAACCTTCAGTCTCGGAAGACTATGGTATCACGCTCTGGATGGTGGTTCTGGCACAGCATCTAGTGTGGCTGAAAAGGCCAATCAGGGAGTGACAATCCCTTCCACACTGGGAGCAAGTGCAGTCTGTCCCTGGTCTGTCTCCCTGGCTATGGGCCTTCCTTCTTTGCCTCTTTGCCTCAGACTGTTGGCCAAGTGTCTCTTCAAACTGGGAAAGGCCATGCTGCACAGCCTGCCTCCAAGCAGGCCGCTCAGAGGCCAGGGTTTCCCACCTGTTGAGGTCCACTCCTAAGGCCTTCAGATCCCTCTTGCAGATGTCCTTGTATCGCAGCTGTGTTCTACCTGTAGGGCGCTTTCCTTGCACAAGTTCTCCATAGAGGAGATCCTTTGGGATCTGGCCATCATCCATTCTCACGACATGACCGAGCGAATGCAGGCATCACTGTTTCAGCAGTGCATACATGCTAGGGATTCCAGCTCGTTCCAGGACTGAGTTGTTTGGAACTTTGTCCTGCCAGGTGATGCCGAGGATGCGTTGGAGGCAGCGCATGTGGAAAGCGTTCAGTTTCCTCTCCTGTTGTGAGCGAAGAGTCCTTGACTCGCTGCAGTACAGAAGTGTACTCAGGACGCAAGCTCTGTAGACTTGGATCTTGGTATGTTCCGTCAGCTTCTTGTTGGACCAGACTCTCTTTGTGAGTCTGGAAAACGTGGTAGTTGCTTTACCGATGCATTTGTTTAGCTCGGTATCGAGAGAAAGAGTGTCGGAGATCGTTGAGCCAAGGTACACAAAGTCATGGACAACCTCCAGTTCATGCGCAGAGATTGTAATGCAGGGAGGTGAGTCCACATCCTGAACCATGACCTGTGTTTTCTTCAGGCTGATTGTCAGTCCAAAATCTTGGCAGGCCTTGCTAAAACGATCCATGAGCTGCTGGAGATCTTTGGCAGAGTGGGTAGTGACAGCTGCATCATCAGCAAAGAGGAATTCACGCAGACATTTCAACTGAACTTTGGACTTTGCTCTCAGTCTGGAGAGGTTGAAGAGCTTTCCGTCTGATCTGGTCCGGAGATAGATGCCTTCTGTTGCAGTTCCAAAGGCATGCTTCAGCAGGACAGCGAAGAAAATCCCGAACAAGGTTGGCGCAAGAACACAGCCCTGCTTCACTCCGCTTCGGATGTCAAAGGGTCTGATGTGGAGCCATCGAAGACAACAGTGCCTTTCATGTCCTTGTGGAAAGATCTGATGATGCTGAGGAGCCTGGGTGGACATCCAATCTTGGGGAGAATCTTGAAGAGGCCGTCCCTGCTGACCAGGTCGAAAGCCTTCGTGAGATCTACGAAGGCTATAAAGAGTGGCTGTCGTTGTTCCCTGCATTTCTCCTGCAGTTGTCTAAGGGTGAATACCATATCAGTGGTGGACCTGTTGGCTCGGAATCCGCACTGCAATTCTGGATAGACGCTCTCTGCAAGTACCTGGAGCCTCTTTAGTGCAACCCGGGCAAACAGCTACTGCAGTGCATTCTATGTGGGACTACCCTCTAAAACAGTTTGGAAACTGCCGTTAGTGCAGAATGCGGCAGCTTGAGTGGTTACAGGGGGCCAGTCAATATGACGACTGCTTCAGCCGCTACACTGAGTGCCCATTTGCTTCCAGTTCCAATTCAAGGTGTAAGTTCTAACCTTTAACACCCTCCACGATCTGGGTCCAGGCTATCTGAAAGACTGTCTCTTTGCAAACATTCCAGCCTGCCCTCTTAGGTCATCTGAGGGGGCTCTTTTACAAGTGCCACCTTTGTCTCAAGTGAGAGGGGGTGGCAGCTCTGGAGCAAGCCTTCTCTGTAGTGGCACCACAACTATGGAATTCCCTTCCACAGGGATTGAGATCTACTCCCTCCCTCATGACTTTTCGGCGAAGGCTCATAAGATCAGCCCCACTGGATCAGGTCATAGGCCCATCTAGTCCAGCTTCCTGTATCTCACAGCAGCCCACCAAATGCTCCAGGGAGCACACCAGATAACAAGAGACCTGCATCCTGGTGCCCTCCCCTGCATCTGGCATTCTGATACATAACCCATTTCTAAAATCAGGAGGTTGCACATACACATCATGACTTGTAACCCGTAATGGGTTTTTTCCTCCAGACACTTGTCCAATCTCCTTTTAAAGGCATCCAGGGCAGATGCCGTCACCACATCCTGTGGCAAGGAGTTCCACAGACCAAACACATGCTGAGTAAAGAAATACTTTCTTTTGTCTGTCCTAACTCTCCCAACACTCAATTTTAGTGGGTGTCCCCTCATTGTGGTGTTGTGTGAGAGAGAAAAGAGCATCTCTCTATCCACTCTATCCTTCCCGTGCATAATTTTGTATCAAAACATACCTGTTTTGTCTATCATTTGGCTGCTGAGTAGATATTTGCCCTCTGAAATACGGCTGTGACTTGACTGCCTCCCTGGACTTACATGAACTGAGGAGATGGGCCTTGCCCGCCTCCAACCTTGGACTCTATACCATCTAAGAAACTGCACCTGCACATGCTGTCAGAAGGACTGACATACTCCTTTCCTATATTACTCTCTTTTTGTCTTTAACTAATTACTTACTGCTTTGTATGTCACCTTATGCTGATCTGTGCCTCACTATTACAAAGTGTGAACAGCCCACCCAGAAGCCAGACACGCCGGCGACAACCGTGGAGGCCACCCACGGAGGACCCCCTGGATCCAGGACCCGCGACCGGAGGCTGCCCTTGGCGGAAGAAGCCTGGCCTGGCACTGCTGGCCATGTGCAAGGTGGGAGTGAGCGCATCTCACTCTAGCCTTAAATATAGTGACTTATGGACTTCCAACTCACCCCATGTAACCCCCTGGAACGGACCTACATACCAGACTTGAATGCTCTGTGTTTGTGACTGACAACACTCTCTCACTGTATGTAACTGTGTTCTGGGATCTTATATTTGCTATCCAGTTGCTTTTCTGTTCATGAAACTGAAACATTCTCTAATAAAAAGTTAACCTGTTCTCTGTTTTGGTACGTTCCATTATAATGTGAAAATTTAATGTTTTTAAGGCCTAATTTGATGTTTCTACCTGTTGCTATACCTTGTACTTGATTATAAAGCCTTGTTAGCCGCCTTGGGCATTTGCTTGGCATGGGAAAGCTGGGATATAAAGTAAATACTTCTGTTCTTACTAGCTGCAGATGTCAGACGAGAAAAATGTGCAAATCTTGGTCATATTTTCAAGTTGTGAGGCAGCCCAGTTATCACCTGGGCTGCCCTTCCAGCCGTGCAGCTTCTTCTGCAGCCTCATTGTGCAGCTCAGCAGCTGAGAGCTGCTCTGCGAAGGAGAAGCTGTGCCGCTGAAAGGATGGCCCATGTGACAACTGGGCTCTCCCACAGCACCTCGGCTGCGCCTTCCTCCCTCACCCCTCTGGTTCTGCCCCTTCTCCCATAGCTAGAGGGGATTATTCAGTGGTAACGCTGCACTTCTCATTCTTGTAAAAACAAAACCTAAAATCTGCAAAAGATTAAAATGAAACCATTCTCTAACACCTCTACATGCACATGGCTGAATCTGCTGACACTGTATCACCGACCTAGTCCACTTTTAAAGCGAATATAATTTATAAAAATGCACCCTTAAATGAAAACACACAACACCCATTCTGCACTTCTAACTTTGGAAAATACCAAAATACATGGAAAAATAACAATTTCCACCCATTTCTGCCCATAGCATTCCTTGCCTTTAGAGGCCTCCTTCTGTCTCTCCCACCCAAAGCCCTTGGCAGAAGTGGCACTGCTGAAAGGGTGGCGCTGGAGGAGAGCCTTATTATAATGGGCTGGATAAAGAGCTTCCAGGGGCCACATCCAGCCCATTGGCCTTACGTTTGACACCCCTGAGTTTCTGTTTAGCTTGTCATCTCCTAAAACAGTGGTTCTCAAAATCACCAGGAGTCTGAGAAGCACAGGGAAGTCTTAATGGGGTGAATCTGGAATGGGGGGGGGATGTTCCCACTGTCCCGCAGCCATTGCGGCACTCTGGGCACCCTGGCATATTTATATATACCTTGGGGAACTGTGCAGCCCCCTGGAGGGTCCTGGAGGCTCACAGCCCCTTCAGTGAGCCTCCCTCCACTGGGGTCCGATCTGCAGTCGGCACCCACTTCCAGTTTGTGGTTGGAGCACAAGAGTATGGCGTTTCCAAAACCGGAAGTGGGCTCTGAGTGCACATTGGAGCCCACTGCAGCAGAGGGGAGACTGTGAGCCTCCCCCCCCCCCCGGTATGTGTAAATGCACCTGGGTGCATTTTTAAGATGTGGGGACCAGCACTGAACTCAATACTCCAGGTGTGGCCTTGCCATCAATTTGTACAAGGGCATTATAATATTAGCTGTCTTTTCTCAATACCTTTTCTAATGATCCCAAGCATCGAATTAGCCTTTTTCACCACTGCTGCAAATTGGGTTGACACATTCATCAAACTATTCGCCAGCACCCCAAGATTTCTCTCCTGATCTGTCGTAGGCAGCTCACACCCCATTAGCCTAAACATGAAGTTTGGATTTTTTTTGTCCCAATGTGCATGTCTTTACACTTACTGACATTGAAGCGCATTTGCCATTTTGCTGCCCATTCTGCCAGTCTGGAGAGATCCTTCTGGAGCTCCTCACAATCACTTCTGGTCTTCAGCACTCAGAAAGGGTGCTGCAAAAAGTCATCTGCAAACTTAGCCACCTCAGTGCTCAACCCTGTCTCCAGGTCATTTATGAAGAGGTTGAAGAGCACCGCTTCCAGGACAGATCCTTGGGGCACACCGCTTTCCACATCTCTCCATTGTGAAAATTGCCCATTGACACCCACTCTCTGTTTCCTGGACTTCAACTAGGTCTCAGTCCATGAGAGGACCTGCCCTCTAATTGCGTGACTGTGGAGTTTTCTCAGCAGCCTTTGGTGAGGGACCGCGTCGAACGCCTTCTGAAAGTCCAGATATATAATGTCCACGGGTTCTCCCACATCCTCATGCCTGTTGACCTTTTCAAAGTATTCTAAAAGGTTTGTGAGACAAGACTTACCCTTACAGAAGCCATGCTGATTCTCCCTCAGCAAGGCCTGTTCGTCTATGTGTTTTGAGATCCTATCTTTGATGAGGCATTCCACCATCTTACCTGGAATAGATGTTAGGCTGACCGGCCTATAGTTTCCCAGGTCCTTTTAAACTGATCCCTGGGGGAAGGCCGACAGGAGCCGAGGGGTATCCGGTTCGGGACTCCTCATCCCATAGGGATGAGGATGGGGAGGTTAGAGAACAACAAGACAAAGGCAGGGTAGGAGAAGAAATTGGGAAAGGTAGGGTGATGGGATGTGATAGACGGTTTGGCACAATGAGAGGATGCGGGGACAAAGGAGCGAATAAGCAGCCCATCCTGGGGCATTCTGTGTATAAATGCTTTTATGTGAATGCCCGAAGTCTACGAGCAAAGGTGGGAGAACTGGAATGTCTGGTGACAAGGGAAAATATTGACATAGTGGGCATAACGGAAACCTGGTGGAATGCGGAGAATCAGTGGGATACCGCAATCCCGGGCTATAAACTCTACAGGAGGGACAGGCAGGGGCGTGTTGGAGGTGGGGTGGCCCTTTATGTTAAGGAAGGGATAGAATCCAGCAAAGTAGAGATTGAAGGTGGGTCCGACTCCACCGTAGAATCTCTGTGGGTTAAATTACCAGGCTTGTGCAGCAATGTAATACTGGGGGTGTGCTATCGTCCTCCAGACCAGAAATCTGATGGGGACCTTGAAATGAGGAAACAGATCAGGGAGGTGACAAGGAAGGACAGGGTTGTAATCATGGGGGACTTCAATTATCCTCATATTGACTGGGTCAATTTGTGTTCTGGTCACGATAAGGAAACCAGATTTCTTGACGTGCTAAATGACTGTGGCTTAGAGCAGCTAGTCACGGAGCCCACCAGAGGACAGGTGACTCTGGATTTAATTTTGTGCAGTACGCAGGACCTGGTTAGAGATGTAAACGTTACTGAGCCATTGGGGAACAGTGATCATGCTGCGATCCGTTTTGACGTGCACGTTGGGGGGAAAATACCAGGCAAATCTCTAACAAAAACCCTTGACTTCTGACGGGCGGACTTCCCTCAAATGAGGAGGCTGGTTAGAAGGAGGTTGAAAGGGAGGGTAAAAAGAGTCCAGTCTCTCCAGAGTGCATGGAGGCTGCTTAAAACAACAGTAATAGAGGCCCAGCAGAGGTGTATACCGCAAAGAAAGAAGGGTTCCACTAAATCCAAGAGAGTGCCCGCATGGCTAACCAGCCAAGTTAGAGAAGCTGTGAAGGGCAAGGAAGCTTCCTTCCGTAAATGGAAGTCTTGCCCTAATGAAGAGAATAAAAAGGAACATAAACTGTGGCAAAAGAAATTTAAGAAGGTGATAGGGGAGGCCAAGCGAGACTATGAGGAACGCATGGCCAGCAACATTAAGGGGAATAATAAAAGCTTCTTCAAATATGTTAGAAGCAGGAAACCCGCCAGAGAAGCGGTTGGCCCTCTGGATGGTGAGGGAGGGAAAGGGGAGATAAAAGGAGACTTAGAGATGGCAGAGAAATTAAATGAGTTCTTTGCATCTGTCTTCACGGCAGAAGACCTCGGGCAGATACCGCTGCCCGAACGGCCCCTCCTAAATGAGGAGTTAAGTCAGATAGAGGTTAAAAGAGAAGATGTTTCAGACCTCATTGATAAATTAAAGATCAATAAGTCACCGGGCCCTGATGGCATACACCCAAGGGTTATTAAGGAATTGAAGAATGAAGTTGCAGATCTCTTGACTAAGGTATGCAACTTGTCCCTCAAAACGGCCACGGTGCCAGAAGATTGGAGGATAGCAAATGTCACGCCTATTTTTAAAAAGGGAAAGAGGGGGGACCCGGGAAACTATAGGCCGGTCAGCCTAACATCCATACCGGGTAAGATGGTGGAATGCCTCATCAAAGATAGGATCTCAAAACACATAGACGAACAGGCCTTGCTGAGGGAGAGTCAGCATGGCTTCTGTAAGGGTAAGTCTTGCCTCACAAACCTTATAGAATTCTTTGAAAAGGTCAACAGGCATGTGGATGCGGGAGAACCCGTGGACATTATATATCTGGACTTTCAGAAGGCGTTTGACACGGTCCCTCACCAAAGGCTACTGAAAAAACTCCACAGTCAGGGAATTAGAGGACAGGTCCTCTCGTGGATTGAGAACTGGTTGGAGGCCAGGAAGCAGAGAGTGGGTGTCAATGGGCAATTTTCACAATGGAGAGAGGTGAAAAGCGGTGTGCCCCAAGGATCTGTCCTGGAAGCGGTGCTTTTCAACCTCTTCATAAATGACCTGGAGACAGGGTTGAGCAGTGAAGTGGCTAAGTTTGCAGATGACACCAAACTTTTCCGAGTGGTAAAGACCAGAAGTGATTGTGAGGAGCTCCAGAAGGATCTCTCCAGACTGGCAGAATGGGCAGCAAAATGGCAGATGCGCTTCAATGTCAGTAAGTGTAAAGTCATGCACATTGGGGCAAAAAATCAAAACTTAAGATATAGGCTGATGGGCTCTGAGCTGTCTGTGACAGATCAGGAGAGAGATCTTGGGGTGGTGGTGGACAGGTCGATGAAAGTGTCGACCCAATGTGCGGTGGCAGTGAAGAAGGCCAATTCTATGCTTGGGATCATTAGGAAGGGTATTGAGAACAAAACGGTTAGTATTATAATGCCGTTGTACAAATCTATGGTAAGGCCACACCTGGAGTATTGTGTCCAGTTCTGGTCGCCGCATCTCAAAAAAGACATAGTGGAAATGGAAAAGGTGCAAAAGAGAGCGACTAAGATGATTACGGGGCTGGGGCACCTTCCTTATGAGGAAAGGCTACGGCGTTTGGGCCTTTTCAGCCTAGAAAAGAGACGCTTGAGGGGGGACATGATTGAGACATACAAAATTATGCAGGGGATGGACAGAGTGGATAGGGAGATGCTCTTTACACTCTCACATAATACCAGAACCAGGGGACATCCACTAAAATTGAGTGTTGGGCGGGTTAGGACAGACAAAAGAAAATATTTCTTTACTCAGCGCGTGGTCGGTCTGTGGAACTCCTTGCCACAGGATGTGGTGCTGGCGTCTAGCCTAGACGCCTTTAAAAGGGGATTGGACGGGTTTCTGGAGGAAAAATCCATTATGGCGTACAAGCCATGATGTGTATGCGCAACCTCCTGATTTTAGGAATGGGTTAAGTTAGAATGCCAGATGTAGGGGAGAGCACCAGGATGAGGTCTCTTGTTATCTGGTGTGCTCCCTGGGGCATTTGGTGGGCCGCTGTGAGATACAGGAAGCTGGACTAGATGGGCCTATGGCCTGATCCAGTGGGGCTGTTCTTATGTTCTTATGTCCCCCCTCTTTCCCTTTTTAAAGATCGGTGTGACATTTGCTATCCTCCAATCTTCTGGCACCGTGGCTGTTTTGAGGGACAAGTTGCAAGTCAAGAGAACAGCAACCATTCTTCAGTTCCTTAATAACTCTTGGGTGGATGTCATCAGGGCCCGGTGACTTATTGATCTTTAATATGTCAATTAGATCTGAAACATCTTCTCTCTTAACTGACTTAATTCCTTGGTCAGGAGGGGCCATTCAGGCAGCATTATCTGCCCGAGGTCTTCTGCCGTGAAGACAGATGCAAAGAACTCATTTAATTTCTCTGCCATCTCTAAGTCTCCTTTCATCTCCCCTTTCCCTCCCTCACCATCCAGGGGCCAACCACTTCTCTGGCGGCTTTCCTGCTTCTAACATATTTGAAGAAGCGTTAATTATTCCCCTTAATGCTGCTGGCCATGCGTCATGCATGCGTTAGTCTCGCTTGGCCTCCCATATCACCTTCTTACATTTCTTTTGCCACAGTTTATGTTCCTTTTTATTCTCCTCATTAGGGCAAGACTTCCATTTATGGAAGGAAGCTTCCTTGCCCTTTACAGCCTCTCTCACTTGCAATAGCTCAAGGCCTATAAAAGGCCTTGCTCAAAGCAAGGCCGGCCTTTCCTTCACTGCTGCTGCAGCATCACAGACGTGAAACAGCAAGCAATAGAGGAAGCCCTCATCCCACAGCTCACATGAGAGGTTGCCCTCATGCTCAGAGCAGTTGCATCAGGCCAGCAGGGGCTCCAGCAAGTCTCTGAAAAGCCAGAGGCTCATTGGAGTCTGGGGGCTCCCCGTGGGCTGAATTGAGAGTCCTCGAGGGCCACAAATGGCCCCTGGCCAGGGTTTGGGCACCCCAGTATATAACATGATTGTATTCTTCAACAATATTAAGGTTTTCACAATTTTGGCCACTATTGTCAAGCTAAGGTTGTTGTCCCCCCAAAGCTTTTGTCTGGTGCAGTTGCTACTCTCTTCGCCCCCTTACCTATGGCACTGCCCCCTGACAGTAGCATTGTCCAGCCCAGGTCCCACCACATTATTTGCTCGTTGTTGGCATCCTTCAGTCTCGGAAGAATATGGTATTGCGCTCGGAATGGTGGTTAGTGTCCTCTCCAGAGCGTGAAGCCTGGCTAAGTAGATATGGAGGATAGACTGGTTAGGAGGATAGGCTGTTACCCATGCAGCAAATCCCCCCTCTCCACGTCGCTGAAATGGTCCAATGGAAAGGCAGAGCCAATACGGTTGGTTCCAGCGGCGTCGCAGGAGTTGCCAGAACGTGACTGTGTTCAGCCATGAACTGCCTCAGGGACTCCGGCTCCGGATTTTGCCTCGAGGCTGACTCCTGAAGCCTTTTCCAGAACTGGATGTAGCCACAAGGCAGTGGAGGTTTGGGGTCAGAGTTTTCCTTCTCTCAGATGAGCTGCCTTCCCAGGCTGACGAGTCCCATCTACCCGGTGGCTGTTTAGTCGCCTCTTACGACAAGTACAGCCAAACTGAGGGCCTGTTCTTATCCCCAGCCCCCAGGGGTATTTGCTAGGACAGTGGTTATCAAACTTCCAGAGAGCTTTACTCTCTTTGTGGGGGAGGGGCAAGGGCAGGGAAGCGATCCCCAGGATCGTGTCCCTAAAGGGGGTGCTTTCACTTTCTTGGACTCAGCAGCTGGCCACTTGCTAGTTCCTTTGGTCCATTTCTTTAGGGGTCTAAGGAAGAGGCCTGAAAGGAAGCTTCCCATCACAGCTGCCTGAGTGGAATGGGCATGTGGGCAAATAGATAAGGGCCCAGCTGGCACTTGGCCCCCCCCCCACTGTCAGAGACAGTCGCAGCCCCTCCCTTCTGTCTCTCCACTCAAGTCAAGAGAATGACTGCGCAGAGCAGCCTCTGTTGCCAGCCAGCATTTGCACGCCTGAATCCCAGGATGTGGCCTCTCCCACACAGAGCCTCCAGCAAAGGATGCTGAGCTCAGCACAATCTGAGGCCAGAAGGAAGCCTGGCCGAGCTCCACAAAGGGCTGGTCACTGCTGCTGCTGCTGCTTGCACTGGAGAGGAAGCAAATGCCCCACAAGCTGCACAGCATGCCCTGGGACACAGTCTCTCCCCAGGACGGGCCCCAGTCCCGCTACAGTTTTGGAAACGAGGGGTTGGGACTCCTGCTAGCTGAGCACCCTTTCTGATTTGTTGTCTGGTGAAATGCCTGTGGGTGCCACTGAGGTGCAGGGTCCACACCACACGGTTGTAGAGGCGCAGGTTCAGCTTGTACAGAAGGGCAGGTGCTGCAGGCCAGAACTGGCCTCCATGCCCTGCTGAGCAGAAAGGGTGACTTCTCCAGACTTGGAAATGTTGGAGAAGGGCGGACTTGCTGACCAGTCGGTCTGTGGAGGAGCAAACCAAGGAGAGAGAGGCAGCATTGCTCTGCTGGAGAAACCCTCCACAGTTGGAAGAGCAGCCTTTGCCATTCTGGGCATCCGCTGGGCAGGTGGTGGTGGGGAGGAAAGAGCTGGTGCAAGAATCCAAAGCAAAAGGCAGGGGGGGGGCATTTTGGACCACATCCCAACCCAAGATGCCACCTGGGGCTGTTTCAGGGGGACCCTCTGCCTCTGAATGCCAACCAGGTGGTGCCCAAGTGCATCTCAGCATCCTGTGCACAAAAGGAGCCCAGCTGGACAGGCTGCCCCAAGGCTGGCCTTCTGCAGGAATCGGTGAGAGGCAGGACCTCTGAGAGAAATTTTATCAGGGGGTACAAAGTTTCTTTTGGGCCCCTTCCCCAAGGGGGAGGGACACAATGGGGGCAGGCAGAACAGGGGGCAAAATCAGACAGCGGGAAGGTGCTGACAGCCAGAATAGTCTTTGGAGCCCAGGTGTACCAGGTTTCTTGAGCAGATCCCAGGTCTACCCGACCATGTGGCATTGGCATTTAAATAAAATAATATGGAAAACCAAGCACACTCCCAAGTCTCTCTCAAATCTCTGAAATCTAGAAAATCCAATGCAGAAATTAGCATCATGGTATTTAGGTTCACACTAAGACAGGAAGTGTCCTGCATGCACCAAAATGATCTTCTGCAGCACCTGCAGCCGGGTCCCTGAGCTCCCACCCACTTCTTCATGGTTACTGGATCCACAAGCCAAAGAGCTGCTGCATCAGGCCAGTTTCCTCCCAGATTTGACACTGTGTTAAGGCAGGTCATGGATGCCTTGCCTTCCTGGGCCTGGTGTGTATGGCTGGCAGCAGCAGTTAACACAGCATGCACGTGGTTGTGCCCCAGCATCATTCACTAGCAGTCAGTTCAGGTGAGATAATAAAATGGCAGAACCCAGGAACTTTCTGGGCCCCCTCCTTTGACTCCTTTCTGACCCTGGGCCCGGGTAAACATAGGCCTCCAGGATGACCACCAGCTGGCCAGGTAGACACGCCCAGCCTCACCCTCCAGAGGCTCACCCCCCCGCGCCGAGGCTGCTTCCGCGACAGCCACAGGCCCCTGTCCACAGGCAGCAGACCCACGAGAGCAGTGGCGTAGCTAGCGGGGGCGGTCCACCCCAAGTACTACCCTTGGGGGGGTGTAACACCACAAATGCCCCAACAGCGCTAGCATTGTGAAGGTTAGGGGTAACCCTGTCATGCTATGTACTGTTGGATGTGGAATTTCCAGCAGCATGCAATGCAGAAAACCAGATTGAACTTTCCATCAAATGTTACGGCCAAAAGACCGGAAACCAAAAAATGCATGGAACCCTATGGAAAATGAAACTCAGCCATATCGTGCATTTACTCGTGAGTAGGCAAAGGTGCTATAGTCTGTCGGAAAGGGCAGGTTGAGAGGAATCCAATGAAAGCAGCCCCCCAAAAACACCCAAGAAGGCAGTCCCTCCCTGCAAGCAGAGGAATGTATTAGACCCTATGGAAAGCGAAAGTAAGCCACATGGTAATATTTACTCTAGAGTAAGCAAATGTGCCTTGGCTCCTGGTCAAGTCAGGCAAAGAGGAATGCAAGGCTAGCTGCATGGTCCCAATCTGATGAAAGTGGAGTTCAACTCAACAAATGCTCAGGAAGGCAGCCCCTCCAAGAATAAACCAGAGGCTTGAGCTGGTAAGGTGGGCACTGGGGAGGGCTGAAAATCTCACTGCTTTATTTGTGGGGGAGGGGTTTATCGCAGGCAGGCTACAGAGAAAACTCACTTGGTGAAACGGCTGGCTTCCCCTTATTTATCTGTTTTAATTTAATTTAATTATTTATCATTATTTTATTTTGTTTGATGATGTCACTTCCAGCCATGACATCACTTCCAGTGGGTCCTGGACAGATTGTCATTCTAAAAAGTGGGTCCCAGTGTTTGAGAACCACTGCCTTAACTCAAAATAATAATAATAATAACAATAATAATAACAACTTTATTTTTTACCCCGCCTTTCTCCCCGAAGGGACTCAAGGCGGCTTACAACAGATTAAAAACATAATTTAAAAACAAATAAAAACATATTAACATATTAGACCAGTATGACAGGCCAATTAGACATCCAGGGGTGGGGTGACACCCTGGTGACCAAAATTCTGGCTTTTAGGAATAACACCATCATGTTATATACCATTTGATGCAGAATTTCATCCATTCCTTGTGGGGAATCATTCACTGCATTTCTTCTTCTGGCCACTGCTATTATTCATTGCATGTCTCACCTACCTCACAGGGCTGTTGTGAGGAACCATGCACACCACCCTGAGCTGCTTAGAGGAAGGGTGGTATAAAAACTGAATTAATTAAACTAATTAATTAATTAATATGGAGTGGCAAAAATTTGTGGGGGCGGGGGGGGTCAAATGACCGAGCCAGGGCTCTGCCTATAGAGCGCTGGCTGCAGCAGCAGGCTCTGCGATGCCCCGCCCCGGGACATTTCTGGACCCCTCCTCGGGCTCCTCCGCCCCTCTCCCGGGCCGGGTGCGGGAGCGCGGGCGGCGCACCCAACGGGCCACCTCAGGCGCGGGAGGGTTCGATGGAGGGCAGTGGATGGAACCGCCCGCTCCGGGGGCGAGGGGCGCGCCGAGAAGGCGCGGGAGGGCTGTCCGTGCAGGCACTTCTCCCGCGGCCAGCGCGGCCGCCCGCCGTCTTCGACGAAAGCGCGCGGAACAGCCGTCGGCTGCCGGTAGTCGCAGCGCCACCTCCGAGGACGCGGCCACGGTGCGCCCGCCGCACGGGGTCTGGAGCCGCCCCGAAGGCAACTGCGGCCGGCAGCGTCTCTCGGAGGCGAACTCGGAGCCCCGGGAGCGGAATGGCGCGACGGCACCATCTTCGCGGCAGGGAGGAGGCGGAGGCGGCGCGGCATCAGCCGTCGAGCAGCCGCCCTGCCCCGCCCCTCGCGCCAGCCGGCCGGCCGGCTTGCTCTGTCTTAGCCCGCGCTGCCGGTAAGCGCCCCGCCCGCCGCGGGACCCCGGGCCGGGCCTCGCTCCCCGCGTGCCCAGCAGCACTTGCCCGGAGGGGGGCCGCAGAGTGCTGCCCGCCGCGGGGGAGAGCGAGCGAGCGAGCGAGGGGGCGCCTCTGACCCGGCGCAGCCGCCGCCCAGCCCGGCAGCGCGCCTGGCGGAGGAGCCGGACTCGCGGGCGTCGGGCCAGTGCCGGCGGGAAGGTGCCCGAGCCCGTCCAGGGGGAGCCTTGTGGAGCTCGGCTTGCTGGAAGCAGCCGGTCGGGTCTGAAAATCTGCCCCGGATCCTGGCACTGGAGGGCGGCGGCGGGAGGGGCGCGGGAGCCCTGGCCCTGTCGGGGGACGGGCCCGAGTGCCTCCCGGCGGGGCCCTCCCTCCGGGGGGAGCGCAGGCGCCTGGGGGCAGACGCCCCGGGCGGGCCTGAGAGGCAGGCGGGGCCTGCCCAGACCCAGGGGCGCTCCAGCCGCGTACAGAGCCTGCCTTGGCGGCGCGCCTGCCCCGCGGCCGCAGAGCTGCCCGCAGCGCCGCGGCCCCTGCTCAGAGTTTCCGCCCGGCAGCCTCAGCCAGGCGCCCCCCCGGGCGCTAACGAGGAGCACATGGGGCGCGCCCAGGCACGCAGGAGGCGCAGCCGCCCATTCGGGACGCGGCAGGGAGCGCGCGGCCGGCCGGCTCTGGCTGTTGCCGGCTCCCGCTGGTCCTGCAGCACTGCCCGCCACTTGAAGGGCCTGCGTGGGGGGCTGGCCGCAGCCGGGACCGTCCCCGGGGACTCCGTGGCCTGCCGCGGCTGCAGCTGCAGAGGGAGCTAGACTGGCCCGTCCCCTGCCTCTCTCTCGGCTGCGGCCCCCCCGCCCCAGGCCTCCCCGAAGCGAGATCGGCGCGCGTGGAGAGACCCCCCAGCCAGGTCAGTGCCCCCCGGGTTCCGTGCAAGAGCGGGCAGCGGAGAGCCCGTCTGGGGCTGCCTCTCAGAAGCCGGCCCGTTAGAGCGCGCGGGGCCTGCTCTCCGCAGCCGGAGAGCCCCGAGGTGGGGCAGGGCCGACCCCGCTTCCAAGCTCCCGGCCACGGAGCCTGCGACCTGCGCCCGCCTCGGGACGGAGCGGAGAACGTCTCCTCCGCGATGGGAGCGGGCGGGGGAGAGGACCGGCCCACCGCGGGGGGCGGGGCACTTCCCTTCCCCGGAGCCCGCAAGCCCCGCGCCGGAGCGACGTCTTCGGAGGGGTCGCCGGACGGCTCTGAAACGGAGCCTCGTCGGGTCTCGGTCGCGGAGACTCGAGGGGGAGACCACCGGAGGAAGCCCGGGGAGGGGCTTCCAGGACCCTCGGCCGGAGATCAAGCTGGAAGAGCCCGTCCAGCCTCTTCCTCCTCCGGAGGCGCCGCCGGGCCTGCACCGCTGTAGGAAGGGAGGCCGCCCCGCGCACTCTCGCCCGCCTGTCTCCGAGGGCTCCGCGGCCCGCAGCAACTGCGGGGACGAGGCCCTTCCGCTGCCCGCGCCCTCCTAAGTGCCCCTGCGGTGCTGCGCTGCCCCGGGAGGGGCCTGGCGACTGGCCCGCCCACAGAGCGCAGTGCTGCTCGCCGGACGGCGAGGCCCTCCTCCGCAGCGTGCTCGGAGCCGCCCCGCCGCATGGCTTCCCTGGCCGGCAGGCAGCCGCGCGCAGGCGGCCCTTCCCCTCTGGCCACTTGGGGGCGCTCTGCCCCGACCCTCTCTGGGTCCCGCGGCCACCCCAGCAGCGCGCCCCCAAGTGGGCAACCCTCACGCCTGAACAGTTTGGGGCCAGTCTCCGGAGGCCCCCTTCTCCCGAGGGGCCTGCTAAGATCTTCCGAGAGGCCCCTGGGTGTGTCCCCCACGCGGAAGCCGGAGCAGCAGCCGTCTCCTGGAGGGAAGGGCCGAGGTGGAATTCCCTTCTGGGTGATCAGGCCCCAGACGCTTTCTGAGGGGTCTGAAGACTTACCGAAAAGCAAAGGTTTTTGGTTGTGAATGGGGGGGGGATATTTGATATGGGGAGGGGTCTGCTGGACTAGTTGCGTTAATCATTGCTTTCAACCACTAGTTGCCTTTATGCTTTATGTCTCAGCTGTTTTTAGGCGTTTTCTGCTGCCGGCTATTTCTGGTGGTTTTAAGTACTGTGATTTTATTGTTTTATTTATATAGTACTGTGTGTGTTGTGAAGTGCCGGGGGCGCCAGGCTTTGTCACCCAGGGAAAGGGGGCATTTAAATCCCCAGCTAACTGGAAAAAAACAAAAAACCTGGGGGAAAAACAACCTGGGTCCCATGAAGAGAAGTGGGTCAGCATCTGTCCCAGTTGCCCCACCCGTCCCCCGCCCAGTCATAGCAGAGCCCTGGACTACGGGGCTGTTTGGGTATCAGTGGGGTTAGGAACAAGGAGGTAGAGAATGCAGCAAGCAAAGACTTGGTGGGGGAGGGGCTGGGTCCCACATCCTCCTTTCTCAGTTAGATCCATGTGTAGTTTTTGGCTTTGCATTCTTTTCCTGAGCCTCTCACAATCTCCAGGCTGAATCTCTCCCCCCCCCCCCATTAAAAGATTCTGCCAGAGATCAAGCTTGGAGGACACTCCAGTTGGGGTCCTCATGGGCTGGCTCAGCCCTGCTGGCTAATCTTCCCTGCCTGTGAGCAGGCCGCCCCCCCCCCGCTTTTTCGCCTCGCTGGCTGGCCAACTTCCTTCTTTGCACAAGGACCAGGTGTGCCTGTGGGCCGTGTCCCGCCTGGGACGCCCTCCAGTGGGACTGAGGGTGGGACAGGACATCTGCCAAGCAGCCAACAAGGGCTTGGGAAGATGGGCGGGGGGAGGGGCTGCTGCCGCCGCCGCTGCTGGGTCTAACACTCAGTGTGGCTTTGCTTGCAGGCACCATGGAGTGGCGGAGTGGCTGCCTCGCTCTGCTGGCGCTGGCTGCCTGATCTCCGCCCAGCTGGAGGTCACTGCCCCGGAGAATGTGCCTGCTCCGTCTGGCCCAGGTGGAGTGCTCAGGCCCCCAGATTGTGGCGGTGCCCGGCCCCCTGCCCCCCAATGCCCTGAGCCTTCAGATCCTCAGCACCCACATAGCTGCCTTGGGGGATGCAGCTTTCGGGAACGCCTCTGCGCTTGTCGCCCTGCGGATGGAGAAGAACGCTCTGGCCCGCCTCAGCCCAGGGGCCTTCCAGGGCCTGGTCTCTCTGCGCTACCTCAGCCTGGCCAGCAACCAGATCCAGGTGCTGCCGCCGGGGGTCTTCCAGGGCCTGGGCAGGCTGGAGGCGCTCCTGCTCTCGGGTAACCGTCTCCGGCACGTCCACCCGGCCCACTTGGCCCCACTGAGCAGCCTCAAGGAGCTGCAGCTGCATGGGAACGACCTGCAGGCCCTGCTGCCCGGCACCTTTGACCCGCTGCAGGCCCTCACCAAGCTCAACCTGGCCAGGAACCACCTCGCCCACCTGCCCACCCGGCTCTTTGCTCCCCTGAGGCGCCTGCAGGTGCTGCGGCTGTACGAGAACCAGCTGAGCGAGGTGCCGCCCGGGGCCTTCCACACCCTCGGCGAGCTGCAGGAGTTGGGCCTGCACCAGAACCGGCTCCGGGAGCTCCCGCCCAGGCTCTTCTTCGCCACCCGCAAGCTGCAGAAGCTGTTCCTCTCCCACAACCAGCTCGAGGGCCTGCCGGCCGGGCTGTTCCTGGAGCTGCCGGAACTGTCCCGGCTGTCGCTCGTTGGGAACTGCCTGCGGGAGCTGCCGCCGGGGCTCTTTGGCCCCATGCCCAGGCTGAGGGAGCTGTGGCTGTACGACAACCGGCTGGCAGCCCTGCCCGGCCCGGCCTTCAGCAACCTCACCGGACTGCAGCTCCTGGTTCTCAGCAGGAACCGGCTCCACTCCGTCTCGCCGTCGGCCTTGGCCGGGCTGGGGGAGCTCCGGGAAGTGTCGCTGCACACAAACGAGCTGCACGCCCTGGCAGAGGAGACCTTCCACGGCCTCGCCCGGCTGCAGAACCTCTCCCTGCAGCACAACCGGCTGCGCGACTTGCCAGCGCGCCTCTTCCGAGACACCCCTGGCCTGGTGAGCCTCCAGCTGCAGAACAACTCCCTGGAGACCCTCCCAGCCGGCGTCTTCGCCCGCCTGCCCCACCTGCGTGTGCTCCAGCTGCAGGACAACCCCTGGCGCTGCGACTCTGCGCTGCTGGAGCTCAAGAGGTGGCTGCAGGAGAACCGCCTCCGCCTGGGAAGCAGCCCCCCTGCGTGTGCCCTGCCACCCCTCCTGCAGGGCGCGCCCATCGCAGAGCTCGACGACAGGCACTTTGGGCCTGCGCTCCCCAGTTCGGCGCCCGCGTCCACCCCAACGGAGGACCCTGGTCCGCAGACAGCTGCGCCAGCACCGTCCCAGCCCCCTTTGGAGGATGGGTCCGGCAGTGCCGCGTCTGAGCAGGAACTCCGGGGGGCAGCCACTGACCCTCCTGCTCCTGGCACTGAGCAGGCCAGGGGGGGCATTTGGGGCCTGACTCGCACCCAGACCGGCGTGGTCGTCACCTGCATGGTGGTTGGCTGTGCGGCAGTCCTCGGCGCAGGGGCGGCATTGGCCATCTACGGCAGCAGGAGGCGGCCGTGCAAGGCCCTTCAGCCTGCAAAGGCGTAGAACGCAGCACTGCTTGCCTGCCGGAGACGGGGGGACCCCCCACCCTTGCTTTGCACCCCTTTCTCCAAACAGTCAACTCTCACCCGCTTGGACATGCGGGACCCCGTGCACTTGCCCACCCCGCCACTCCCGTGCCCCTCCCCTCCTGGCATGCATCGCACTGGGGAACGTGTTCCTCTGCTGAGTCTTCCTCTGGTCGGATGAGCCCAGGGCCCCCCAATGGGCCAAACTGCCCAGGTGCTCCCCCCTTCCTTCAGAAGGGATTCAGCCCTCCATGGCTGAAGAGCAGTGCTGTCCCAGCAGTTGTAGGGTCTCACCCGTGGTGGGCGCCATGGGGCTGCCGACCTTGAAGAAGCAGCACCTGTTCCTGAGTCGCAGAGAGCAAGAAATGGAGAGGCCGCTCGGTCTCTTGCACCTCTTGTGGGTCCCTAGACGGCTGCTGCCACTGCCTGCCCCAGACATGCCTATGCCTTCCTGCTGCCTGCCCTGCCGAGGCATCTTGCAGGACAGGTGATGACCAGCCATAGGGTGGCAGAAGCAGAGAAAGCTCAGTGCCCCCCCACCCCCAGGAGGTTTTTTAACTATTCTAAAAGGTTCCTTCTGGGAAGGAAAAGGGGGACGTGTGCAGGGGTTTATGGGGGTTTGGCTGCAAGGCCAGTGTTCCCTGAAAGCACATGGCCCTTACGGAGCTGACAGATCCCCTGAGTGACCCCCCCCCCGCTCATAAGCCTGCCTTGGGGGGGTGTCAGTCTCAAAGGCCAATGGCATCAGGCATGCCTGGGGAAGGAAGGGGTTGCTCAAGGGAAGGCGCCCTGTTCATGCCCGCTTCCTGCACAGGGACAGTGGAGTTATGCTAAGCCACTCTGCCTGCTTGCAGGGAGTCCTGCCTGTTGTCTGCTGCAGCACCCTGGGGGGCAGTGGAGGAGAGGCTTCGGGGGGGGGGGGGTCCCAGGAATGACAGGTGGCTCAGATTCTGCTTGCAAGAAGACCCTTCTCCTCCAGGAAGTTCCTGCATCCTCCTCTCTGCCCCTGCATGTCCTCTCCCAAACTGATTTTGGGGGTTGCCATGGAGTGCGGGGTGGTCGCTTCACCCGACTGGCTTTGTACACTGACAGATTGGGCCAGAATCACTGGGGGACGGGACGGGACGGGGACAGCATTATGTAGCCTTCACTTCCATGTAATGTCAGTGCTGCCAACACATTTAGAAAGCCTCCCCCCAACCCCCCTTTGTAAGACCCCTGCAACTGGCCACCCTCTGCAGGCAGAGGAGAGGAGGGCTGGCCTCTCCTCTCCTCTCCCCTCCCAGGTGCCCAGCTGTGGGCAAGGGGTGTGGGGCTGTGTTTCCGCAGACTCTTCATTCCACATTCATCATGTTGGGGTTTGTGGGACTGTCTGAAATTCATGGAAATCTGCTGCAAACGGAAGTGTCTTAAATCCATGCAATGCTTGTTGCATAAAGCACCTGTCATTGCGAAGATAAGTGAGGAGTGGAGAGGTAACAGGCCACCCTTCCCACTCAGGGCTGGACCATCTGGGAGGCCCACTGAAGTAATCGCCTCAGGCAGAAGATTGGGAGGGACACCGTCCTCTGCCTCTCATAGGAACATCAGGAGAGGTCTGATGGATCAGGCCGAAGACCCGTCTGGTTCAGCTTCCTGTATCTCACAGTGCCCCACAAGATGCCTCGTGGAGTACAAAAGACAACGAGATACCTGCATCCTGCCGCCACTCCCTCACACCAGGCGCAGCCAACCAGGAGAATGCACATGCCCACTGTGGCTTGTAACCTGTGATGGACTTACTCCAGAAATCTGTCCAGTCCCCTTTAAAGGCATATAGGGTTAGGCCATCACCACATCCTGTGGTGCAGATTAATTGCATGCTGGGTAAAGAAATGTTTTCTTTTTTCTGTTCTAAATCTCCGGCCACTCAGCTGTAGTGGTTGCCTCCTGGTACTTCCCTCTACCCCAGTGGTTCCCAACCTTTAGGAGCCCAGGGACCACTGAAGCAAAAATTGGAATCGCGGACCACATGCAACCCTCAACCCCCCAAAATACAATTAAGTTTTTAATAAGATTAATTAATCAATTGGTTAATTAACCCCACCACTGCACACAAAAAATAAATATGTAATAACAAGAGAAGATGAATAATTAATGTGATTGTTGTGCTTCCCTGTTCTGAGAAGCAGACTGCAGTGCAACTAGCAAGCAGGGAAGGAGAGAGTGAGTGAGTGCTCTTCCATCATGGACGTAGACCAGGCAGTCCTCTCTGCGGTCCAGCACTTTTCAGAACAGCAGCAGCAAAAAAAGCATCTTGCCATCTTCCAATCTGGGACAGTCAATGAGATCGAATGAGGAAAATAGAAACACAGTGAGGGGCACCAAGATGAACAAATGTACACACAGGTATTGACATACACTTGCGGTGCAATCCTAGGCATGTTTTCTCCGAAGTCAGTCCCAGTGTATTCAGTTGGGCTTACTCCTGTGTAAGTGGGCATAGGCAGTGCATACCCAGCTGTAAACAGAGCTACAGCCAAATTTGCCAAACTTGGAGGGAGAAGGGGGAAAGCCCAGAAAGGTGCCAGCGAATGCCAAGTCAACTGCGGTGGGGGAAGGGAGCCCAGATCAGTGCTAGGTGTCTGTAGAGGTTCCTCCCCCCCCCCAAGGCTGGCACTTCCAGGTCAAAAAAGAGCCCCTGCTGTGCTGCCCTTTCCTGAGAAACACCTCAAAGCAAGACTGGGCATGATTGTGAAGGAGGCACAGGTCAGGCAGAGTGGCACTCCCCCCCCCCCCCCACTGGCAGCAGCCACAGCTCCCAATGTGATGCTGTGGTGATCCGGAGGTCCTCCACTCCATGGGACACCTCCTGGAGCCCCGGGCCTGCCTGCCAGCCGAATGCAGAGAGCTGTAGCGGCTCCTGGCCGGCCAGTGCCGCGCCTTTCAGAGGGCTCCAGACCATGTGGAGCCTGCTCCCACCTGCAGCGTGCCAGGACCCACTGTCTCGGGCAGACAGGGAAAACCCTGGAGCAGCCACGTGATTGCGGAGCCCCTCGCCAGCAACCCCTGCGGGCACAGCAGCAGGCAGGCTGTGCCCTCCCGGGAAGCAGCATCAGCAGTGCGCAGACATTTGCTGGTGACCCTAGAGAGGCCAGCAGGGAGACCTGGCTCCAAACTGGAAGGCGGCAGTCCGACCCCTCCACTCGCGGGGCCAGGGACTGCGCGCACCCTCCAGGCAAGCCTGCTCAGAAGCAAGTCCCCCTCTGCTCCATGGGGCTCACTCCTGGGAAAGAGTGCCTGGGCTGCACCCAGTGGCATCACCAGGTTTTGTGTCACCCAGTGCAGGAGGCCTGTGCGTAACCCCATGCAGTGGGGGGGGGGGGCAAAACCAACACCCCACCCCCACTGGTTTTTTGGCTGTACCTTTTGTTAGAACACAGATATTTCAGTGTGGTTTGTTTCATTGCATTCTGCATGAAATTACGCATTGATTGATATATAACATGATGGTCTTATTCTTCCAAACTGATTTTAGTGATTTTCAAAACTTGTAGAGTCTCGCGCGCGCACACACAAACACACACACTCTGTGTCAACTTACCAACACCTTATTGCGGCAGTTCTCAAACTTTTAGCACCGGGACCCACTTTTTAGAATGACAATCTGTCCAGGACCCATTGGAAGTGAAGTCATGGCCAGAAGTGACATCATCAAGCAAATTAAAATAAATAGTTATAAATAATTAAATTAAAATAAAAGAAATAATTAAATAAGGGGGAGCCAGTCCTGTTCCACCAAGTGAATGTTCTCTGAAGTAAGTCCTATTGTGGTCAGTGGGGCTTACTCTCAGGAAAGTGTGGGTAGGATTGCGGCCTATGAGCTCAAGCCTATGCATATCTACTCAGAAGTAAGTCCCATAGTGGTCAATGGAGCTTACTCTGTAGCCTGCCTGCAATAACCCCCCACCCAAAAAGAATCAGTGAGATTTCCAGCCCTCCCCAATGCCCAGTTTAAAGTTCTTCTGTTTCAAGCATATCAAGATAAAGACCCACCTGGCTTTGCAAGTGCAAAATAGAAAACATTCCCCTTAACAGTTGAAGCCTTTTTTAAAAACCTTTTTAGTGTGTGTTTGTGTGTGTGGGGGGGGCTGCCTCTGGACATTTGTTGCACTCCAGCTCCATTGAATCAGGACCATTCTGGTGTGCTCACATTCCCCTTTGCCTGGCCTGACCACCAGCCAAGGCACGTCTGCCTACTCGCGAGTAAACGTGACCGTGAGGCTGCTTTGCTTTCCATAGGGCTCAATACATTCACAGCTGGGGGGGACTGCCTTCTCCGGTGTTTTTGGGGGCTGCATTCACTGGATGAGGACCATTCGGACCTTGTTGGAGTCTTCTCTGCATGCCCTTTCCGACAGACTAAGGCAAGTTCGCCTACTCGCGAGTAAACGCGGTCATGTGGTTTTGTTTTGGGCTCAGACTCGCAGCTGGAAGGGAGGGAACTCGGGTGTTTTTTTGGGGCTGCATTCTTTGGATTGGGACCATTCTGGTGTCCTTGGGTTCCTCTCAGCCTGCCCTTTCTGACGGACTATGGCAAGTGCGCCTACTCGCGAGTAAACACGTGATATGGCTCACTTTCACTTTCCATAGGGATCCATTCATTTTTTCTTTCCAGTTTTTTGGCCATAACTTTTGAAGGAAAGGAGCTATTTCAATTCTGATTATTTGCATTGCGTTCCGCTGGACATTCCACATCCAGCGGTATCTGGCATGATGTGGTAGCTCCTAACCCCCCCCATGTTAGCACATCACCCCCCCAGGGCGCATCTACCCCCTGGCACATCACCCGGTGTGGCCCGCACCCCTCTAGCGACGCCACTGGCTGCACCTGAGCCTTTCCTTGGTGCAGAGACCATCCCCCACCTTATAGACCAAACATGGCTGGGACGTGGGATCCATCACAGGAGAGGCCTCCTTGGAAGTTGCACCGGTCCTGAGTACAAGGTGGGCTGGATGGAGTAAGGTCAGTACTGTGTCCACGTGCAAAGGAGGAAGAGGGCTGGGCGATGGTGCCCTAAGAACCCTCTGAGCCTGCCCAGCTCCCAGCGCTCCTCCAATCCCCCGCACAGGAGGAGCTCTCGTGTTCTAGGCTGGGCCAAACAAAACCCCAATCCTGCTGCTTACGTTGCGTTGTTTGTGCACCCCCCAATGAACAACATAGCTGGGAGAAAGGGCCACTTTGTTAATAGTTAGATAGTAAGAAGGAAGAGAATGAGACCTGCAGAAATGTGACAGCAAAGCAACCTGTGGTGCAGAGGCTGGACCATTAGAAGGAACCAGAATTGCCTCTGTCCCCAGCTGGTCTCCATGCCTGGCCCCTTTCACAGGTGGCACAGCAAGGGGGCTTCCAGGGGAGGCTGCAATCCTAGCCACACTGTCCTGGGAGTGTGAGTGTCCCCAGTCTTATCCCTGTTGGTTTAGGCAAAAACTCTTAAAATCTTCTACCCAGGCTGCTTGCAAGCTAAGGCACAAAAACTCAGATCCAAAGGTTAAGAACAAAGGCAGTTTACTTACAATCTGATGCAGAGTTATACAAACGTTTCTCACATCAAGGTTCTTAAAACTAGAAGACCAGGAGCCCTAAAAAGCTGCCCCTGGATGCATGCAAGTATGCTAAAACAGATTAAAATACACTCTCCTGTTCTACTAAAGTCAGCAAACAAGAAGCTATATATACATAAGGAGGAATCAGCAAGGGGACACACCCTTTAAAAAGACCATTAAAGGGACCACATAGAATTTCAACATTAAAGAACCAGATACTCAACTAATAACCACTACTCAGTGTTGTTATTCCCCAACAATCCCCTGGGGGCTGGGGATAAGAATAGGCCCTCAGTTTGGCTGTACTTGTCATAAGAGGCGACTAAACAGCCACGGGGTAGATGGGACTCGTCAGCCTGGGAAGGCAGCTCATCTGAGAGAAGGAAAACTCTGATCCCAAACCTCCACTGCCTTGTGGCTACATCCAGTTGTGGAAAAGGCTTCAGGAGTCAACCTCGAGGCAAAATCCGGAGCCGGAGTCCCTGAGGCAGTTCATGGCTGAACACAGTCACGTTCTGGCAACTCCTGCGACGCCGCTGGAACCAACCGTATTGGCCTCTGCCTTTCCATTGGACCATTTCAGCGACGTGGAGAGGGGGGATTTGCTGCATGGGTATCCTCCATACCTACTTTACCCAGGCTTCGCGCACTGGAGAGGACACTCTGTTCCAGAACCACCATTCAGAGCGTGACACCATAGTCTTCCGAGACTGAAGGATGCCAACATGTGTCCTGGGAGTAAGCTTCATTGACTTTAATGGGGCTTACTTCTGAGTAGACATGCCTGGGACTGGGCTCTGAGACACTTGGCTTCTGAATGCACTTCATCCCCCTGCTGCTGATCTGCAGCAAGCTTGGTTGCCTGCTCCTCCATCAGCCCATGTAGAAGAAAAGGAAGGAAGCGGAGCCTCTGCCTTGGAGGAAAAGCCTCTCTCCTGCCGCTGAATGGAGAGCTGCTGACAAGAAAGGTGGGCTGAAAAGATTTTTTTCTTTCAGAGGTCTGTTATATCCGAGACCTTGCGGACCATCTAGCAGGGTCTCGTGGGCCATCGGTTGGGAACCCAGGCCCTTCCCTCTCTTGACTGCTCCCTGAGACACCTGATGGACCACTGTTGAGATATAGAAAGTACTACTAGATGGGCTCTGGACCTGATTAATAATAATAATAATAATAATAATAATAATAATAATAATAATACAGGTATTTATATACCACCTTTCTTGGTTGTCAGATTTCTCCTCAGACTTTATTCAAGGTGGTTTACATAGGCAGGCTTATTTAAATCCCCGTAGGGAATTTTACAATTGAAAGAAGGTTCTATCTTTCAAGAGCTACAACAATTCAGATGTTTCGTTCTTGATCTGGTCGCACATTCTGGCCTCCATCCTCCCACGCTCAGAGCAGATGGAATAACTCGGCTCAAATGGAGGCTCTACCCTCTAGACCAGACCTCCTGCTCCTGATCCAGCGGGGCTCTTCTTATAAATGGAGTTTCAGCATCACTGTTCTGGCATCCCCACTGAGAAAGAAGCCAAGGATGGGTGAAACATTTGTCCCTCCATTCCAGAAGGACAGTCTGTCAGAAGACTTGGGGGGGGGGCATGCAGTTGCCCTTGTGCTTTTAAATGTTTAAAAAAATGAAAGGGGGCAAAATGCAAGTCAGGTTAAAAACCAGATAGTTTTAACCAAAGACAACTAACTATCCTTGTGGAACCTACTGCCACTAGATTGAAAAATGTCCTTTGGGAGTCTCGAGCACCCGTCTCCCAAAGGACCCCAGGCAACCTGCAAGAATACACTAGCTGATCATTCCACATCAAATCAAAATGAGATCCAATGATGTAGCTAAGACCAAGAGGCTCAGCAGAGTGGGCGACTCCCTCCCTCAGCGCAGGGAGTCCGTGGCCGCCTTCACTGAGCCTCCATCTCTTGGGGAACATCTTGTGGGCATCAGCCTCAGTGCGGTTGCAGAGGAGCTCCATACCCCAAGGCCAGGCACAGGCCATGCATCCGGGTTGTCCTGTGCCTGCCGGGTCTGCGGAGGGGGGGCAGTGCTGCCCCCTGCTGGGTCTGGCCCTTCTGCCTGGCAGATGCTCTTCAGGGATTCAGGCAAAAATTCCTTTGGGCGGGTGGAGTTACCACGGCCCGTAGTTGGGTGTAATGCCTAGTGCTGGTATACAGTCCATGCAAGCCGACCTCCCCCTCGTCCCACACTTGGATTCTCCCAGCAGGGGCTTGCTTTTCAGGCACAGGCTCACGCAGAGAGTGCACAAGACTCCGTCTCTTGCTGAGATACGCTGCCATGGCCAGATCAGCCTGCTCCAACCTGCAGCAGGCACAGCCGGAAGAGCAGAGTGGGCTGGGCTGCACCCCGACTTTGCAAGGAGAATGCCCCCCACCGCAGGAGCTGGCAGAGCCCCCACCAGGGCAGCTGTCCTGCTTTGCCTGGGTCCAGCAGCCGCTTGTCCTCTCATCACACCCAAACCAGTGCCCAGTCCAAACACTGTCACAAGACACTCCCTGCAGATATGCGCCGTCCTCAGCTTGGGGTGGCAGAGGAAGTTCCCATCCAGGCCTTTGGAGGCTGCAGGCTGGTATTGAGCAGCCCAGCACCAGGCCCCAAACTGCCTCCCAGCACAACTGCGCCTGTGGCTGCAGCTGACGTGCCCAAGGGTGCAAGAAGCACCGAGGACGCAGAAAGGGCAGGGCAGCACTGGCATATCTGTGGGGGATGCCCCCTGCAGTGTTTCTCAGGCTGTGGGTTGGAACCCACTAGGTGGGTTGCGAGCCCATTTCAGGTGGGTCCCCATTCATTGCAATATTTTCTTTTTTTGATATGAGACTTGATGCTGCCCTGGGATGTAAGTGCAATTGGGAAATGTGACAGACCTGTACTTTGAACAGGCTACTATGTATATTCTTTTAACAATGACAGTCAATGGGACTTACTCCTGGGTAAGTGTGGGTAGGATTGGATTGTTAAAATCCGTGCCCCCCTCCCCCACTGCTGGTTTTAAAAAATTTTTTAAAAAGTGGAAGTGGTGGAAGTGATATTTTTAGACTGCCTGGAGGCCTCAGGAGGTCCTGTGGAGGCATCGGAAGGCCTTCTGGGCAGCCTCCCCAGCCCTCAAAGGGCACTTCTTGGTGGGGTGGGGACCCTGTGCTGTAAGGGCTGTGCTTAGAAGAGCAGGCTGGTGATGAGGCTTTCTGAAACGGCAGCAGACACGTTCAGTGCTGAGACCCCTGGGCCTGGCGGACAGAGAAAGGAGCTGCTCAGGAAAGCTGGGAGAAGGAACTTGTGCTGTGCCAAACTGCTGTTGGGGAAAGGGAGGAGGGGGCTCTTAAGGAAGCAAGAGGAAATGAAGCCACCCCACACTAGGGCATGCCCCTGGCACCCCTTCCTGGGCTTGGTGTTTTGAGCACGACTGGTCAGCTGTCTTCAGAAGGAGGTTGCCTGCTGGCAAGAATCCAAAAGCAGAGGGGCGTGGCGGCGGCAGAGTGATCAGGCGTCCTCTCTTTCCAGGTCATATCCTCATTTTTAGTCTCACATCCTGGAAAAGTACTTAAATGTCCTTCTTCTCCCTTTGAGCAGGCCCCTGCAGGCAGATACTCCACTATAATACCTAAAATTTTTGCCAAGTAATCCAGCTCCAATTATCACTTTGCCTTATCTCCGGGTCAATCAGAGGGCAGAGCTTTCCAACTCTGAAAAGTTTCCTTTCTTGCTCAAGAGGGTCTTTAGAAGCAATGCAGAGATTAGTTTCTATAGTAACTTCAATTTACTTCAACTTTCAATTCTTTGAAAAGGTCAACAGGCATGTGGATGCAGGAGAACCCATGGGCATTACATATCTGGACTTTCAGAAGGCGTTTGACACGGTCCCTCACCAAAGGCTACTGAAAAATCTCCACAGTCAGGGAATTAGAGGGCAGGTGCTCTCCTGGATTGAGACCTGGTTGAAGACCAGGAAGCAGAGAGTGGGTGTCAACAGGCAATTTTCACAATGGAGAGAAGTGGAAAGCGGTGTGCCCCAAGGATCTGTCCTGGGACCGGTGCTCTTCAACTTCTTCATAAATGACCTGGAGACAGGGTTGAGCAGTGAGGTGGCAAAGTTTGCAGACGACACCAAACTTTTCCGAATGGTGAAGACCGGAAGTGATTGTGAGGAGCTCCAGAAGGATCTCTCCAGACTGGCAGAATGGGCAGCAAAATGGCAGATGCGCTTCAATGTCAGTAAGTGTAAAGTCATGCACATTGGGGCAAAAAATCAAAACTTCGCATACAGGCTGATGGGTTCTGAGCTGTCTGTGACAGATCAGGAGAGAGATCTTGGGGTGGTGGTGGACAAGTCGATGAAAGTGTCGACCCAATGTGCGGCTGCAGTGAAGAAGGCCAATTCTATGCTTGGGATCATTAGGAAGGGTATTGAGAACAAAACGGCTAATATTATAATGCCATTGTACAAATTGATGGTAAGGCCACACCTGGAGTATTGTGTCCAGTTCTGGTCACCGCATCTCAAAAAGGACATAGTGGAAATGGAAAAGGTGCAAAAGAGAGCGACTAAGATGATTACTGGGCTGGGGCACCTTCCTTATGAGGAAAGGCTACGGCATTTTCAGCCTGGAAAAGAGGCGCTTGAGGGGAGACATGACTGAGACATACAAAATTATGCATGGGAAGGATAAAGTGGATAGAAAGATGCTCTTTGCACACTCACATAACACCAGAACCAGGGGACATCCACTAAAATTGAGTGTTGGGCGAGTTAGAACAGACAAAAGAAAATATTTCTTTACTCAGTGTGTGGTTGGTCTGTGGAACTTCTTGCCACAGGATGTGGTGATGGCGACTGGCTTGGATGCCTTTAAAAGGGGATTGGACAAGTTTCTGGAGGAATAATCCATTACGGGGTACAAGCCATGATGTGTATGCGCAACCTCCTGATTTTAGAAATGGGCTATGTCAGATGCAAGGGAGGGCACCAGGATGAGGTCTCTTGTTATCTGGTGTGCTCCCTGGGCATTTGGTGGGCTGCTGTGAGATACAGGAAGCTGGACTAGATGGGCCTATGGCCTGATCCAGTGGGGCTGTTCTTATGTTCTTAACTACAATTCCCAGGAGGCCTTGCAGGTCTCTTGTTATCTGGTGTGCTCCCTGGGCATTTGGTGGGCTGCTGTGAGATACAGGAAGCTGGACTAGATGGGCCTATGGCCTGATCCAGTGGGGCTGTTTGATGGGAAATTCCAGCCAAAGTTAACCTTTTCTTCTCCTCTGTTCCATTTTGCAAATGCTGCTGCAGCCTTGTTCTGTTTTGCAGAGATCTGTTTTTTTCCACACCAGGATGGGATCCTCCTTTCCATTTGAAGCAAAGTTCCAGGCTACAATTCAATGCACCTTTATTTAAGAATAACTCCCATGGAAAGCAGTGGGTCTACTGAGTAAAAAGGGTTGCAATTCAAGGTGCTGGTTTTGACCTTTAAAGCCCTATACTGCTCTGGGCCAGGTTATCTTAGAGATCGCCTACTTCCGCACAATCCGGCTCGTCCTCTCAGGTCATCAGAGAAGGCCTTTTTACAAGTGCCGCCGCCCAAGGAGGTTCGTGGGGCGGCGGCAAGAAATAGGGCCTTCTCAGTAGTGGCACCAACGTTATGGAACTCCCTTCCCCTTGACTTGAGAATGGCTCCCTCTCTTGAGTCCTTTCGGCGAGGCCTGAAGACCTTGTTGTTTAACCAAGCCTTCTGACTTTATGGCCTTTTTAACATCTTTTATACATCTTTTAGTTGCTTTTTTACAGGCCCGATTCCTCTAAGAACTGCTGTTTTATGCTCTTTTATTCTGACTTATATCTGACTACTGTTTTTATGGGTTCTGCTAATGTGTTTTTTAATATGTTTTTATCTGTTGTGAAATTATGTTTTAATCTGTTTTATATGTTGTTAGCCGCCCTGGGTCCCTTTGGGGAGAAGGGCGGGATAAAAATAAAATTTTATTATTATTATTATATCTCATCTCTCTGCTGTGAGTTGAATTGCACACTCTCAGTTATGTGTTATGGGTTGTATGTTGTACGTAGAGCTTCTGGCTTAACACACCAGACACCTTAAGGGTGGATTTGATTCATGGATCTCCTGCAGGGGTTCCCAACCTTTTTCACTTGCATATCCCTTGGCAGGCAGCCCATTTCCATAAATTGTACCCTTCATATTAGCTAAATGTTTGTAATACAAGCGCTCATCTCCAGACTTCATGTATTCGTCACATATTTTCTCTTTTCATCTGTTTGAAGAACAGAAGACTCTGCCTTTGCACTGTTTTGCACCAGAAGTGTGCTGAGAAATTCTGGCTGATTGATCACTTTCCATATTATGTTTCAGCTTTTTTACTGTGCTGGTTTTCAATCACTGGTTCATACATGAACATCTGCAAGAGGGATCTGAAGGCCTTAGGGATGGACCTCAACAAGTGGGAAACCCTGGCCTCTGAGCGGCCCGCTTGGAGGCAGGCTGTGCAGCATGGCCTTTCCCGGTTTGAAGAGACACTTTGCCAACAGTCTGAGGCTAAGAGGCAAAGAAGGAAGGCCCATAGCCAGGGAGACAGACCAGGGACAGACTGCACTTGCTCCCGGTGTGGAAGGGATTGTCACTCCCGGATTGGCCTTTTCAGCCACACTAGACACTGTGCCAGAACCACCTTTCAGAGCGCGATACCATAGTCTTTCGAGACTGAAGGTTGCCAATACATGAAATGATGACCAAAAACTAGCTATTGGTGGGGCTTTCACAGCCAACTAGCTACGTCCCTTCCTGCCTTGCTGGTCTTTGCAAGGCATTCTGGAGCACAACCTGCCTTTTTCTGCCATTATGCCATTCTTTTTCAAGTACCCCTAAAGTGAGTGTTGAGTGCCCCTGGAAGTACATGAATCCCAGATTGGGAACCACTGTTTTACTGGTATGTTGTTTGCAGTGCACAGGTAGTGTTTACAAAAAGGTGGTGAAGACCGTAATTTAAAAAGAACAAAAATGTATCTTATGATCTTTTACTATGTTTTTAATAAATTAGAGACTGTGCAGTTCTTAGGTAACAATTAGTGGTAAGTTATTTTTCCCGAGGATCTGGCCTCGGGTAAAATCAGTCAAAACTATAGTCAGACACCCCCTAAGTTTAACCCCCGACTTATCTGAGGGTCATAGAAAATTCCATGGTTTTTTTGCTCAAAGCCTGCCCTCGACTTATAGGCAGGTGTCTACAGTAATAAAATTGTGAGTAATAATAAATTACAGTTTTAAATTTAATAATATAGTGTTTAAATTAACCACATGAAATCAATATATGAGTGTTTTTTAGCTTTTATGTCCTACATTTTACTTGGATGTCCTACATTTTGGTGTGCTTTGTCCTCTTGTGGTTATGATATCTGGTCACAGGGCATCTTCCCTGCGAGCAGAAGCAACAGCAAGTGGGGCCAGAGACATGACAAGGGTGGAGGCTGAGGAGCACCTGCTCTGGGTGCTGCTCCAGGGGGGTAAACCCACCATTGTTTCTCTCTCCCAGTGTCTCCTCCTCCAAAGAACCTGGAAGTGTCGGAGGAGGAAGTGCTGGCGGCGGCCCCTTCGCAATCTGGCTGCTGCTCCCTTTTCCTTCTGTGGAGGCTGAAGGAAGCCCCCACAGGAGGAGGAACAGGGAATGGCAGCCAGAACTTAAAGCGGCAGCTGCCAGTACCATCTCCTCTGGGCAGACCCAGACGTGATAGCACATCAAGTGATGGCTTGACATCATGATACCACTGCCCCGGACACCGGGGCTGTTAGACAGGCCTGTTTGGGGCTGCTGGGGCGGGAAAGGCATCTGGATGGCCATGGTTTCCTAGGGGGGAAACCTGGATCCCGATTCCTGTAAGGGCTGCTGAGTTCTTGCATTTTTGAGCTCAAGTGTGGCTCCATCATCACTCCTGACGCTCAAGCAGTGTGTAGGCGGAGAACCCCTGTTGGTGGCTCTCCCACCAACCCACAAATGTGCAGAGTGGGTACTGGCCCCAGGTGTGGAAGGAGGAGAATCAGCTGTGAAGTGCTTTGGGCTCCACACTCATGGCTTCCTTGTAGCCCTTTAGCACTTAGCCTGGTCCCACCTGGGCTGTCTATGGGACACAGATGGACTCTGCGCACAAGCACGCCCGGTCAGACAGCAGCACCCTCTAGAAGCCAGTCACTAGCCGGGGCACCCCGTCACGTGACATACAAAATCATGCAGGGGATGGACAGAGTAAATAGTTTTGGCCAGGGCCCAAAACAGCACTCCCCAAACAGCGCCCTTCTCTCTCAGCCTAGTGTGCCAAGATGCCAGCCTCACTCAGCTCCCATCCTCTTCAGCCTCTGCTACACCCTCCCTCTGGGGTGTCTCTGCAGACTGGCACCCACCATGCTACCCAGGACAGTGCCCCAGAAGTCCTGCCTGTTGTGCTGGTACGTGGAGGGGCTTGGATAGTGGAGCGCAACTGGGGTGCTGAGTCCTCTGCCAGTTTCCCCTCCTGATTCCTCAGGGCCAACTGGACCTTCTTTTCTGGAGGCGAGGTTGGCTGGCATTCAGTGGCTTTGCTGGGGGGTGGTGCAGACCACACTGTGTGACACAGTCAGGGGGTGACTGGTCAAAATTGTGAAATCTTGGTATTTTCAGATAATGCCATCATGTCATATATCATTTGATGTGTTATTTAATGAAGAATGCAGTGAAAAAACCTTGTTGAAATATCTGTGTTCTATCAAGCATTATGGCCAAAAAAAACCAGAAAAGGAGAACACAACTGCCTTATGCAACAAAAAGTGGATTTTCTTAACTCAGAACTGACCAATGAGACTGATTGTTCCAAGAGCAAATCAGGTGTTATTATTACACAGCAGGGAACCAATCAGGTTAATGCGAGTCAGCTCTCATTTCTGTGCATCAGAGCAATTCGAGAACTCCTAGAGCCCAGTCCCATCCAATTTTGCATCATCAATACAGCCCCAAGGTCAGGCACAAACTCACCACAGGATGCAGCACGTGCCCCTTTGGCATGGCTGCATTGGCGCTGGGCCCTTATTCAGTTGTGTGAGGGCCATCAAGTCGGCCACTGGTTTTTTGTTGGTTACTGATTTGTTGGGCAACCTGGACTGTGATAGATTGAAATAAATAAATTTAATGGGAGTGATACCGACCCTGGTGATGCCTCTGCATTGAGGCTGTGCACAGAATCTTGTAATTCATTTTGTATGGTTTGGTACAAGAGGAGGCGCACCGCGGGGGTGACGCACTGAGCTCTTGCACTGGGTGCTGCAAATCCTGGTGACGCCTTTGCTGCCTGATCGCCACTGCCCACCATTTCATGCAGGGGCCCAAAAGGGAGCCTGGCACACACTCTGTCTTCTTCCACAAGGGGGAGATCTGTTGTAGTGCACACTGTTCAGCTTGCTGGGCCAGGGCCCTTGCCTTTCGCCAGGAAAGACACTGCTGTGCCCCGGGCACGTGTGTCCCGGGGTTGCCTGACAAACAGCCTATGGACCCCACTGCTGCAGCCGCCCACGGAGCCTCCAGCAGGGCAGCTGCGCCTGTCCTCCTGGGCCCAAACCTTGTCCCCATTCTCTTTCTGCCCACGCGGTTCAGTTTGCCAGGAGTTCCTTGCACAGCAGCTCCACCCAGTGGCAGGATGAGAAATTGAATTGTGGGGATGATTTCTCCTCGCAAATTAACAGGATGATATTAATATTAAAAAATAATAGTGAGTGCGTGAGTGAGTGAGACTTTGCTATATGTGAGCCTGCTGTGAACTTAAAGGGACACAATCCAGGTGCACCAAAGGACTCCATATCTGTTCAGATCTGCTGCTGCTTCTCCCTGCTGGCTGAGTTCCCTCCCTCTCTCCCTCCCACTTGGCTGTTGGTTCTCTTTCCGTACATTTCCTCCAAGGAGCACAAGGCCGTTCTTTCTCCAGCATCTCTTTCTGAAAGGATGTCACTGCCTGCGGTTTCCCTTCCTCTGGCAGCAGGAATCTCAGTACTCCAGAAGTCTCCTGCTCCTCAAACAACAGAGGTGTTGTTCGCATGAATCAAATCATGCAGGGGATGGACATAGAGAGACTATGTGTTTCCTTCTCACATGACACCAGAACCAGGGGACATCCACAAAAGCTGAGTGCCGGGAGAGTGAGGACAGACAGAAGAAAATTTCTTTACCCAGCGTGTAATTAGTCTGTGGAACTCTTTGCCACAGGAAGCAGTGATGGCACCTTGCCTGGATGCCTTTAAGAGGGGATTGGACAAATTTCTGGAGAGAAGTTCATTACGGGTTACAAGTCATAGTAGGAATGTGCGAGCTCAGGCTGCCTCTGATTGTCAGATGTAGGGGAGGGCACCAGGACGCAGGTTGTGTCTGTTGTCTTGTGTGCTCCCTGGGGCATTTGGTGGGCCGCTGTGAGATACAGGAAGCTGGACTGGATCGGCCCTTGGCCTGATCCAGCGGGGCTCTTCTTATGTTCATATGACCCTCCCTCCTCCTGAGAATGAGGGCCTGTCCTGTTCCTAGTCTCCTACTTCTCCTGTCCAAGGTTTCCCATGGCTGGCAAGTGCTTTTCCAGGTCCTTATAAGCAAGACGCACACTGGAGCCAGTCGGGCAGACAGGAGGGACACTGTGGAACACAGCACCTATGCCCAGGAAGAAGCCCTTTGGAGGCATCATTCAGCTCATCCAGCAGCCACTTTCGGAGTCCAGGGACAAGGACTGCTGCGTGCTCAGAAGGGTGTCCTGAGCCCCGTGGCGCAGCTTACATGGAGTGTGCCCCCCCCCGGTTGTGGATTGCAAAGACCAAAAGGGGAGTGCTTCTTCTGCCTGCTGTGTGATCAAGGGTCACTGGACTTGTGGGTGGGGAAGCTGCCCCCTTGCTGTGCTTTCCCAACTCAGCCCTGGTGGCCCCGGCTTGTTTACCCAGTGGCCGGTGCCCGCCTCGCCCCCTCAAGGCCACCAGCCATTGCCCAGACTCTCCAGGGATGTTGCTCCTGATAAGCCAGAGGTGACAGGCCAGTTCAGCACTGCCTGGCAGTGACGCCACACGATGGATGGGAAATACTGCTGAGCGGGGAGCTGTGCTGG
The DNA here is from genome assembly GCF_035046505.1 of Tiliqua scincoides. Lineage (NCBI taxonomy): Eukaryota > Metazoa > Chordata > Lepidosauria > Squamata > Scincidae > Tiliqua > Tiliqua scincoides. Next base: position 241,481,260 of record NC_089823.1, on the reverse strand, counting down.
CAGGCAGAGGAAAGGTGCCATGGCTTGCCTCGGATGCCCACTCCCACACCACGTAAGTGCTCAGGTTGGAGTTCGGAGGTGGTGGGAGCAGAGCCACCCTTGCCAGTGGGTGAACAGGGCAAGGTACACGCCAGCTACTGCTGTGGCCGGAGTGCCCCTTCCGTGTGTGTGTGGGGTGAGGAACAGGTGCTCTTGGGCCTTAAGGGTGGGTACAGCAAGCCTGCACCAGCGTGACTCTGTGGTCCTCCTGAGGGAGTCGACTCTGCTGACAGATTCAGACCCTGGAGCAGGTGGGGGGCAGCGGCCCCAGAGCCACTGCCTAGGAGGAACGATCCGTGCCACAGAGGCGGTGTCAGGGGGGGGGGCACCCAGCCATTCACTGATGCTTGCAACCATTCAAAGGGTGCTGCAGAGCTCTGGGATGATGCTGATGTTGGTTGCCTTTCTCCCCAGGGCAGATGGCTGGTCGGCCAGCAGCACTGCCTCCTGTTCGGCCTCCTGCTGGCTGGTCTGGCCCAGCCTTGTCCGGCCCCCTGCCAGTGCTTTGGGAGCACTACCGTCTTCTGCACGGAGGAATTCCTCATGGAGGTCCCGGAAGGGATCCCCCCCAATGCCACCCAGCTGCTGTTTGTGGCAACCTCGCTGGAGGCAGTTCCGAGCCGGGCGCTCACCAACTGCAGCTCCCTTGCCAGCCTGGCCTTCCTGGACAACCCCATCCACTCGGTGGCAGAGGCCTCCTTTGCAGGGCTGCCGCTCTTAGCTGAGCTGGATATCTCTGCAAGTCAGCTGACCGCACTGCCCAGCGGGGCATTCCTGGGCTTGGCCAACCTGAGCCGACTCGCCATCAAGTTCAGCCCCATTGACACCCTGGAGGAGGGGCTCTTCAACCACACCCCACGCTTGGAAGCCCTTCACCTCCTTGGGAACAGGATCGGTTCTCTGCCCCCCCACATCTTCCGCCCCCTGCGGCACTTGCGGACTCTCGATGTGTCCCAGAACCGCCTCGCCACTGTGCCGGAGCAGCTCTTTGCGCCCTTGCTGGACTTGCAGGTGCTGAAGCTGAGTGACAACAACCTGTCCTCCCTCCCGCCCACCCTGTTCTCCCCCCTAACCCGCCTCCAGGAGCTCTTCCTGGATGGGAATGCCCTGACAGAGCTGCCCCTGGGCATCTTCTCCCAGCTTGCCTGCTTGAGGCAGCTTCACCTTCAGCGCAACGCCCTCCAGTGCCTGCAGCCCTCCATCTTTCCCCCCTCACTGCCCAGCTTGGCAGTGTTGAACTTGGCCAGCAACCAGTTAGCAGAGCTGCCAGAAGGACTCCTGGACGGGACCCCCCACCTCACGAAGCTCTCCCTGGCCTCCAACCAGCTCCAGCAGCTCCCCGAGAGGTTCTTTGGCCAACTCTCCAAGCTCTCCACCCTCCTGCTCTCCCACAACCGCCTCCACAGCCTGCCATCGGGGGTCTTCCAAGGCCTGCCTGCCCTCACCAGGCTGGATCTGGCCCACAACAGCCTCACTGTGCTGCCCAGGGAGGGCTTTGCCAACTTAACTGGCCTGGAGGTACTGGACATTGCACACAACCACCTGCGCGTCCTACCAGAGGGGATCTTTGATGCCAACGAGCTTCTCCACCAGGTGTCTCTGAAGGGCAACCCCTGGGCCTGTGACTGCCGGCTGGCCTACCTGGCCAAGTGGCTCCAGGACACGGAGCTCCCCCTCAACTCCCAGGCCTTCTGCTGGAGCCCGGCTTCCTTGAAGGGTCGGGACCTCCCCACAGTCCCCAAAGAGCAGCTGGTCTGCCCCCCTCGTGACCCACCAGAGAAGTCTGGTTGCCGGGCCAAGCCGCAGGTCCCCTCTGGGGAGGCTGACTCAGCCACCCCTTGGTGCACTTCCCAGGACGCCACGGGGGCTGCTCAGCTGCTGTGTGACGATGCAGGCGCTTGCCACCAGCTCCTGCTCCTGCTGCCTTCTGGCGAGGGCTGGGACAGCTCTGGGCAGATGTTCAGTGGGGAGTGGTCTCTGGAGGCAGGCTGTGGGGGGATGCCAGGACTCCGGCTGAGGGTGAGCCTCGAGAAGGAGGAGCCCCTGCAGGGCTGAGTCTGAGGGGCCACTCTGGACCACCCCCTGGACGGAAGCCCCCCCTGCACAAGACCAGACCCCACCCAGGCTGCGTTGCCCTGGAGAACTCTTCCTGCTGGGCCAGTCACAGAGGGGCCAAGCCACAGTTTGCAGAGCAGGTCCTGTGTCAACAGCTGAGCTGTCCTTGTGGCGGTGGTTGTGCAAGCTGTCCTGTCCGCTGACCAGGCAGATCAGGGGCCCAAGGTGGGGAGCCCAGGAAGGTGAGGGAGTGGCATGAACGGCTTCTGTGCAAGGAAAACAGCACCCCGCAAAACAGAGGCCTGGACCCCAAGAAGTGGCAGGTGTGGAATAAACAGACGGAAAAATGGGCATTGATGTACAATACAGTCCAATTCTCAGAACGGTCTTTAAACCAGGCTCATTCAGCAGACTGCAGTCAGTCACCGTGGCTCATCGTGAGTGCCCCCTTCACCGAAAGTTCCCCTGGGAACGCCTCTCCACCTGTCCTCCCTTTCTTCAAAGCAAAGGGTGTGTGTGTGTGTTTGTCAAAATAACGAGCAAGCAAAATAAAAGCCCCAGAGCAAAGTGTGCCAAGGAACCCACTGATGCAGGATGGTGGAAAAAGTACTGTGTGTGCATGTGTGGGGAGGGAGTCCAGGACCCACACAGTGACAAGGAGTGGGTTCTGCAGCATGTGAGATACTGATGGGGGGAGACGTGGCGGGGGGAGGGCTAGGAGTTCAGAACGGTTGCTGGCAAGTCAGGGGTTGGAGCTGGTGTGGTCAGGATGGGGCTTTGTCACCCCATGACGACAGGCCTGGGGGAGCCTCCCTTCCCCACTCCCAGCATGGAGTGGGGGGGGCGGCGCTTCAGACCCTGAGCAGCTCCAGGTACGTGAAGAGCAGCAGGGAGCCCCAGCAGTTCACCTTTCTCTGCCCACCTGGTCCTCTGCAAGCAGCCAGGTGGGCGGGCAGAGACCGGCTGGGAAACTCCCACTCGCTCTGTGTGTCCCTTCCCTGCTCCAGCACCAGTGGAGGAAAAGGAGGCTGCCACTTCCACAGCTCTCTGGTGAAGTGGTTGCAAAAGTGAGAAGAGGGCTGGCGCCAGGCAGATGGGCTGGGGACTTGCCAGGTTGCCCATCCTATGTGGTGGTTTCACAGTGTGCCACGGACAGGCTGGCCTTGGCTGTTGGCTTGAACTCGGGAGCTGCTCCAACATGGAGCACTGACTGAGAGGAGCTTGCACAGGAGCAGTGGCTAACTAGGTCATTTGACAGCCGGAGCCCACAAATTTTTGTCACCCCATATGACATAACTAACTAGGGCTGCAATCCTAACCAACTTTCCACCACTGACATAAGAGCAATGCAACTCCGAGGTAAGGGAACACACACTGCTTTACCTTGAGGAGGCCTCCATGACTGCCCTCCATCTGCAGGATGCAGCAGATGCCCCACTGGCACAGCTATGCCAGTGCTGGAAAGTTGGTTAGGATTGCGCACTAACTAACTAACTAACTAACTAACTAACTAACTAACTAACTAACTAACTAACTAACTAACTATTTTTATACCACCCTTCCTGAAAGCAGCTCAGGGTGGTGTGCAGGGTTCCTCCCCTTATTTTGTCCTCACAACAACCCTGTGAGGTAGGTGAGACTGAGAGATAGTAATAGTCATGACATGGAATAATAATAATGGCCAGAAAATAAATGCATTGAATTTTTCCCCACAAGGAATGGATGAAATTCTGCCTCAAAGGAGATACATGCCCAAGGCAGACAGTGTTTTGGACAAGAGTACTCCAGGCACAAAACACAGCAGCGGAGAGGGCAGCTTTGTGCCTCCACAGCCACTGGTGCTTCTCAGGACAGGGCTGCAAGAGAGGGGTGTTGCTAGACCCGTTCTGGGCTTCGGAACCGCCTTGATGCCCAGCTGTGGTTCACGGGGGGGGCCAGGCGTTATCTCTTCCTGCAGAAAGCAGCAACACACAGACAGGGAGCAGCTGTGCTGCACAGATCCACCCTCTTAGCAGTGGGTGCCTCTGAAAGATTAGGCCCGAGAGGTCTCACGCTGCAGCCTGCGTGCAACTCCCCAGTCCCGCCAGGTCGTCTTCAGGGAGACGGGGCAGGTAAGTGGGGCCCCCACTGGCGTGCATCCTGGCTCGTCCACGCAGCTGAAGGGAGCTAGAAATGCTTCAGAGGGAAGAGAGGAGCGTCCAGATGAGGCGCACGGTCACCTTGCGCTGGCTTCAGTCCAGTGGCTCTTCTTTCCGAAAGCCTAAGGGAGAGGCGGGGTGGCTGTGCTCTAATGATCAGTGGCACTGGCATTATTATGAATATTGAAATAGAATCTTTAATCACAGCCTCACACCCAGAGTTTTACAAAGGGGGCAGGACTTTGGTGTTTCCACCTGGGTGGTGTTTGGGGCAATGGTCAGGATCCAGCTGGCGAATGCACAGTCCGGAAAGAGGGAGTGTGTGCCTCTCTGGAGCGCGAAGGCTTCACAGAGCTGTTTGCACAGCAAAACAAACAAGCCAGGAAATGGTTCCCTGCCTCCATAATCTCAGAAAGATGCTGAAGGGACGCCAGCAGCAGCCCCTGGAAAAGAGGCCATGCGGGGTGAAGAGGGACCCGCTAAACCCGAGGGGAGCAGCACCACTGGAAAGGTGCCTCTGAGCACAGGTGCAGCATGGGAGGGGCACATCCGCACCTGCTCCTCCCACATCACCTCTAGCAGGGGGCCTCCATCTTGCTTCACTGGGGAGGCTCAGAAAATTCCTGTGGAGAGGCAGTGGCCAGAACAATCACAAAGAGTGTTGAGGCCCCTCCCAGGTGGATGGAAGCGAGATGCGGAAGGCCACGAAAGCTGCTGCTGATTTTTGTGGTGCTGCCAGATTCTGTGCTGCATAAGTCCAGGGTGACAATCAGGCCTGCGTTGGGTGCCAAACGTCAACGCTAGTATATGTTGACATAATGTTAGTAACTAGATAGGTGTATTATTCGAGGAAGGGCAGTATAAAAATATGATAGATAGATAGATAGATAGATAGATAGATAGATAGATAGATAGATAGATAGATAGATAGATAGATCATCAGGGCTGGCCCATCCATGAAGCCAACTGAGGCAGTGGTAGGAGGGCCTACCTCTGTCCATCTTCCTGCCTCCACTGCCCCGCCTTCTCCTTCCAATCCCTGGATTGGAAAAGGAGGAGGAGGACAGAGAGGAAGAGGAGTTGTGGGGAAGAGAATGTGGAGTGCCAGCATTGGCAGTGGGAGGAGCAGAGGCTGGCAACTCCTTGGTGAAAGAGGCAGCGTTTGGCATGGCACGGGGCATCCTGGGCTGGCCTTGTTAACAGTTGTTCTACTCAGCTCTCTAACAGGGCTCCAAGCACAGGTCTGCCACAGAGTTTCTTCCAGTCCACAGTGGAGGGAGGGAGGAACCTGGGAGTGGGGACCTCACAGAATCAGGTCACTGTGTCAGGAATAATGTGAGAGGTGATACCACAAAGGACAGCTGTAGACTGGGAAGCAGGCCAGGAAAACAGAAGAGCACATTAGCTAGAATACAGAATGAAAACCAAGAACTTGCAATGCCTGAGTGATGGAGAGATGTACCCACCGCATCCATCTAGGGCAGGGGCCTCCAAACCCCAGCCCAGGGGCCAGCTGTGGCCCGCGGAGTGCCTCTATCCAGCCCGCAGCCAGCCTCTGATTCCCTGAGAGCCTCTGGCCCAGTTGACCAAACACAACCAGAGTTGTGCTTCTGGGGTGGGGGAACGGAGGCCATTTAAGTGTACGCTTTTTTTCTTAGGCTGTGTTGGTGCTTGGAGAAGTCCTGGACATTTGAGCCCATTCATTCATTCATTCATTCATTCATTTCAGTCATTCACCCAAGTTCCATCTCTAATGTATTTATTTACATTGTATATTTAATTTTTTCCCAGCCCTCAACACCGTGCCCAGATATTTGATGCGGCCCTTTGGCCGAAAAGACTCCGATCAAGGGAGACGGGCACCAGCAGGTGTGCCTGCTTCCTTCCAGCATGTTGCTCAAAAGCGCCATTCTCCTTCTGTTCCTCACCTTGGAAACCAGCAGAAGCAGCATGACCATTCCGGGCTCTTCAGCCCCCAAGTACTACCAAGACATTTACACACAGACCAGAGACGTCAAGGAGATTCCAGGCACGGTGAATCCCATCATTACGGAAATGATCTTTGTACAGACCAGCCTCGTGAGAATCCGCGCGGGGGCCTTCCAGAACATGTCCCAGCTGGTGAAGCTCTTATTTCTCAGCAACAGGATTCGCACTGTGGAAGTGGGGGCCTTTGATAACTTGGAGAAACTGGAGGAGCTGGAAATCAGCGGTGCAGAGTTAGCCAGTCTCCCCCAAGGCACCTTCAGAAACTTGTCCCGCTTGCAGAAACTGACTTTGCGGGACGCCCAGATCACTGGACTCGAACGAGGACTCTTTGAGGACCTGGAGAACCTGGAAGAGCTTTTCTTGCATTTGAATAAAATCCCTTCACTCCCCGAGGGTGTCTTCGATGCTCTTCCCAGACTGACCCAGTTACACTTGGGAAGAAACAAGATTGCGGGCCTCCTCCCAAAGGACATCTTCAAGCACCTGCCTCAGCTGAGGGTCCTCCGGCTGTATGAGAACGAACTCAGCGGCCTCCCAGACCACAGCCTGGACAACCAGCAGAACCTGACAGAGCTCAGCCTCAGTAAGAACAGGATCCGGAGCCTGCCACCCGACTTGCTGAAGAGTCTGCCGAACCTGGAGAAGCTGCTTCTGGACAGCAACCAGATTGAGGCCCTCCCAAAGGAGGCATTTTTTGAGAAGAGGAAGCTGAGGCAGTTGACCCTGTCTGCCAACAGGATCCAAGCACTCCCCAGCCGGCTCTTTGGGGAGATGCCCCTGCTCCAAGAGCTGGACCTGGGCAGGAACCTCTTGCGGGCTCTTCCGGGGGGCGTTTTTGGCAACCTCACAGCACTCACGAAGCTCACCCTGTCCCAGAACCAGCTGGCCTATTTACCTCCAGGGGCCTTTGCAGGCCTCCATCGGCTCTCGGAGCTCTATCTGGAGAAAAACAACCTCTCTTCTTTGGAAAGTCTGCTGGGTTCCTCTTTCCCAAAACTGAAGACCCTCAGACTGCACAGGAACCACCTCAAGAGCATCCCTGCAGGCCTATTCAACAACTTTGGACAGCTTGCCTCAGTGACACTTGCAGGGAATCCATGGAGATGTGACTGTCACCTTCGCTACCTGCACCGCTGGATGACCAAGACCCTCCCGAAGGTGAGAGATGCCAGGCAGGTCACCTGCGGAGGCCCTGAGGTGCTGGCCGGGAGAGCCCTCAGTTCCGTGACAGAAGACCAGCTGGTCTGCCTCTCAACCACCCCTGTTTCCACTACCTCCATTGATGTCACCACCATGGTACCCAGCTCCAGCCTGCCATCTACTGCCAAAGCCATGTTCACCAAGGATGAGGCTACAGCGACAGCAGTCCATGACCTTGACACTGTCAGGGCTCCTACCACAGTCCACCAAGTCACCACCACCATTGGCAGCCCTACCAGGACCCCACAGAGTATCACAAGTATCCCCAAGGCAACCCCCAAAATGACTGCAGAGATGTCCATCACAAGCCCCCAACTCACAGCCCCTAAGAGTTCCACCACAACCCAACTGACCATTGGCACAAGTGAGAGCACCACTTCCAAGGAACTTCTAAGCACCAGCAAGTCAGCCATTTCAACCAGCACAGTTCCTGAAGGAGCCACAACCATCCCTGAGACTTCGTACACAGCCCCCCGAAATGCAGCCACCGCCAGGATCTCAACCACAGACCCTGAGGGTGTTATGGACAAAAGAAGGTCCAGCAGGGTAATTATCTGACTGTGAGAAAGACAGATAAAGGCAGCTAAGCAAACTCTTTTATTGCCTTCACGCAATTTTATTGCCGCCTTCTGCTTCAGATGATCTCTTCCTAGACATTCTTGCTGTTTTTCACTAGTTTGCTGATTAAAAACTTCATGAACTAACTTCATTATCATATTTTTCACTATTAACATCATACTCTTTGCTTGATATTGCAGATGAGGTAATCAGATATGTCATAGAACATTTATGCAGAGCAAGCAGTAGACGCTACAATTCATAATAACCTAAGAACAGCCCCGCTGGATCAGGCCATAAGCCCATCTAGTCCAGCTTCCTGTATCTCACAGCGGCCCACCAAATGCCCCAGGGAGCACACCAGATAGCAAGAGACCTCATCCTGGTGCCCTCCCTTGCATCTGACATAGCCCATTTCTAAACTCAGGAGGTTGCACATACACATCATGGTTTGTAACCCAGAATGGATTTTTCCTCCAGAAACTTGTCCAATCCCTTTTTAAAGGCGTCTAGACCAGATGCCGTCACCACATCCTGTGTGTCATGAATATGTACAGTTTTGGCCTAGTAGCATTGCAAAGCCTGAACCACAGTAACCCAGTAACACAGAAGGGGCTTGCAAGGTCCTAGCTGCTAAGAATTTACAATTCAATGGAAGGTGATTATGTAGCACCTAGGCAGCCAGAAAGACGCCCATCAAGGATGGAATGCAGCTGTAGATCTCCAGGGGGGAGGGAAGGGCTGAGAGGGCAAGCTTCCAGCCCACTTCCAGTAATCATCTTGGTCACTCTCTTTTGCACCTTTTCCATTTCCACTATGTCCTTTTTGATATCAGCCTATATGTGAAGTTTTGATTTTTTGCCCCAAAGTGCATGACTTTACACTTACTGACATTGAAGCGCATCTGCCATTTTGTTGCTCATTCTGCCAGTCTGGAGAGATCCTTCTGGAGCTCCTCACAATCGCTTCTGCTCTTCACCACTCGGAAAAGTTTGGTGTCGTTTGCAAACTTGGCCACCTCACTGCTCACCCCTGTCTCCGGGTCATTTATGAAGAGGTTGAAGAGCACCGGTCCCAGGACAGATCCTTGGGGCACACGACTTTTCACCTCTCTCCATTGTGAAAATTGCCCATTGACACCCACTCTCTGTTTCCTGGTCTTCAACCAGGTCTCAATCCAGGAGAGCACCTGCCCTCTAATTCCCTGACTAGTTCAGTTAGTTTACAATTCAACTATTGGACACCAATTATAGACCAGCATTCATTCACTTGGGAACCAAGTGCCTCGGGAACTAAGTGCCAGGTAAGGCACAAGAGTTTAGCATCTGGGCGAGGAGAAGGCAAGGAGACCCCTGAGTTTTGGAGAAGGAGAGGAGGAGGAGCAGGAGGAGGAGGTAAGTGTACTCATTCTAACGCTTTGTCGTTCTAACTCCCTGTCTTCTAACCTTAACCTTACCTTTAAAGCAACCTTAAATCAAAATTGAAAGTTAGCACCTAAGGGAGGTACAGAGTCCTACTCGTGA